>NW_022109491.1:42754284-42775117 GCF_000313985.2 Echinops telfairi
GATAGCCGGGCACCATCAGCTTTCTTCACCACATTTGCTTATTCACCCGCTTTGTCTTCAGCGGTTGTGTCGGGAAGGTGAGCATCATAGAAGGGGCAGAAACTTTTGGAACACTTTTGACATGAGATGTGAAAGAAGAATAGAGAGATAATAGGGACAGGAAAATACAAATGTACTGTATATACTCGTGTATAAGCAGAGTTATCAGCACATTTTAATGCAGTTTTTGTGGTCAAATTAGGTGCCTCAGCTAATATTCAGGTTGGCTTATACTCGAGTATATATGGTACATTCTAAGGGGCTGAGGTGGTAAGGTAGAATTTGTCTTTTTCAATACACTTGTTAAATGGGCACATCGACTCTTCATGATCCCAGCAATACCTCTAGATGAGCTCAAAGGTACCACCAGCAGAGTTGAGGGATAAGGAGGTTCAAATGGTTTTCTAGATGGCAAATAGATTTTCACTGATAAGGCTGATGCAACTTGAAGAATAGACCAGATCCCCTGATGTTTTAACAGCAGAGTCAACAGAGAAGGGACTGCAGACTAGCCACCATAGTAACAAAGTGCACAGCCCACATCCAGCTGAGAAGTTCGCTGTTTTTTCCCATTATCATTCTGAAGCCTCCACACCCATAAACAGATACTCTGTCATCAAGTGAAAAGTGCATAAAATCTTTGTGAAATTAGAAACAGGACCAGGAGAAGGAGGTAACGGTTGATGAATTTTTGAGGGTCTTTCATTGGGTGCATCTGTTTTTAATATGGTTATGAGTTCTTGGTTTATTCATCCCTTGAGCATTACATAACGCCTATTCTTGTCTCTCAGAAGGTAGTTCTACTACTCAGCAAACAGAGAAACAAGCAAACAACAAAGCAAAAGAATTAAAGGAAAGAGGATGGTGTGGGATACCATGAAGCAAATAATATTCAAATTACTGGGATGCCAGAGCAGAAAGAAACAAATAAGTCTACAGTTAAAATAGTAGGAATTCTTGGAAGAAAGTTTCCTCAATATCACATAAGAGGAGACAATAACCATACAGGAAGCAGAGAGAACACCAAATAGATTACCCCCCCCCCACCCCCCGCCAAAAAAAAACACATGAAAACATGGAGTAGTCAAATTATCCAACTTCACGGAATTAGGAGAGTCGGGAGAGAGAAAAAGGCAGTCACATATAAAGGTGAACAGTTGAGAATAAGCTCAGACCTCTGTTCAGGGACAATACAGGAAAGAATTGGAAGCAACTTATTCTGAAAGTTGAGAGACAACTGCAATCCAAGAATCCGTTGTCCAGTAAAGCTTTGCATCAAATTGGAAGGAGAAATAAAAGCTGTCTCTAATAAGGTAGTTCTCTTTGGGTCATCTTCAGTGGTTGACTTTTGTTTTTCTTAACTAATTTTTTGTGTGTGCAGTAGCTGCTCATGGCCCTTGTTTGTGTCACATAGTGGTTGGGCTGTAGGTGATGTGTAGGTTTCTGGGTTTTGGGGGGTGGGCAGGATTGGCTCTTTAGGCTAGAGGAAGATCAGATAGATGCTACATACAGGTTGTATGTAGAAGAGGCAGTGATACTTGGGTGGGTAGGAGGAAGAGGTGCTCCGGGTAGGTTTTAAGTGGTGGTATTAATCATAGGAAGTTTTCCTGTTAAGTATAGTAAATTTTGATGAGTTGGAGAAGAGGGTTATATGAGATGTCATGTTACTTGGGAGTTTATGAGAGAGTGTGTTTTACTGAGGTTGAGGAAGCAGTATCTTGATACAATAGTGGTTAGGATAGGTGAGGGGGTATATTAAATCTACCAGAGTCAGTTATCAACCTTGTATATTATATAGGGAGAGAGTGTAGCCCTTCTGTTATTATATTTGTAACAAAGGGCCCTTTTATTGTGGATTTCTGCACATCTCAATACTACCCACTCTTTGTATGTGGTCCCGGGGTGGAAGTAGGCTATTGGAGTGGAGACCCAAGGTAGAGTGGGAGGAGGAACTTCCAATCAGGGGGAGGTCCTGCTAAAGACAGTGAGTCTCGGTATCTTCCAGTTGCCTAAATAGGGGAGGGGAAACAGCCGAGGCACCCAGGAATGCTGGGTTCTGGTTCCTCTGGTGGGAAAAAGGAGTTTTGTGGTTTTGTTTCTCAAGAAAATAGGAACAAATCTCACAAACTCTTGGAGCCCACTGCAGATTTAAGTTGTGTTCCTGTCTTACTGAGGCCAGATCCCTTTCAAGTTAGCTGGGGGTATCTATCTGGAGAGTTGCACCCATGCAAGGAGGGAAGGGGGCAGGACTCATGTAAGAGATTGCAGCTATGGAAGATGTGCTCAGCTGGCCACCGGGGGCTCTAGCATCCAGGGTTTTAGGAGATCTGAGAGCATGTGCGGCTGTGGGCTGCATTTTGGAGGTCAGTCTGTCTCGGGATATTTCACCACACTTGCAAGTCACAGAACTAGAGGGGAGAAAAGGAGGCTGGCAGTTGCTGCCCAACTGACCCTGCTATGGTAGTGGAGAGGAAAGACTGTGGGGGAAGGTGATAAGAAGAGAATGCTGCAGCGAGCTCTGAGGGAGCCCTGAAAACAAACCTGGAATGCGGAGACTCTAGTTCTTGTGCCTGCTTTCCCAGAATTAGCTTCCTGGCGTGTTGATCTCCTGGTCACATAATGGGAACTTGACATGGATATTCTACATTGACACCATCTTCCCAGATGTCCCCAATATTTTGCTTTTGTAATGAATGATATTCTTGATGTCTTCCCACAGCTCAACAGGTTCTCTGTCATTAGTATTCAATGTAGCAAATCTGTCCTTGAGATGTTTTTAAAATTCAGGTGGGATATATTCAAGGAAGTACTTTGGCTTTCAGGAACTTTTTAAATTATCTTAAGTTTCAACCTGAAGTTACGTATTAGCAAGCTAGGGTATGCTTTACAGTCAGCCTCTGGCCTAGTATCAGCAGCTGATATTGAGCTTCTCCATTGTTTCTTTCCATAGATAAGGTCAATTTGATTTCTGGTATTCAATATAAAAACTTGATGTATATTGTAGTTGTTGAAAAAGTTATTTGCCGTGAACAAACTGTTCATCTTGCAAAGTTCTGTCATGTGATTGCCAGCTTAATTCCATCACCAAGACTATATTTTCCAACTGCTCTTCTTTCCTCTTTGTTTTTAACTTTTGCATTCTAATGGCCAATAATTATCAATGCATCTCGATTGTGTGTGATCAGTTTCAGAATTAAGATATTGGTAGAATTCTTCAATTTCTTCATCAGTACCTTGAGTAGTTGATGCATACATTTGAATAATGATTGTCTTGATTAGAATTCCTTGATGGTGGGTAGATATATCCTTGTCACAGACAGCATCATACTTCAAGATAGATCTTGAAATGCGCTTTCTGCCAATGAATGTAATGCCATTTTTCTTGATGGTTTCTACTAATTGTCTACCATTTGTCCCTTAGTTTGTCCTACTGTGGTGGCTTGTGCATGCTGTGATGCTGTAAGCTATGCCACTAGTGTTTTAAATGTCAGCAGGGTCACCCAAACTAAACAGGTTTCAGCAGAGCTTCCAGACTCAAAACTGACTACAAAGAAGGAACATCTGTCCGCTTTGGAGAAATTAGCCTCTGGAAACCTTTTGTGTAGGATGAAAACATTGTCAGATACTGAAGGCCAATGTAGTTTTCATTAAAGTAGAGCAAAATAAATGAAAATGTATAGGGACCAAAGTCAGGAGAGACCAATCACGGTAGATGGACATGACGCTTGGTAGAAGGACAGAAAAAGAGGAAGGCCCCTGACGAGATGGATGGATACTGTGGCTGCAATAAAGAGCCCAAACATAAGATCAGACCATTTCTATTACTGAGCCCCAGTCGTAATGTCGGCTGATACACTATAAAATGGTTTCAAATTGCTTTTCTCTGTGACTTACCTGTTGCTAATTTAATTCAGTCTCTGATTTAGTTTATTCTTTTACTTCTAAAAACTTTATTATGTCTTAGGCTACAAACCCCTCATTTGGCTCTAGCTACAGAAATTATGCCCTTATGGTTTTCTGGGCTTTGTCATTGACAAACTTGAAAGTTTTGCCTCAATTCTTTCTTGGCAGTGGTTCAGATTTGTAGAGCTTTTCCTGTTACACATGGCTACTGGAGTGGTGTGCCCATCTGGGTTTCAATTTCCTAAATCCATTTCTCCAGTTGCTAATGTTTTCCCTTCTTTTCCGGCCATGCATCTAAGACTTCAAACACAATGCTTTGGTCTCCAACCTCCAAGTTGTGATACAATGGTGACTTCTCCAGGGAGGCTTCCAGCATCAAGGCTAATGTTCCATTCCCAATTATTCAAGAACCTGTCCCATTTTCCAGCATAATTCTTGTTGGGCTCTGTTTCATTCCAAGATCCAAGGATTTGTACTTCTTTTTGTGTTGCTTTCTTACTAGCAATTCTTATATCTATTACTGTTTTTCATTAGCATATTTTCAGTTGGGCTTGTGTGGTTGGCACAGTAGTGTGACTAAAACATGGTCCATTAGTGCAGGAATGAAACAGGCACAATTAGACTTTACAGAAGGATGCAGAAAAGTAGATTTGGTCTTAAATTTATAGAAGGGAGTTTAAGATTTTCTAGGACAATCAAGGAGGATTTATAGTAATTTATTAAAATTATGCCAGGCATATAAGGTAAATAAACTTGGTCCCACCATAACACTGTAGGTCCAATGCTGACCCAAGAATAGCTAATAGTTGGGGGGAGGGGGGACAATGATGACTCTTTTCAAAACTAAGGTAGAGATTCAATTAAACTGTTAATATGAATGTACTGTGGAACAGTTCAATATAAGAGTTTTCAGACTCTTCACTAAAGCGAAAGCCATACAGATGCCATGTATATCTTGCAGGAAAATTCCATTTTATCATTTGTTCATTTTACAAATTGTCAGTACACAACCAATTCAGCAGATATTGTGCTGTTCTGGAACTACGGAAAAAGAGGAGTGCTGGTGGTATAGGAGAGCCCTGGTGTTGAAGTTGTTACACATCAGGCTGCTAACCATAAGATTGGTATTTCAAAGCAACCAGTCATTCTGAAGGAGAAAGATAGGGCTTTCTACTCCCATAAAGAGTTATCATCACAGAAACAGGGGCAGTTCTACCCTGCCCTACAGGGTCACTATGAGTCAGCAGTGCGTTTGGTTTTCTGGCATGGAAATAGAAGGCTTTTTCTTTCTCTCTCTCTCTTTTTAAATAGACTAGAGAATAGCTTATCTACTACAGAGTTGTGTGTGTTTCATGGATGTCAGTTTTGGGATACTGATGGAGGGGGTTGTTGAGGGCAGGTCCTTTAGAAACAGTGAAACCTAAACAGAATATTGAAGGTTGGAGACAGGACGTTCACCAACAAAGAACAAATAATGCAGACACAACATTAAAAAACAAAACCGATTACAAGGAACTATATGTGACCTCCTCCCTTGGGGACAGACAACTGAAAAGTGGGTGAAGAGAGACGTCGGACAGGGCAAGATATGACAAAATACCAATTTATAAACTATCAAGGGCTCATGAGGGAGGGGGGGAGCAGGGAGGGAGGGGGAAAATGAGGACCTAATGTCGGGGGTTTAAGTGGGGAGAAAATGTTTTGAAAATGATGTACAAATGCGCTTTACACAATTGATGTTTGTATGGATTACGATAACAGTTGTATGAGCCCCTAATAAAATGTTTAAAAAAAACCAAAAAAGCAGCAATTGTGCATTTGTGTGTGGGAGAGAGGTGGGTGTAAAGTGAAACCACGAAGGACAGCAGATTGCATATCAGGATGGATTTTCTAGTGCATCGAGGGATTGACATTTACTTGCTGTCGTCTCTAGAGCATCTTCAATAACGTGAAACAGCAAAAGTTCTTGAATCCATTTTCACTCTAGAAAGTTGAGGGAGAGCAGAATGTGGTAGAAGTAGCATGTAGTAGAGTAAAATGTTATAAAACAGCAAGTGTTTTCACAATACTGGGGAAATGTCTTGGACGCTGAGGATGACTGTAAATGGTTGTCAACGGTTTTAGACGGGCACAGGGGGAAAGGCACTGCAGATTCATCTGAAGGACAACTCACTGCCAGGGCTGGCATTTCACTTGTCTCAATCAACTGGGGATACAGCGGGTTTCAAACAGGCTTTGCGGATGCAGTGTCCATATGCCACTATAATTAGTGAATGAAATCATTTAGGCTCTTCCCATCTGTGTGGGTACAAGAGGCTTTAACTAGCTATGTTTTACAAATAGTTCCCTGTGATGAGTAAGTCAACTTGCTGTATAACTGGGAAACTATCGGGGGCTCTAACTGATCAATCAGGCACAGCTGAATGATGTCTGCTTGGGGTTGTGGCCCCTTTACAAGAGATGCTGTGGAGAGCATTCCTTTCTTGCCTCTCTTCTCCGGCCTGCTTGCTTGGATCCTGGCTTCTGGAGCCTTCCGGCCTTCTAATACTGGAAGCAGTCAGCTCCCTGCCAGGTCCCTTGGATTCGTGAGATTTTGTATACACCCTCCTATAATCTCCCAGATCACCATTTCATCTTCCTGCATCATTGGCGGACAGATGCTTATGTCTGCCAAGGCTTCAAGCTAGCATCTGACCCATGGACTTGAGTTGGACTGGGCTGCATGGCTTCCTTGATATGAATTTATATCTTATACATATATGAGTGTCCCTGGTTCTGTTTTTGAGAAAGCTAGGCCTAACACATTCCCCATGTCATTTTATGGTAGATGTGCTGTTCAAACCAGATTTAAATTAGTTTTTTACTTTGGAGGAAAATAAGTAGACATGTAATAATGATACAGTAAGAAGGGCTGAGTCCATAGCACTCGTTATGTTTGTGGTTTCCCAAAAGGAGACTTAAAACAAGATGTGTGTGAGAAGTAGTTTACTTCATCAGTGAAAGAAAGGGAGTAAGGAAAGGGCTCAGGAAGCAGATGCTTGGTTCTTCAGTCTTAGTTACCTAGTGCTGATGTAATGACAACAAAAATTACCTCAAGTGGGTGGCCTTAAAGAACAAACTATTATTTTCACAGAGTTTGAGAGACTAGACTGAATCTAGAATGTGGCTGTACTCCTCTGCCATTAGGCCCAGGAGTTTGTTGATATTCCTTGGTGTTCCTTGTAGACTATCTTCCCCTATCTGTGTCTCTTCTCTTTGTATAATTCAGCAGAAGATAATTAGGTTTAGAATCCACCCTACTTTGGTATGATATCATTAATATAATAAAATATAACAACTTCCAACAGGGCCATATTTACAGCACAGGAGTAAGGATTTGAACAAGGGCAAGGGGAAGAGATTTAATCTATAAAGTGTTCACCAAGTACTTAAAAATGTTTGCTAACTGATGTAACCAAGAGAAATCACTGAAACCCAAAATGAAGGCTGAGCATGATAGTGGGACAAGAGGAAAGTCAGGGAAATAGAGGAAAAAACTAGGTGACAAAAGGTATGTATTGAGGTTTTAAGACTGTAATGTACATATGTAAATATATTTATATAAGAGTGTGGGGAAACAGATCTACGTGCATATGTTTATAGGTTTAGTATTAAGACAGCAGATAGACATTGGGCCTCCACTCAAGCACTTACTCATTGCAAGAACACATTGTTCTACTAAATTGGCATTCCAGGATGCATACCTTCCTGACATGATTGCTGAAAAAAAATGTGAACATAAGCAAAGGCGATGAAGAAAGCTGATGGTGCCCGGCTACCAAAAGATATAGCATCTGGGGTCTTAAAGTCTTAAAGGCAAACAAGCGGCCATCCAGCTGAGAAGCATCAAAGCCCACATGGAAGAAGCACACCAGCTTGACTGACAACGAGGTGCAGAAGGGACCAGTTATCAGATATCATAGAACCAAAAATCAGATCAGTGGGTGCCCACCTTCCTGATATGATCACTGAAGACAAAGGTGTGCATAAGCAAAGGTGGTGAAGAAAGCTGATGGTGCCCGGCTATCAAAAGATATAGTGTCCGGGGTCCTAGAGGCTTGAAGATAAACAAGCGGCCAACTGGCTCAGAAGCAACAAAGCCCACATGGAAGAAGCACAACAGCATGTGTGACCACGAGCTGTTGAAGGGATCAGGTATCAAACATCCAAGAACAAAAAGTCATATCATTGTAAAGGTGGGTGAGTGCAGAGTGGAGACTCAAAGCCCATCGGTGGGCAACTGAACACTCCCTTACTGAGGGGTTGTGGGGAGGAGACGAGCCAATCAGGGTGCAGTGTAGCAATGATGAAACATATAACTTTCCTCTAGTTCTTTAATGCTTCCTCCCCTACACTATCATGATCCCAATTGTACCTTACAAATCTGAGGATGTACATTGGTACAAATAGCAACTGGAAACACAGGGAATCCAGTATAGATGACTCCTTCAGGATCAGTGGTGAGAGGGACGATGCCTGGAGGGTGAAGGGTGAAGAACCAATTACAAGAATCTAGGTATTGCCTCCTCCTTGGGGGATGTGCAGCAGAGAAGAGGGCAGAGGGAAACATTGGACAGGGTAACTTATGACAAAACTATAATAATTTATGACTATGAAAGGCTCATGAGGGACGGGGAGTGGGAAGAGAGCAGGAAAATGTGCAACTGACATTAGGGGCTAGAGTGGGAGGCAAATGTTTTGAGAATGATGAGGGCAACAAATGTGCATATGTGCTTGACACAATGGATGCATGTATGGATTGTGATGAGAATTGCACGAGCCCCCAAAAATTTGGTAACTGAATGAAACTCTCCAATTTCCCCATGCCTCTTCTCAGGTCCAACCCATTTGCTAAGTGAGAAGAGAGGAAATAACTGAAGAGATATTTATGAAATAGTGAAAGATGGGCAATTAGAAGTCATATGTGAATTTATTTTCAGAGGTATAGCTACTAAATGCTATTAATATATGAAAAATAACCTTATAGATCTCAGGATCCTTAGGTCATTAGTCAGTTCTTTCTTACACTTCACTGTCATTTCTGATATGTTATCCTCTCTAAAAGCCCCTTTGATATAATTTTTTTATACATCTGGCAGTTAGCAGTTTTCTTTTTTAATCTTTTCCTCTATTCAATATATATTTTCCTCTATATATAGACTGCCCAGGAAAACTTATTCATACTATTTTTCCAATGCCAAAATTGCAGAAAATGGGGAAAAAATGATAAAGGATATTTTCTAATGAGAAGCACAAAAGTCTAGAGAAGTTCACAAAACGATTACACAATGACAAGTTTAAGAAAACCAATACTCGACTATTATTGTAGCCTCAGATTCTAGACTTCCGAAAATTAAGATTTACTTTAAGAGACACAGAATGGATTTTTCCGCATAGGGAATTTTACTAAGTCTCCCAGGAAAGAGAGAGAGAGAGAGAGCAGCCATCACCTAGTGTACACGACTGGCTTTCTAGTGACCACCAGCAGGTGAAACCGGCTTCTTTCAAATCTTCAGGGAGAAGAGACCATTAAGAAGTTCTTTGGTGTTCTGGGAAATGTAGTCCCAAGATGATGTAAAATATCAGTGCAACCTCTGTCCAAATATTCACTTTCATTCCTCTGCCCCACCATATTCCCTCCTGAGAGAGCTTCTCGACATTATTCCTTATGGGATAATGGACGGCGGTCGCTCCTGTAACAACCTCCTGCTTATATGGGACACAGCATATTGTCACCTGCCTATCTGAGTAGCAATCTCTCAATAGATTCCATGTGAAGGGGAGCAAGTTCTTTTATGTAGAGATGGGGGACTTGAGACGATCAGGTATTCATAGGCCCTGGTCAGCATGATAGTTCCTTCGGGATGGACTGGGCCTATTCTTTCAGAAAATTCCTAGAGGAAGTTCTTAATTAAAATTATGGGAGACAAAAGAAAAGAGAGTTGAAGAATAGTTTTGCACCCACCAGTGCCACGCCTGCCTAAGAACAATCCTAACTTATCCTACATGTCTTTCTCTTCTACTTTCCTTCTTGGAAATTATGAATTTAAGCTTTGTTAGAAAAACAGTCAGGAAGAACTTGGTCAGTCTAAATAGTCGAAACAAAAGGACCAAGGAAAGGAACTCCTTGTATTCCCCATGCTCTAGTGGTGAGGGCACTTTCAGGCCAGAGTTTCTCATTTGTGTAGTTATGTGGCCCATTGTCCTGCTCTGTGTATCCTCCTTCTACCTTCCCTGTATTATCGATCAAGGTGCCACAAGGAGTACTGGCTACTAGACAGGCTCTAACTTGCTGGGCTAGTAGAAATAAAGTTCAGAACTGCTGTTGTTTGGGGCTCTTTGATAATAATTAAAGCATTGGTGCTATGTTCCCATCCTCCATGGTGATTAATAACCTTCTTGAAGACTGTTTTAACTTAACTATAATATATCCAGGGATCACAGTTCTTAAAACTGACAAACCCCAACCTGAGTGTCAGACTAAGAAGTTTCTTTCTTATTCTCAATTTACAGCTTGAAATGCTGCAGCTACAAATTTTCTTATATTTTAAGGAAAGGATTGGTTCAACACTACAAAACATGTATTTACTACGATAGATAAATGAGGATATTGTTTTGGCAACTGTGTGCCACACAAGAAATCATTTAACAAGTCTCTAAATGCGATTAAAACAAGGTACTGTTAGAGGTACTCAGGTTACTAAAGGGAATCCCTAATTTAACTTAATTACATGAAGTAAAATCTTGCAAAAGCTTAAAGTGGAAGGCAGAATCAAAAGGCAGTTCAAACAGGGTTTCTTGCGGCAGGTTCGGCACTGCATTAATTGATCAACACTTACTACGGATTTTGGCAGTTCAACAGAATTTTTTTTTTTTTGAAACAACCTTTTTTTTTTGACATGTATTCTTCAAACAGCATTTTTACCTAGTTTCCTCTTCAAAGTTTCAAAGGGTGCTCATTCTAAGTTGATATGATTGGATTCAGAATGTTCAAGAAACTAGAGAGGATTCATTCCAATCCAGTTGCCATTAAATGTGCATTCTTCCATGGTCTTGCTTAAACCATCATGGTGAATAGAATTGGTATTATATAATAGAATAAAATAAAGTCTAAGCAGTAATAGAGACAGGCATGTGGAAAAGAAACCAAGAAAAAAAATGTATCTTTATTATGGGTGCTAGGACCCCTGGCGGCATAGGAGATTGAGTCGGGCTGACAGCTGCTGGGTCAGCGGCACAGAAGCACCAGCTACTCCTCAGGAGAAAGATGAGGTTTCCTGTTCCTGTCAATATTTGCAATCTCATAAGCCCCCAGGGACAATTCCACCCTCTCCCATAGGGTTAGAATCTATTCCACTCATTCCAAGGCAGTTTGTTTTTTGACATGTCATAATTATGTTCATTTAAAGACTCTAACTGAATAACTTACCTACTCTTGGAAAATGTTTTCTGATATTATAAAATGAAAATATGATATTTTCACATTTGAAGGTTATTTTCACAAATCATCTAAATTTATCTATGTACAGGAGAATAATACCAACTTAATATAAATAGTCAAATGATGGATGTTCTGTATACTATTGCAGGTTTGTCCTTTTTTGCCAATGATATTTTATTCTTTTATTATTATTGTAGTAAAACTCTTTTAAAAATGAATGCATATATCATATCATTCTAAAGTTCAGTCACCTCAAGCGGAATTGTACAATTGCCACCATAATCAGTTTCCAATTATTTTTCTATACGGACCCCTTGATATCGTCTCATCTTCACTTCACTTCCACCACTGAATCCTCCTCCCCTTGAACCCTTATTCTACATGTTGGCGCTATAGAGTCATCAATCCTGGGTTTCATATTTGGAAAAACATATAACAACTTCAAGAGGGTGACTTCCAATGACATGACATCTCTGAGATACATTCCTAATATAGACAAGCAACAAACAAGCAGAACAGCACAGACCAAAGATACAGACAAGTTAGTAAACCTGATCGAGTTCAGCATGCATCATAGGGGGCATCTGCTGACAACGTTTTAGCTGCCTTTGATCTTCTATACTCATCTCTCCAAAGCTCTCTATTTAGTAACCACTTTCTTCCCATTCCTCAGCTGTAGATAGAAGGAGTTCTCTGGAGACTTATATCCAACGTAGTTCCACAAATGAATCCTGGGCTCCCGCTGTCAACTGTAGGCCTCGGTACACTGGTTCTCACAATTTAGGCTCTGATACCAGTTTCTCCTTCAACTTATTCTATGGTTTTCCATCTATTGGTGACTGATGATGGTGTGCTTCTTCCATGTGGACTTAGTTGACATCTCACTTTGATGGCTATTTGTTTGGAAACAGTCCTTCAAGGCCCCAGATGCTATTTTATATGCTTGCCGGGCAATCTACACTCTTTACCACATTTTGCTGATGCACGCCTGTCTTCTGTGGTTTCTTACTGAGGGTGAGTATTGAGCAAGGTCATGATATAAGAACTAATTGTTCTTATGTTGAAGCTAGGGTTTAATGCGAGCCTAAAACTCGTTTCTGGATCTATGTTTTGTTTTGTTTTTCCTTTTAATTAATTATTACTTGGGAGCTAACACATATGTCATATCATTTCATCGTTTATTCTCACCAACAGAATTCTTAATGCAAGCATATAGCCCCCTAAAAATCAAAAGGTAATTACACAGGTAATTAACATAATGTAGGATTAAAAGATATATAGCACATGATACATGTGGGAACAATTAAATTGTACTTGCAGGTGGATCACTCATCAGAAGGGAGACTGATCGATGGTTGATTCAGGAGGGTGCATAATTTCTAAGTGCAGTTCTATAACTGGTGTGGCTACTAAGTCATGAACTTGATCTTCTTTAGGTGAGAAAGACGTACCTAAGATGCACCTAAGATTTTATGCCTGGCCGCTTAGCATAATTTAGACTTCTTTTGAACTTCTTCTCTAAGGCAAACTGAGATAGTTTATTGTGCCAGCCTGGCCGATAAACACAAGTGGGATTAACTAAAGGGCGGAGAGATAAATGGCTCCGTGAGCCTCGCTTTTCTTGTCTCTTGCTCTTTGATCATCGGACCAGTGTGCAGCTGCCTTGCTTGTTCTGTGCCTCAATTTATAGGCTACACTACCTGTGGGATGCCTAGCCTGTGGACTGTGTCGCTGTAAGTTGAGGTCCCTTTAAGACATCTCTGGAGCTGGGGACTGGCAGTTGGGACTGGTGGTTATTTGACAGTTGGTGATCTGCCTTGTGATTGGCTGCTGTGCTGAGATATCCTAGCTCTCTCTATAAATAGAGGGAGATCTGGCAGCAGACTATACTTGAAGGACTGTTAGTCTCTCACAGCTCTCTCTCATGGGAGTGAGTTGCATTGAGCCATTTGTAGTGCTTTATAATTTAACAGTTCATTTCTTGTTATATATATATAATTATCTTTACAAATAAATATATTAAATTATCAGCAATTTGGTTTATTTCTCTAGAGAACCCTGTCTAACACACAAACATAACTTGTAAGACAGAAGATGATAAGGATTATAATAACAGGTGGCAAATGTATGATAGACCCAAACTGGGAGTCATTAGGTTAGCTTGGAAGTAATAAAAATATAAAGAATCGAATGTCTTTAGAGGATTTTCTAATATCCTTGTTTCTACCTCCAATAAACATTTTCGATGTTTAAAATGGAACGAAGTATTTCAGCCTGCTTAATCTGTCAGGAGGAAGCCCTGGTGGTATAGTGGTTGTATGTTGGGCTGTGCTCTGTATTGTCAGCAATTTAAGATCATCAGCAGCTTGGTGGGAGAAGCACTTTCTACTCCCATAGACAGTTACAGTGTTGGAAACCCACAGGCAGTCATTCGAAGTCAGCAATGACTGATGGCAATGAACTGATTTTGCGAGTCTGTAAGGAGCTAATTTTATGGTAAACAGGCGGAGTTCAATTGCACTTAATTCTTGAGGACAGACCACTCTCTTTTTTCTCATAGCTGACTAGAGATCTACAGGATTGCTGAATTTATCCCCAAGCATTGTAATTTCTTCTTGACGTCTGGGGGCAGATTTATAAACTTATCTTTTAACACCATTTTTCCTGTGGGACTTCTAGAATTCAGATAAGTAAATTTTATTAGAGCCCCTTGTAACTTTTAAAATTCCACCTTGTTCTCTTGAGAACTTTGTCCAGTGGAGACCAGTTTGCCCTGTGGACTATTGTTTTCAGGCCAAATTTCCCACCACTTAACTTATTACAAAGAACATCAGTTTTTCTTCAGGGTCTGAAGATTGAATTGGCATCCCAGAGGTATGCCTGGAAGTATCAACTTTTAGTTTCCTATCTGAAAAAGAGCAAAGGAGATAACAAGGTAGAGACTTTGAACCTTCTCCCTGGTCTCTTAAAAAAGCAAAAACAAACACAAAACCTATTTGGTAAAAGATGCCCCATTCCCAAACTTGGGCTTCCAGAATTTACTGGTGCTTACTGGGTAGCCACCCACCCACTCCACCACCACCCCCAACCCCTAACTAAGGAGACCTACATATATCTAACTCTCTAACTAGAAAGAAAAAAATATAGTACTTTCTCACCAGAGCTAAAAGTCCTAGCCCAGGATCTATTGCTAACTTCCCTGAAGGTATGGCAATTAGCAAAGGGAGATGATAGATCAAAAGACCTCTGGCAGAGATGCTGAGATTTATTAAAAGTGTCAACCCAGTAAAAATGATCATTTGCATGTTGAGGATTCTCATAAGATCCATAAAGTAAAGTTCCATCTTGGCTTTATTTGTCCCAAGCTTGTGGGGGTAGAAAGACCTGAGATAGAGTTCCACACCCATTGGAGTAGCTTTTTGCTGCTGCCAAGTCACTTCTGGCAATAAGCAATACCAGAGGACCGACAAATGCTCGTCAGGACAGCAAACCTCCTCTTTTTCCCCATGGAGCAGCTGGTGGTGCCAAACTGTTGATTTGCAGGTAGTGTTAGATTTCTCGGGTGGGAAAAATGTCTTTGGCTTCGCACGAGAAAGAATTCATGCAGAAGCCTGGTTTGTGATCCAAGTGGGTTTTTATAAAGGACAGAAGCAGTGTCAGGTTATACAGTCAATGAACACAGGTACCCTTGGGGCACTGCGCACTCACATGTGGCGACCTGAGGCCAGAGAGACCCCTGCGGGGCTGCCCCAGCAGCGTGGAGGAGCAGCTGAAGGGAAGGGGGTTGAGGGGCCATTGCCTCCAGGTTCCGGCCTTTAGGGCTTTTGGCTGGGAGGCGTGGTCTGCAGTACTGGTTGACCCCCATTAGCTGAATTAAGCTCACCATGCCTCCTTTGAGCCAACCCAGGTGTACCACCCACCTGACTCAGACTTGAATTGGCACATGCCCCTTAACCTGCATTGGCTTCCAACCTCCTGTAGGGGGCCTCCAGGCATGGAAAAGAACAACCCCCTATCCTGCTACCTAGCAGTAGCATCCCAACACAGAACCTACCAGGACTCCTTGCTAATGTTTTAAAGAGACAGATGTCTTAATGATTGGATTTCTACAGTGTTTGGGGGATAAAAACTTTACCCAGATGCAAATAGATTAAATTTTAGGCATCACCTTCTTTAGCAGTTACAGAGGTACAGTTAGATTCCTGGGGTGGAAATACCTCGGTCCTTGGCTTTCTGTGAGAAAGAATTCACAACAAAGCCTGGTTTGTGATCAAAGTGAGTTTTTAGAAAGGATAGAAGAAGTTTCAGGTTTTACACAGGCACCCTCAGGGCACTTCACACTCACATGTGGAAACCTGAGGCTGGAGAAAACCGCAGCCCTGTGAGGAGTAGCAGGAAAAAGATGTGGCTTTTCTGGGCCCTCTGCTGGGAGGCGTGGTTGAAGGTACTGGTTGATCACATTGGCTGAATTAAGCCCCCCTGGCCCAGATTGGGGTCCTCCCAAGTGCACTGGCTTCCTGTCTCAAAGGCCTGAATTTGTGCATGCCCTCTAGCCTTGAACAGCTTCCAACTTCCTAAAAAGGGGATGGGGGAGGCCTTGGCATATAGTGGGGCAACCCCTGATTTCTGCCTCTAGCTTCCTAACAGTACCTTTAAATAGCCCACATTATTCCCACATAAAGAACTTAAAGAAGCATTTAGCCTATTTAATGACTAGGTTCTAGCTCTGCTCATTTAGATTAGCTGTAATTCTTTTCAGAGTTTTAGATTAATACCTTTCAGAGTTCTAGAAATCTTGGTTTAATCTGGTAAGTTCCAAATATTTATAAGTGCATTTGTGCAGATAATTTTTGGTTAAACATCTAAAAAATCCACAAAGCAAAGGCTTATCTGTAGGTGACGAAACAGTGTGCCCAAAGTTAAGGCACTGCATAGTCTTAGCGGTTAAATTCTGAGCATCCTGTTTTGCAAAAGGCTATGGATGGCAGTGACCGCGCAAACTCCATTTGCAGTGGCCCCTCTGAGAATAAGCCTCCATTGAATGCTCTCTGACCATTAACCAAGGAGGTAGATGTTCTTGCCCTCAGGCAGAATGCATTGGAGAGTGGATTGCCTCCACCCCTCTCTGGCCAGCCCAGGAAGGGGCAGTCTCCATTTTTAGGGACTGACCTAGTTGTGCCCTTGAAGGAAATCACTTTTGGGGGTGGCACAGGGGTTCCCATGGTCATGAGTTATGTCCTATTAGCGTCACCCTGACTGCTTTAGTTGGAAGGCCTTGGACCAATCTTCTAGCTAACAATGTACGTGTCCCAATCATGCTCCCATTCCTGCTTCGGTAGGCCCGTCTGCAATTGTGATACATGGATTTGCCACCAATCCTGCTTTATGCGCCCACCTAGGACATAATTTCAGTGCCGTGTCAGTGTCAGGTTTTTGGGGTGGTTTTCCCCCGCTTCTTGCTTCTCAAGGCTGAAAGCATTCATGCAGCAGAAGCACTTTGGTAAATCCAAGTAACTTCTATGAGGGAAAGGGAAGTTTCGGGTAATACCGTATCAGTGCACGCTGTCCCTGGAAAGCATGCAAGGCTGCATGGTGGGGACCATGGCAGAATTCACGACTGAAAAGCGGCTTCAGAGGAGCAAGAAAAGCCACGTGGAAAAATGGCCAGAAAGAGGAGGGAGAGGAGCACTGGGCCCACAAAAGGAAGTCAAGAAAGGGAGTGTGGCAGCAGTCCCGCCCTGCCCTCCAACCTGAAAGAGAGAGGCCCTCCCTCGCTTGGTGCTATTGAGCCCCTCCCGTCCCCACCTTCACAGAGGTTAGCTGAGTTCAGGTGTATGTGTGAAATCATGTTGCTGGGGTCTAGTGTACACATGTGTGATGTCATGTTGCTGGGGTCTAGTGTGCATGCCCAGGTGGACCTTCACCTGCACCTAGGTGACCTTGATCTAAGCATGCCCAGCTTTGGATTGTCCCCATAGGTGTCTAATGTGTGCCTGATTTCTTTTCAGCCCTTTACTGTGGCATGGCCAGCTAATTTTCATTTAGGGTAGGCATTCGGTGGTGACAGCTCCTTTTATCCCTAATCTTCCTACCTTTCATTAGTGACCTCCCTGCTTCAGATGATGTGTCTGTGTCTTTATGTTGTCTTTGGCTCTTTTAAGACTTAATAAATGTTCTCTTTAAAAGTCCACATGGAAGAAGCACACCAGCCTGTTTGATCATGAGGTTTCAATGGGATCAGGGATCAGGCATCAAAGTCCCAGAACAAAAAAATCATATCATTGTCAATTAGGGGGAGTGCAGTGTGGAGACCCAAAGCCCATCTGTAGGCAATTGGACATCCCCTTACAGAAGGGTCACCAGGAATCGATAAGCCAGTCAAGGTGAAGTATAGCACCAATGAAACATACAAATATCCTCTAGTTCTTTAATGCTTCCTCTTCTCCATGATCATGATCCCAATTCTACTTTACAAATCCAGCTAGACCAGAGCATGTACACAGGTACAGAAAAGAGCATGAAATACTGAGAATCCAGGACAGATAAACCCCTCAGAACCAATAATGAGAGTAGGGATACCAGGAGGGGAAGGGGAAGGTTGGGGGAGTAAGGGGAACTGATCACAAAGATCTACATATAACCACCTCCCTGGGGGACGGACACAGAAAAGTGGACAAAGGGAGACATATGTCAGTGTAAGACATGAAAAAACAATAACAATTTACAAATTATCAAGGGTTCATGAGGGAGGAAGGGAGAGAAGGAAGAAAAATGAGCTGATAACAAGGCCTCAAGTAGAAAACGTTTTGAAAATGATGATGGCAACAAATGTACAAATGTACTTGACACAATATATGTATGTATGCATTGTGATAAGAGCTGTATAAGCCCCACAATAAAATTATTGAAATAAATAAATAATATTTAAGGTGTGGTCTTTTTGTACTCTAAAACATTTATATATATATATATATATATATATATATATATATATATATAAAGATTTTTAATTGGGAAGTTCACAAACTAAGGCAAAGCTGAACAAGGTTGATCAAAAGTCATAAGAAACATCAGAAGAAACAGAAATGTAACATACAATGTTTTAAAGTTTTAAATCTAGCACACTAATGAAATTATTGAAATCTCTGTCATTTCCTAGTTGCAAATGTACTTAATATAATATTTGACTTTTACTTGAACTGAGTATCAATACAAACTAGTCACTGGGTTTTGGTTTTCTAAAAAATCCTAACCTTTCTACCATCAAGTCAATTCTGAGTCACAGAGACCTTCTGAGCCTGCGACTTCTCATAAAATAGCTGGCAGCCCTGCATTTAGCTTAAGGCTGAACCACCGTGCCACCAGGGCTCCCTGAACCAACAGGTTTCTCCACAGTGGGCAGAGTAGAAGTCACACGCAGAGAGGGGTTTCCTTATGCTGACTAGTTTCTGGCTAGCAGATCCACTTGAGATTCAAATAGCCTTGTTCTTAGAATACTATATTCTATCTAATGTTAAATAAACCATAAAAATTCGTTGTATTGTGTTATACAGCTGGAATAGTAACTTTTTAAGCATAAAAATACGAACATGCTATTTAGCAGATAACTTAGAGATCTTGATCCTAAAAGTGATTTTAAACCAGTTTGGTTCATAAGCATGTGCATTATAAAATCAAAGTTAAACTTTTAATCCTAGGGGTCCATATCCTTCCTGCTTTCTTGGGAGAGTTGTCAACCACTCCAGGGCCCATGCTGACTGGGGATGAAGTGATCCGGACGTTTGTCATTCTTGGGGTGGCAATCTTGGCTCAGTGGCATTAGTAATCTGATGGCTTCTGGAAGAGACAAAGCCAGGGAGTAGTTTAGGTTAGGCTAGGGCAAGAAGCAATGTCCCCTGAAGTGTGAATTAGTGTCACACTGGAAGATTCCAAAGACTATCGCAGGAGGTATTCTTAACACTGGATTGACTGGCATACCCTGCGAGCTAGACAAAGGAATTGTGTGATACCATTTATGAACTTAACACTGTTGTGGATTTAGGATAAGCTTTTCTACAGGGTGCCCACATAACACAATCCTAAGGCCATCTAATGGCTCACATGTGTACTTATCTTGCTCTGTTTGATCTGCATCGAGGGAACTGGTTCTAATGGTCTCTACAGCTTTACCCATGAATGCTGGATCCACACACTTTCTCCTGGAACTTTAACAGCAGTAGGAGTAGAGAGAATTACTGGAAAAGGACCCTTTCAGACTGGCTGGAGCTGGGATCTTTCCAGGTTTTTACAAGAACTAGGACCCCAGGAAGACCTGCAGGGGTAGTTTTTCTTTTCTCCTTGGGCCTGGGTAAGCCCATATTGACAGAATGCCTCTTGCCATTGGGCTACTCTTATGGCATATCACTGTATTAAGGGCATTTTGGCATCAACAGCTGGCTCTATTATAAGGAAAGGACACCCATGTAACATTTCATAGGGGTTTAAACCCATAGGGTGCCATGGGTGATTCTGAGATGTAATAGAGCTACCGTCAGAGCATCTTTCCAGATCATCTGAGTCTCATGTCAATTTTCTGAGTATTAGTTTGAAGTGTTGGTTAATATTCCCTACTTGCCCCCAGGATTGTCATCTGCAAACACAGTGGAGACATTAAGTTATTTCTAAAGTGTCAAGCTACTGCTTGGAGTCTGAAGAAGGAGGTTAGGTGAGAGTACACAGCATCAGCTAGGAAAAAATGCACTGGCCTACCTGCCATATCCATGCACAACCAGGATTCCATACCAGAATGGCCCGCATGGAAACCTATTTCTATTAGGGCCCAGTGGACCAAATGCTGACACACATGGCACTTTGTACCCTTTGCAGGGGTTTGGAACCTGGGAGGCAGTAGATGGGCTCTGATTAGCTTTGGCAGCCAGGATCTGTGCATGCCGGGCATCTTTCCTATTCTCCTCCTGACCCTGAGCCTCTTGCTCCCTGTCTCTATTATAACAAGTTGCATTGGCAATAGTTAAATACCTGCACATTTCTTAGTTTCCTTTAGTACTCGCTCTTTCTCAAAATCTGCCATAGTCTGTCCTGGAATTCTCATCGCATCCTTTCAGGTCAAGTTACAGGCCAGAGTGGTTCTGAAAGCTATCCGTATACTGTGCTGGATTATCTGAGTAGCTGCCTAGGTCACTTTTAATCTGCTTGAGTTCAATGAGGGTGAAAGGCTTATGAATCACCCAAGAACTAAAGTCTCCAGCTGCCTCTACCAAAAGTAGGACTTTGGAGGGGCCCGCTTCCTTCTCAGGTTCAGCATCAGAGGGCAGTGGCATTGGACTAGGGGCTGGGGGCGCTCTTCCTTCTATAGGTTCAGTATCAGAGGGCAGTGGAGTTGGACTAGGGGCTGGGGGCGCTCTTCCTTCT
>NW_022109491.1:42775217-42778403 GCF_000313985.2 Echinops telfairi
GGGGCTGGGGGCGCTCTTCCTTCTGTAGGTTCAGGGGCAGTGGAGTTGGACTAGGGGCTGGGGGGGGGGGAGGCTCTTCCTTCTGTAGGTTCAGTATCAGAGGGCAGTGGAATTGGACTAGGGGCTGGGGGCGCTCTTCCTTCTGTAAGTTCAGTATCAGAGGGCAGTGGAGTTGGACTAGGGGCTAAGCAGCTCTCAGCTCCAGTCACTGGGTCCTGTTTAGCAGTGGTTCTCAACCTTCCTAATGCCACCACCCTCTAATACAGTTCCTCATATGGTGGTGACTCCCAACCATAACATTATTTTTGTTGCTACTTCATAATGTAATTTTGCTACTGTTATGAATAGGGTGACCCCTATGGAATAGTCATTCAATGCCCAAATAGGTCACAACCCACAGGTTTAGAACCGCTGCTTTATAGAGTCTATGGTACACTTGGAACAAAGTTTTTGCTGTTTCTCAAGAGGAAAAAATCCCTGAATAAAGGGATTTCAGCCAACTTTCCCACACCACTGCACAAAAGCACTAAGTCTATTAAAGTAGGGAGGGAGAGTGGACCATGCTTTGGCCAGGACTCTTCATCACCTAGCATCTGTAGGTCAAATCTAGAACAGCTAGACAGGATGCAGCACAAGAGCGGGGACTCCTGGTTGCCCATCTAGAAAACACACAGCAAAAGTTGACAGAGCCCAGCATCCTGGGGTCTTAACAATAGCTTCCAGTACCCTGAAGCCTGAGGGCCTCAGACTGGCATCTCCATCCTTGGTGGTGTCAGGACCCAGCCTTAGACCATTGGCCAGGCCCCTCACATTTTCTAGACAGCAAGCCAGGCATTAGAGGAGTACCAACTGGTGGTGCCTCAGAACCTGTCTAATGGCTTATGCTGAATGCAGTCAACTCTAGGGAAATTGGGAAGTGAGGATGGTGAGACTTTATCTCTTGTACATTGGACATATTACCAAGAGAGATCAGTCTCTGGGAAAGGACATTGCGCTTAGTAAAGTAAAAGGACAGGAAAAATAGGCAGATGGATGGACACAGTGGCTGCAACGATGGTGAGATAGTTTATTGTGCCAGCCTGGCCTATGAACACATGTGGGATTAATTGAAGGGCAGAGAGATAAATGGCTCGGCGAGCCTCACCTTTCTTGTCTCTCGCTCTTTGATCATCGGGCCAGTGTTTGGCTGCCTTGCTTGGTCTGTGCCTCAATTTGCAAGCTACACTACCTGTGGGACACCTATCCTATGGACTGTGTCACTGTAATTTGAGGTCCCTTTAAGACCTCCCTCGCCGCAGAACTGGAATTTACATCTCTTGAGCTGGGAACTGACTTTTGGTGACCTGGCTGACAGTTGGTGACCTGCCTTGCTGTTTGCTGCCTGTGCCAGGATAGCCTGGATCTCTCTACAGAGGACTATCTGGCGGCCCTCAAGACTTGAAGGACTGCCAGCATCTCACAACTCTCTCACAAGTGTGAGTTGCACTGAGCCATTTGTACTGCTTTATAATTTAACTGTTCATTTCTTGTATTATATATCTATCTGTTTATAATTTAACTGTTCATTTCTTGTTATCTATCTATCTTTATAAATATATATATATAATTATTAGCAATCTGATTTTGTCTCTCTAGAGAACCCTGTCTTGTACATTGGACATATTACCAAGAGAGATCAGTCTCTGGGAAAGGATATCACGCATAGTAAAGTAAAAGGACAGGAAAAATAGGCAGACCTCTGACAAGATGGATGGGCGCAGTGGTTTCAACAATGGGTTCAAACATAATGAAAGTTGTGAGAATGGGACAAAACCAGGTGTACATCTAACATCACTCCGAGTTGTAACCTACTTGACAGCACCTAGCAGCAATGACAACCTAATATGCATACATATATATAGACACGTATAGGTGTGTATATATTAGGTGCCATCTAGTTAGTTCCAACTCATAAGAACTGTATGTAAACAGAACGAAGCCTTGGCCAATTCTGTGCCATCTCCACAATTGTTCTGATGTTTGAGCCCATTGTCGCAGCCACTTTCAATCCATCTCTTTTATCTCTGCTCCTCCACGTTACCAAGCATAATGTCCTTCTCTCCTGACGAGTTTCTCCTGACAACATGTCCAAACTAGGTGAAATGAAGTCTCACTGTCCTTGCCTCTAAGGTGCATTCTGGCTGTACTTTCTTCAAGACAAATTTATTTGTTCTTTAGGCAGTCCATGGTACTTTTAGTATTTTTTGCCAGCACCAAATGCAAATGCATTGATTTTTCTCTGGTCTTCTTTAGTTGATGTCCAACTTTGAAATGCATATGAGGAGATTGAAAATAACACAACTATTTGTGTCAGGAGTGCTTTAATCCTCAACATAACATCTTTACCTTGGTCTTTAATATCATCTTTGCATTTCAACATTTTCAAGAGGTCCTTTGCAGCAGATTTACCCAATGACATGCATTCTTTGATCTCTTGACTGCTGCTTTTGTACACACAGATTGTGGATTCAGGCAAGACAATATGTTTGACAACTTCAATCTTTTCTCCTTTTATCATGATATTATCTATTACTTTAGTTATGAGGATTTTGGTCTTCTTTTCATTGAGTTATAATCCATACTGAAGGCTGCAATCCTCAATCTTAATCAGCAAATATTTCAAGTCCTCCTCACTTTCAACAAGTAAGGTTGTGTCATCTGCATATCAAAGGCTGTAAATAAGCCTTCCTCCAATCCTGATGCCCATTTTTCTATATATAAAAGAGTTTGTTTGATTATTTTCTCAGCATACAGTTTGAATAAGTATGGGGAGAGTATACAACCCCGACACACACTTTTCATGATATTAATCCATGAAATATTGTTCTGTCCCAACAACTGCTTCTTGATCCATGTAAAGGTTGTACATGAACACAGTGAAATGTTCTGGAATTACCAATCTTTTTAAGGCTAAATAAAGTTTAGTTCATCATCTACACAATTAGATGCCTTTCATAACCAATGAAACAGAAGAAAACCGCTTTTTTTCTGTTCTTTGCTTTGAGCCCAGATTCATCTGACATAGGTAGACATGCATGAAAAGATATCTGGGACAGAAGGAATGGCATGAGTAGTGATTTGAAGCAAGTCTTCCTTTTAGAGAGTTAACTATGGTACAACAGTTAAGAGAAAGTTACAATGTTGGCG
>NW_022109491.1:42778503-42843017 GCF_000313985.2 Echinops telfairi
GAAGATCTTGAATGCTAGATGCAATGTTTCGAGAAAAATGTGGTATTTCTATACATACTTCATAAAAATTATTATGAGAAAAGTGGGATCATAATGCCAAGGAGAGGGACAAAAGTAGAAAGAAAAGAGCAAATCTCTTTGCAGTGGCTCAGATAAGAAACACCAAGGACTTTAACTGGGTGATCGTTCAATGTATATTCTGTATTATATACTTTCAATATACCAAGCATTACCAAAATTCATGATTTTCTTACTTCCTTACACAATAGGTCTTAATTTACCTATACATTTGTGTTACTCAGGGTTGACTACAGGAACAAATTCATAGACAGTCAAATGTGTATAGAAAGAGCTTTATATAAAGAGTAATTGCGTATTAAGAAAACATCCCAGTCCAGTCCAGATCAAGTCCATAAGTCTGATATTAGCCCCTATGTCTGATACCAGTTGTGTTAGACAGAGTTCTCTAGAGAAACAAAGCCAGGACACTTATGATTATATATATAAAACATGAAAAAATAAACAACTCATTAATCCATAGAGCAGTACAGAGGGCTCAGTTCAACTCAATTCTGTGAGACAGTTAATATACTGGCAGTCCTTCAACTCACAAGGGCTGCTGGGTGCAAGTCAAGGAAGCAGACAGCTATGTCATCTGTAGAGCAATACAGACAGTCCGGCCACAGGCAGCAAATAGCAGGGCAAGTCACCAACAGTCAGCCAGATGACAGGGTCCAATAGTCCCCAGCTCAAGTGATGTATACACCAACAGTTTGGTGAAGCAAGTCTTGAAGGAACTTCAAGCTATAGCGAAATGGTCCACAGTTTGGGTGTCCCACAGGTAGTGTAGCTCGCAAGTTGAGGCAGAGCACCAGCTAAGGCAGCCACACACACTAGTCTGATCAACAAAGAACAAGATACAAGAAAGGTGAGGCTCACCAAGCCATTTATCTCTCTGCCCTTTACTGCCCTTCAATTAATCCCACGTGATCATTGGCCAGGTTCACACAATAAACCTACCTATCACACCAGTCTATAAATTCTTCTTCTGACTCATGGAGCCATGCAATAATGCCAAATGCAGGAAGATCACAGGCCATTGGGTGGAAAGTCTTGTGGATTCAGTGTCAGTGGAAGCATGTCAGTGCTGGCATGGGTCTCCATGTGGCTCCTCCAGCTCCAGGGCTCTGGCATCCATCAGTGTCTCCATGTGGCTTGTCAACAAGAATGTCTCACAGGGAGATGAAGTAGAGAGAGAGAGTATGTCCCACCTCCAGGAAAGAAGAGAGGAGTTCCCAGAATTCTCAGGAGAAGGCCATGCCCATACAGAGGCCTCATTGGTTAGGGCTGATTGACAGGCTAGACTCCGCATTTTCACAAGTTGACAGGAGATTATGTAACTGCCACATCATTTAAGCTTCACATCAACTAAATAATTAAGTCAGATTTTACTCCCATTTTATATATGAGGAAACTGAGATTTAGATTGTTGAATAACTAGATTGATGTCAAACCATTAGTAATCTCTTGAATTAACATTTGACTGAAAATGTGTATTTCCAGCACCCATTCTCTTGACCACATGCACATTGCTTTATGTTGAAGTGTGGAAGGAAAAAGTCAAGAATGGGAATGCATTCTTGACATTTCAATGCTGGTTGATTTGATGGTATTCCAGCTATTCAGTGCTACACAATAAACTACTCAACATTTAAAGCAACAACTGGCTTATTGTAGCTCATGATTTAGTTAGGGACTTGGGAAGGCTTGGCTAGGAAATCCTAACATAAAAGACATTGAAAGAACACCCTCAGTATTCAACTGGAAGACTGGCTTATTTGAAAGGAGCTCAGTAATTGCACTCTTGAACTTGTCAGGGATGATTGGAAGTCTGGGCTCAGTTGCACTGGCATCTCCTAGAAGAGGAGCTTGGATGGTCTGCACATTACTGTGGCTGTTTTTGAACTTTATATAAACAAACAATATAGATGTACTCTTGTATGTCTTTCACTGAACATTATGTTTGTAAGATTCACCCATAACAATATGCATTTGTGGTTCTTTAATTTTAATTGCTGTGTACAAATATCTAATTGTATAATTTTACTGGTAATGCATATTGAATAATTTTAATTTGGGGCTATTATCAATAATATTGGTATGAATATAAGTTGTACATGTCTTTTGGGGAAATATGTTCATTAGGAATGGTTGGTTCATAGGGAATGCTTGTATCAGCAAGTATGACTTTCCCAATTCATATTTTTACTTACACCAGCAAAGTATGAGAGTTCTGGTTTCTCCATACCATCTAATCATTTTGTCTTATTCAATATAGTCATTTTAGCTCTTTTGGTAGAGCTTTTGGGGTAGGTTGACGCAAACAGAGAGAGAAAGAGTACTTGTGCATTGTGCAATTCTCTCCCACCCATGCTATGTTATAAACCAGGAAAGGTGTGCATCAAAGTTGTAACCTCTCACCATACTTGTTCAACATGTCTCCTGAGAAAATCATCAGAGAAGCTGAATTATATGAAGAAGAATTTGACATCAGGATTGAGGAAGGCTTTTTAACAACCTGTAATATGCAGTTTACAAAACCTTACTTATTGAAAGCGAGGAAGAACTGAAGCAATTGCTGATGAAGATCAAGGATTGCAGCACGGAGTTTGGGTTACAATTCACTGTAAAGTAAGCCCAAATCTTTACAACTGGACCGATATCTAACATCATGATAACTAGAGAAAAGGTTGAAGTAGTCAAATATTGTGTCTTGCTTGAATCCACAACCTATGGTCAGGGAAGCAACAGTCCAGTGACCAAATGACTAGCAGCATTAGGTAAATCTGCTACACAAGTTCTCTTTATAGTATTGAAAAACAGGATATTATTTTGAGGACTAAGGTGCACCTTAGTATTTTCCATTGCCTCATATGTATGTGAAAGTCAGATATTGAATAAGGAAGATTGCAGATGAATTTATGTGTTTGTGCTGTGGTGCTGGAGAAGAATATTGAAAGTATGATGGGTTGCTAAAGGGCAAAGCAGTCTGCCTTGGAAGAAGTGTGATCAAAGTGCTTCATCGTGGCAAGGATGGCAAGACTTTGTCCTACGTGCTTTGGAAATGTGGTCAAGAGAGACCAGTCCCTGGATCAGAGAAGAATATTACATTTGGTAAAGTGGAGGGGGCATCAAAAAAGAGGAAGACGCTGGAAGAGATGGATTGATACCCTGGGTACAACAATAAGCGCAGGCATAGGAACAATTGTGAGGACGATGAGGGCTGGGCAGAGTCTCTTTCGGTTGTGCATAGAGTCACTGTGGGTTGGAACTGATTTAATTAAGCCTAACAACAACAACATGCATGTGAAAGTTGGACATTGAATAAGTTAGATCTAAGAAGAATTCATGCATTTTGTATTATGGTGCTGATGACGAATATTGAAAGTACCATGGCAGACTTCTCTCGGATTATTTGGTTTATTTATTTTCTTCTTCCACAAGGTTTCTCTGCAGAATCATTACAGAATAATCCACATTCTCCTTAGGTTCAAATCCATCACCGTACTCCTAACATCAGAGATTCCACACTTAAACAAAAGAGTGTTGGATTTCTCGGGTGGGAAATACCTCGGTTTTCAGCTTTGCACGAGAAAGAATTCCCGCTGAAGCCTGGTTTGTGATCCAAGAAATTGCAGGTTTGCAGTCAGCAAGCACGGGCAACTCACAGGACGGCACACCCACATGTGGTGGCCCGAGGCAAGCCAAAGGTAGAGAAGCATTCAAGGGGGCGGGCAGTCTTGAAGTCCCAGCATTTGGGGCCTATGGCTGGGAGACATGGTCAAAGGCCCCTCAAACATCCTTGCTTCTCGATATTCACTCTTTTGCTATTCATAATAACCCCAAAGCCATTGTCATTGAGTCAATTAAAACTCATAGTGACCATATAAAATGGAATAGAACTGCTTCATTGGATTTCCAAGGTTGTAATCTTTATGAAATTTCTTTCTCCCACAGTAGCAAGCAAATGTTTACCAGTGCACGCAATGGCTCCTTTCTGTTCCTAAAAGGACCCATGATTCCTATATCTATCATTCTGGAAAAATAAATAAAAACAAAAATCTTTTCAAATGAAAACATACATTTGGGGATGTTCTGGTTTGGGGATATTATTGAGTATCTTCAGATGTAGTTTAATCTCATCTAGTATGTGTTTCTAAGAAGAAATTTAAGAATAAATGTATATCTTCATTGCACATATACTAAAAGATCACATACAAAAAGTATGTATACACAGAGATGTGGTAGAAGGTATCTGTTCAACTTGCAAATGCAAAAAAAAAAAAAAAAAAAAAAGCCTTGCTGGAATAAAGGCTTTGATGTAATTTCCTTTTCTCTTTGCTAAACCCTTTGTTGTTCTTTTATTTCACATCTTTCCCATTTTCTTTCTTTCCAGGGTCATGGTAAACACATTTAAAACAACAACCAAAAAGTCATAATGAAAATGATTGTTAGTCATAATCATCGATAATAATAGTCATCTCTTTATAATATGTGTGAGCATGGAATTAAATGAGTGAGCACTGTACGATACCTTCTGAAAGTGTACCTGTAGTGGTTCTTAGAGCTAACATTTCGATGAAGACAGGATAGAGAGGGTAAACGATGCAGGCACAACAATACAGCCCCAGGATGTTTATTCTCTTCTTGTCTTCTTCTGGAAACTGGTGGCTTAGCTTTCCTTGGATTTCTGCAAGAAGTTTTGTATCTTTCCATCAGCAATTTAGAGTGTGCATCTATTCCCTGCAAACAAATGGGTCTTGGATTAAAAACACTCCCTTTAGGAGACTGCACATGCATAATAACTTTTGTCACCCATCTCATTTCTGCAACTGGATTTTGAAACTCTCAAAGGCAGAGATGTTGGTTATCCATCTTTGTGTTTTACCTTGTATTTAGCACAGGGCGGCGAAATGTCTTCTTATCCTGCTGATTAAATCCATTAAGGATTCAGGTTGCATAACTCTTCTAATGGGCAATGGAGAATAAATTCTGCAAGTGTGTTTAATATTCATGAAAGGCATAGACAGAAAATGTAGATTTCTGTTAGCCAGGTACAAAAAGCCTGGGAGAGAGAGGTCTTTTTTCCAACACTTCGTGAATTACCCTCAACTAAGTTCTTACTTTAGGGCCAGGATGTTATCTGATTGTTATACATTCTTTCTCAGGCTTAGTGAGAAACCACCTACTAAGTTTAAGATTCCAAAGTGGACCAGGGGGTTTAAAGAGGATATAAAAAATAGTTAATCCCAACACAATGTCATTTATCCAGGTAAACTTCAATGGTGAAACACAAAGGCTCTTTCTCAAAAGATCACTATGAATATAATTACAAATATCCCCTAAAATGCCCCCTATATGTAGGAACATATGACTTTATCATACCTAAAATGTGGTGTATTGCATAAAAAATATATTTAAAGTCAAACTCTGACTCACCATTTTAAGACTCCCAAACTACTAAATGGGAGGGAGATACCACAGCAAGAGATCCCCATCCACGTGGAAGAGTGGAGAGAGCACTGCTAGATGCTTCCAGCGAGACGTTGGAGTCCTTTCCAGTTACTTAGATGCGTTAAAGTGAGATATTCTAGTCAATGTTGCAGGCCACTGTGCATCTACCTGGCCCACTAGACTAAAGAATATAAACTTGTATTCCGCAACTGACGTGAGGGCCATATGAATGTCACCAGAACGGAACATAGTCACCGTAATCACTGCTTGAGAAAGGGGGTGTTTTTATCAGTATTTTTTGTTACTAAAGATTCTTTTAAATCAAAGAACACTTTTTCTGAACCCTATAGATTCTAAGAACCATCATGACAGCCTAGAAATGCACCCTGTCCAGATAGGACTTTCTGATTCTTTTAAATTGCATTAGAGTATGGAGAGATATTGAAATTCTTGTAACTTGTTTCATCATACCTGCTACCTCTACCAAGTCAGTCCCTGACCCATGTATAGCAAAACAAAATATTGTCCAGCCCTGTGACATCTCATGATTAATTGCAGATTGAATCATGGTCCATTATTATCCAAAGGGTTTTCACGGACTGATTTCCAGAAATCAATAAACAGGGTTTTCTTCCTAGTCTGTCTTAGTCTGTGAACTTCACTGAACCCTGTTCAGCGTCAAAAACACACACCAGTCTCCATTGACAGATGGGTGGTCATACATGTGCTTGAGGCATGCTGATTGGGAATCAAATCAGGAACTCCCCGATGGGAGCCAATAATCATTCCATTGAATCAGCACTGACCCCTCCTAATCCACATTTACATGTTCCCCATTTGAGCCATATTTTGAGTAGCAAGTCCTAGGCATGACGTGATTTTTCTTCTATTTTCGCCATGAAGCATGAAGAGGCTGGGGAAGGGTTCAAGCACTGGTACACAAATTTTGTTGTACACTGGGTAGATTACAACTTACCCTGAACCCTTTGCACAAAGTAAAACTGTGTGCCCTAGGGTTTTCCATGGCTATGTTTGCCTCCAGTAGTAGATTGCGCTCCTTTCCTCCTATGTATCTCTAGATGGATTTTGAATTTCGGTTGGTATCCCAGTACATTGGCTATTTGTTAAGCCCATAGATTTTCTTTTTTACATTACATGCATATAGTTTATTCTCCTCCCACTTAGAGAAGTATGAGTGTATTGTGACAAAAGTAACTAGATTATTTAATTTCAAAATTACACACAGGGAAAAGTGATTCACAATATATAACATGTCATTATAATTTAGAATTGTGACAGGAGTCACAATTTATGTCCCATTGTTTTATTCTTAGTATTGATCCTTAAAGTAAATGCTATACGTATGAAAACATGTACTTTCCAGTGAAGATACAAATATGATACCAAATTAACATTTACTCTTGAATCTGACTTTGGAGAGTAACAACATCATTCTCAGAACCATAACGTGCTGTTCAGTGTAACCTTTATCTCTAGTTTGGCTTTTGGCTTAAGGGGAGATGTTAACAGAAAACAAGTGCTTTGATTAATTACTATTTGGAGAGGCAGCGTTGTTTTATCCACACCAAGTCTTATTATTCATTATAGCACAGCCCCTGAATTGTTATTTGTAAATGATCTTGCAAGTATTTGCCATTTCACTCTCACAATCTGGTTACTGTTAGAACTACACCGGTATTAGTAGGCAAAACAATATTTTAAAAATGAATATGCTAAGCTCATCAACCTATTATTTTCTGAGTTTATCCTGAATCTATTATCATCATTAAGTTCATTGTTTTTAAAATAAATGTTTTTTAATGCTTTTTTATAGAAAAATACAATAAGATGTTTGTCTACATACAACTAGTTTAGGAGTATTTGTAAATGGTTTTGCATGAATACACTATAAGAAAACAGTTCAATTGCTTTAGCATTCTCACCAATGGGTTAGATTCAATAACACTTTTCCTTTTAATTCATTATTTAAGCACAAGGGAATCATTCATCCTCTTTAATTTCTCTGTACCCTGGACACATATTCTCTTTCCTTGTCCAATGTAGTACCTGCTGTTTTTCCTTTTTCTGGTTACCTATCATACATGGATCATTTCCCAGGTTGTTCATGACATAGAGAACAATGAGGGGTAAACAGATACATTGGCATCCATGCATTTCCAGCTACCTTGGAATCTCGGTCAAGAAAAACATCCCTTTGAGTTATTTGTGTTTGCTTCGCCTATGGTCCACCTGTATGGGACTATGGATTTTAGAGCGGATAGTGGAAGTTTACAAGGTGTTTTGCCCTGTGCTTTTCATAAAGAGTAGCTGTAGGAAGGTTGATTTTCTTTTGGAATGGCGATTTGAGCATAGGGTGATTTAATTAATCAGAAGCATCCTTATTATTCATAAAACTATAGTCTGATCCCATGTGTTTGCTTCAATTTGGAAAATGACTCCACACTCAGAGTTGATAAACCTGTTTGGATACGAATGTTAGCCAAAGAGTTCATGTGTCTGATGTCATGCAGTCTAATTGTGAGGAACAAAAAAAACCTTTTCTATAAATGATTACAGACTGCAGTTCAAAAATCCAAAGTGAGCTATACTATAGGGGTTAAAATTATTGCAAAAACTGTGACAAGCACTTCTCCTCTGCCCACCTAACTGGGATAATGGAAGCAAAACATGAGTGATTAGGGTATCCGTGTTAGAAATCCTAGGTATGAGCTCTGTGCTGGGCATTGCTAGTTGCTCTCAACGCCCATTCCCATGTTTTCTCTGTTCTTCCCTGTACCACATGGATTTGAACATTGGAATCCAGCTTTGTAGACGCCTGGGTTTCTCGTGCAAAGTATCTCCTTCCAACTGCAAGCATTTGAATCATGTTTGAAAGCTGATGCTAGACAGAGGCCAACTTCCTGGTGAGAGTGCCTGTAGAAATGAGTGCTCAGAGGTCATTGTGATCATTGGTCTCAGCTTTGGGAGTATCAAGAAGCAGTGTTAGCCACAAAAACAGCTTCCTGGCTCCTAGTTTCAGCAGATACCATCACTTACGTGTCTGGTACTCATTTATTGAAGGGAAGACCCTGCCTTCAAAGGGTCTCTCTTCCATCCTGTCTAAGGAATTTTGCAAACTAACAAATCCCCTGCATTAAATTCTGTTTCATTGAAAGTACTAGTTTTTTAAATTTCCTGACACAAACCTTGGCAGATGCAAAACTAGCAATAATCACCACAGCCAGCGAAATAATTATACTTTAGTGAACTTCTAGTAAATACTAGACAGAGATGGCACAAGATTGTGTTAATTGTATAGAGACGGTCATAACGCTAGTAACTGTAAGATCCAGTATTTAAATTTTAGTTCATTTATCTGGAAAGGTAGTACACAACGGACGGAAACTTTAACATATTTCTTTCTATTCAAACTTATGAAAGCCTAAGGCCTGAGACAATTGACAAAACTACACTTGTATCAGTTGGTTGTACTATGGGGGTGTCTATGTTAATATGGTATAGTCCTGAATGTTATGCCAACAGTAATCTAAAGCATGGTGAATAGGTTTCAGTGGAGCTTTCAGACTAAGAGAGACTAGGAAAAAAGTCCTGGAGATCCACTTCTGAATACTAGCAATGAACCCCCTATTGATCAATAGGACATTGTTTGGTATGGGATAGTGTTGGAATATAAACTACTGGTAAAACCCACTGTGGATTTTGACGCATAGCAATCCTATCCAGGGTGTCAGAGGCTGTAAATATTTATGGGAGAAGAGGGTCTCGTCTTTCTTCCCTGAGTTTGATCTGTCAACCTTACAGTTAACAGTCAGTAACCCAACAGTACCCAAAAGGCAAAAGGCAGTCACATACACAGTGACTCCAGCCATGAATTTTATTATATCAGTTATGAATGTAGTACACACCCAACTTTTTTTTTCATTTTACCTGGGGGTAACCTGAGTCAAAGAGTTTTGAAATAGCTACCTCATTAAAGGAAATCCACGCAAGCCCTTACTACTGGTGATAACCTGGCCATGCGAAGTTTCCATTGAATCACAAGGTGATAAATGGAACTTTTAGTCCACCCCTTTCATCCTTTCCTTTTGTTTGTGGTTACAATACTGGGAATTGGAAGGTTTTTGACTTAAGTTAGGCAAACGCTTCTGTTCTCCTGGTTGTTTTTTTAAATTTCAGAAAGTTTTTGGATTTCCAAATCTTTCAGACTACAGCAGACCCAGGAAGCACAAAGTGCAGCATTTGGCTTGTTATTCCGCATTTTATGACTCCACTTAGAACACAGATGAGCTAGTGGGAGAGTCTTAGCACAAGAAGCACTCTCTTCTTCCTGTTGTCTCCGAAGGCCTGGAGGATAGGTGCTGGCCTGAGAACACTTGACAGAAGCGGGACTGCCTACTGGCAGGGAGAATCGAGGTGAATCATATGATGTGTAGGTAAGAGAGATACATTTTCCCTGGAAAATATACCATTCTAAGGGCCAACCTGGAGTAAATGACCTGTCATGTGGAAGCAAAAGTAGGCTTAGTACCAAAACTGATAAGGGAACATTCAGGGGAAGCAAGAGCTCTTCCGTGAGAAACTATCCCAAATGAATACACGCTGTTTAAGGAAGCAGCTCCCCAGCTGATGTCCTCCTGAACTGAGACGTACGTTCAAGAGGGACGCCAAGGCTGAGATAGCACTCAATAAAAGAGGGTGAAGACAACTTTAGTCCTCAGAAGCATGTAGTATGTTCCTCAGGAAGGGGGACTTCTAACACATGGACATGAGCCTGGGGCACCCCTGGTTAAGGCCATGGTTCTGGAAGAAAATAGGTTAGACTTAAATCCTGGCTGCACATTTTTGTTTATATAGTAAATTTCTACTTTAAGATGGGTGTAAAGCAAATTGTGACAATGAAGAGGGTGTGAAAATTGAATATTTTTAATATCATTAAAGTGGAAGGATCTTCTTGTTATTTTTTACCAATTTTGTGTGAATTAGTTAGGGATTTTACATGTCAGATGATCAATTTTGTATTCAGTAGTTTAAATTACTTTTGAACTGACCCCCAGTAGTTTACTCACCCTTCCGTCCCTTCCTTTGATTTCTCTTCTCCCTTTTGTGGGTTACTATCTTCTTCATTCAAGTTAATACCTATTAACCCAGTAGCCTGTTGCTCCATTGTTCATTCCTTGTCCTCCCCAGCCCTTGGTAACCTCCCAAGTCTGTTCCCTTTGGTGCAATGGTCTGTCTTTTGTTTTCCTGATAAGAGTAGTCTTATATAGTATCTTTCCTTCTGTAATGATTAATTTCACTCAGTATAATGTTCTCCAGGACCATCCACGATATGAGATGCTTTATAGTTGTATGCTTGTTTTAGAGCTGTGTAGTATTCTATTGTGTGTATGAACCAAAGTTTCTTTATCCATTCTTCTATGATGGGCATTTGGGTTGTTCTCATTTTCTTGCTATTGTGAACAATGCTATGAACATACGTGTCCATCTGTCTGTTCATGCTATGCCACTTTCTTGTTTAGGGTAGGAACCCAGCAAAGGTTTTGCTACATCTAATGGAATTTCTATTCCCAGTTGCTTAAGACTAGGCTAAATTTTTTCCTATCACGGTTATATATACTTACAGTCCCATCAGCATGATATGGGGCTTATAATCTTTCTGAACTCTCTCCAGCATTTATTATTTCTGTGGTTTTTTGTTTGTTTCTTTTCATTTGGCTATCGATTTTTATGTAAGGTGACAGCTCGTTGTTTTGATTTGCATCTCCCTGATGGTTAGTGATCATAAGCTTTTATTTTCATATGTGTATTTGCCATTTGTATGTCATCTATGGTGAACTGTCTGTTCATATAATTTGACCATTTAAATATGGGGTTATTTGTCTTCTTATTATTGCTGGCTTGCAGTTGTCACTGATTAGAGATATTTGTGCCAAGATACTTTCTACTGCATAGATTCCCTTTCACTCTTTGGTGAAGTCTTTGATACATGTCTTATTTTTAGCAGATGCCAGTCATGTATTTACTTTGTCATCTACTGTGTGTGTTTTCTTTGTTATGTTTGATAATGTGTTTAGGACCTAAAATAGGGCCCTGCAATTTGTCCCTATTTTATTATTGATAATCTTTATATCTCTGGAATCTATATTTAACTCTTTCATTGATCTTGACTCCTTTTTTGTATGCAGGGTGAGGTAGGGGTCCTCTTTATTCGTTTGCAGATTTTTCCAGGACCATTGTTGAAGATACAATCTCTTTCCCATTAAATGCATTCTGGCCCTTTGTTTAGGTTAAGTTATCTAAACTCTCTATTCTGTCCCACAGTCTATGTGTGCATCATGGTACCAGTAGTAGGCTGTTTTACTACTGTAGGTTTGTAATAGGTTTTGAGGTCACAAGGTGTCTCATAGCTCTAGCTAAGACTTCCAGCACAATATTTATTTTGGTTCTTATTTGTTCACGTTTTTATTGTTATAAATTGTCCTGCTTTTTGATGTGGCTCAGAGGTTTTGGTATGTTGTGCTTTTGTTACAGTATATTTCAAGCAATCTATAACATTTTCTTCCTCACTTCATCAATTACTCATTGTTACTAAGCCTTGTTTTATGTCTTAACATATAGTATACATTGTCTTACATTGTACATGGAAGATTCTCTAGAATAGACTGGAGTGCTCTGCATATATTGTTGGGTAAAGTTTTCTAGGCGTTTGCATTGGTTAATTGTGTTGTTTATCTTTATTAAGTTTCTTGATTATCTTCAAGAGTGATGTATTGAAGTCTCCCACTATTACTCGTCTAGTGTCTGTTTCTCTCTTCAGGTCTGTAAAGATTTGATGAACACATTTGGAAGGTCTTTAATTGGATACATATATGTTTATGATTATGTCTTCTAGTTCTTTTTACTTTTTTTATTTTTTTTGTCTTCTAGTACTACTGTTATTTTAATTATTATGTATGTCCGTCTTTGTCTCTCATGATGTCATTTTTCTGAAAGTCTATTTTATTGGAGGTTATGTTTATCAGTCCTGCTGTTTTAGGTTACCATTAGCTTGGTGTATTTTTCCCATCTTTCGATTTTGAGTCCATTTTTGTCCTTGTGTCTAAAGTGTGCGTTCTGTAAGCACCATATGGATGGGTCTTGTTTTCTTATTCAGTCTGCTACTCCGTGTCTTTTGACTGGTGTGCTTAATCCATTGACATTCATTCTTTTATTGATATGTGTTGGTTTGTTGCTGACCTTGCTGTGTGTGTGGTATTTGTTTTGTTTTTTGGTGTGTGTGTGTTTGTGTGTGTTGTTATTAGTTTATTTGATCTCTCTATATTTCTGGGCTGTTTTGAATACTGTTTTAAATTTGTTGATTTCTGGGTGGTAGTGTCTGGAATGGTGATTTCTGTTTTTTTCTCCTGTTGCTGTTGATTGGTGATTTCTGTTTTTTTCTCCTGTTGCTGTTGATTCTCTGTCCTAAGTATTCCGTTTAGTATCTTTTATAATTCTGATCTTTATTCCTTTCATTTCTCCTTGTCTGGAAATGTCCCTATTTCTTCCTTATACTTGGGGATCATTTTGTTGGGTATAATATTCCTGGTTGGTAATTTTTTTCAGCGCTTTATCTATTTTATTCCATTGTCTTCTCATCTGCATGATTTCTGCTCAGAAAATCCAAGATTATGCTTATTGATTTTCATGCAGAGTTGGCTATTATATTTTTCCTCAGGATTCTCAAGATTCTCTTATTGTCATTGATATTGGAGAGTTTTATTACAATAAGTTGCAATGTGTTTCATTTTGGATCAGTCCTCATTGGGGTTCTCGTGGCTTCTTGAATAGTTATTTTTTCTACTTTCTGGCCTTAGCACAGTGGATCTCAACCTTCCTAATGCCACAACCCTTTAATACAGTTCTTCATGTTGTGGTGATCCCCCAACCATAAAATTGTTTTTATTGCTACTTCATAACTGTAATTTTGCTACTGTTATGTATTGAGTGACCCCTGTGAAAGAGTCATTCAACCCCCAAAGGGAGTGGGACCCACAGGTTGAGAACTGCTGCCTTAGGGAGTTTTTCTCCCAGGATTTCTGGTATTCTTTTCTATGTGTATTTTCTTCCCTCAGGTCCTTGCTGCTCCAGAGCTCCAATGAGATATAAATTGTTCCTCATAGTGCCCTCCCTCAAGTTCTTCGGCTTTCTTTGTTCTCCTTTACAATTCTTATTTATTATTTATCTTGTACATTTCAGTTGAGAGACTTGTCTTCAAGCTTACTAATTCAGCCTTCTAATTCTTTGACTCCATTACCCTGCTTTTTAAAAGTGTCATCCAATTCTGTTATCTAAGTACAATCCTCTGGATTTTTACTTGTTGCTGTTGCTATAAGGTTTATAGTGTTCCAGTTTTTCTGTCCTATAATTTCTTTGATATAATTTTGCAACCACTAGAAGTACATGAACATTGCTATTATGAATTCTTTCAATGGAAATTCCTGAACATTTTCTTTTTCAAAAAATTCTTTTGGATTTGGGTTATGTTCACTTATTGTGTCTGTTTTCCTTTCTATTTTTCTTGTGTACTAATACTTCCTGCCATAGCTGTTATAGATGGTAGGGATTCAAAGTGATGTGGGGGTAGTTGACTCTATCATGTAGTGCAGAGAGCTTTCATACAGACCCCCAAAAAAAGAGGAAGAAAGGGGGGGGGGGAGAAATAAAGAAGAAAAGGTTAAAAAAAGTTTACTGATATTAATTCACGGAATAAAAAATAAAATTTTAAAAGTCTAATAAAGTTATTAGAAATAATAAAATATATTAAAGAAGAAAAATAACTAATTTCTCTTTGGTTGGAATCTTTCTTCAGTCCAAGAGCCATGTAGCAGGTTTAGGTCCCAGAACAGCCTGGCACAGGGTGTGCACAGTTGAACCAAGAAGACAAGGGCTTGGAAAAACCATGGGCTTAGGTGGGCCAATGGGTGGTCTTGACTACATAAGCACATATATGGTGACAGGGGTGTGTGTGGCTGTGGCTGTTGGAGTGGCAGTCTTTGTAGGCAAGAGTTGCCGGAGTGGTGGCCCTCAAACGCAGGAACATGCCCAGTGGTAGTAAAGTCGCAGCATCCTGAGAGGAGGGTGATGTGGTGGTTGTACTCTGCAATTCATGGCCACACATGGTGGCAGCCATAATGGCCTGCGAGGAGGGGATGGCATAGCTGTTGTGGCACTTCACTTCAGGTTCACATGCAGAATGAGACAGGGGTGACTTGTGAATTGGCTCCTTTGGCTGGTGATCAGTTGTGGAAGAGGTAGTATGACAGTTGAGATGGCTCTCTTCAAGGGATCACACACCACAGCGGCAATGGGCAGCCAGGAAAGAGTGCTGAGTGCTTCTAGTGCTCCTTTCTGGTTCTGCCCACTTCCACACTCTCTGGGTTGTAGAGCCCTTGGCTCACTTAGCTTAACTTTCTCCAAGTTTCCATGGAGCCTAGGCTACCCATCCTGTTGATCTTATCTTAATCGTGGTAGAAAGCATTCCTTTGTGCTAAGGATTTTGCAATCATTTTGCCACTTAGTCAATCTTTTGGTTGTTGTAGTTCTCTAACTATTCAATAGGAGAAACCTGCAAAAAATAATTCTGCTCTGAGATCCTTGCTTTAGCCTGTTAACAACTAGAAGAGCTGATAGACCCTGTGACAGATTCAAGCTCCCTTGGACCCAGGCAGTGAGTCGTCTCAGGCTGCTTTTCCAATCGTCTAGACAGTATTCGTCTCAAATGTTCAAACATGTGTTATAATTCTAAGAATAATAAATAACACAGCCTCACACCATTAGATAATGATGAAAATAGGATGAGAGTAGAGAGGAAGAAAGGTATAACAACAACATAAAATCCTTCTAAGCATTTAATTCTTTGTAAATGTACCCAAACCATAGCTACCATCTGTTTATCAGTTGGAGCTTATGTGTCATTATAATGCTGAGCAGATTTCAAACTAAGACAGTTGAGGAATAAGGTCCTGGAAACCTACTTCCCAAACTTCAAACACTGAAAATTATCCGATCTACAGCTGAGCATAGGGATGGCCCAGGACCAATCCGTGTTTATTTCTGTTAAATGTGGAATCTCGGTGTCAGAGTCTACTCGGCAGCTAACAACAAAAACAAAACAAAACAAAATTGGAACAGATATAAGGGTGTCTTTAACCTCAATACCAGTTAGAAGTCTAATTATTTTAAGCCCTAAGCAAGAAAATAAATGTGTTTGTTTTTCTACTGTTGATTATTAAGTAATTGAAGTTAATATAACATATTGGCTTAGTTTGGCTGTTTTCTGGTTGAGTGTGGGATGTTCAAATATAATTGAAGACCATGCTGTGGACTATAAACTCCTTTAATGATAGAAAATAATGAAAAGGCGCAGGTTTTTGCTTTTTTACTTTAATCATGTTTATGCCATTTGAAGCATGTGTACTAACCATGTTCCCTACATATCCTTCCGTGTCAAACATATAGTCTGCGACACAAAGACATCCTTGGCATTAGGTAAGTGGAGATGCATGCTACATCGAGACATGACAGCTTCAGGATTCATGCATACTTTCCTCCTGTCAACTCCACGTGTCTTGATTCTTCCTAGAAAATGGAGAGTGAAATATCTTAGCAGAAACGGGGTTTTTCTGGTTTTGTTTTCAAATAGGGTGAACCATTCACTCAACCCTAGTATCTAAAAGTGTGAGAAGGCTTGACAGGGAAAAGACTGGATACTTTAAGGAGCTAAAATTATTCAGAGAAGGATACAGTAAGAGGCTATTTTATGTAATGCATTTGAAAATAATTTCAAGGCATTAGGTAAGGCCAACAACAAAATACTTCAAGACAGGCAGGTGGTTCTGTAGTCCTGGTACTGCTCTGTCTTTTTCTCGTGTATTGACTCCTACTGAGTGGCCGTATGGGGCATGATTAAATTCCTACATTCCCCTGTTGACATACACAGATGACAAAAGTAACCACCATAGCCAGGGACATTTGGTTTCAGATGGCACTAGAGGATAACAAAACAGAATTCTATTTAAAATGGATAATTATACAGGAGAGACTATCTGTGTTGATTGGAGTAATAGATGAAAGTGGTTAATTTTTCAAGGATCAAAAATTTGGAGAAAGCATATGAGAAAGACATTTGGAAATTCTCAATTCACAAAAAGGACAAGAATAACCTTTCTCAAGTTGACTGAGCGTGAGCAGGCATGGGAGGCAGATGTGGTGGCTTGAATATGTCATCTTTTCAGCCTGAAAGGCCCCATACAAATCCTTTCTGGAAGGCATCCGCAATAGACATTTGGAGTTTAAAAGAAACAAGGAGCAGGTCCAAGTTTATTTCTGACGACATTATAGATAAATCCCAGTCACAGAGGTAGAAACATTGATACGACTGAGCTATTTCTGAAAAGCCTTGGCTTCAAAGGCAAATGATGTGGCGCTGAATGAAAAATACAATAAGGGCCAATCTGATAGGGGTTTGAATTATATGCAAGTGAATTATTTCAAAGGAAAATGAGATGGTTATGAGAAAGGGTTGGGGAAGACTAGTGCTGTTCCCAACTTGCATTGTTAAATCCCCCCAAATTTGAAGTCTCTAGTGAAAGGCAATTCAATGAGAGGAGAAAAGGGAAATTCAATGAGAGTCCTTTCTCTGAAATTTGAAATTACTTGTGCCTTCAAAAGGAATTGGGGTGGTTCATTCAGACAAGGTTTGGGCTGTGAAACCCAAGATCACTGTTCAAATCCACCAGCCTCTATCTGAGAAAGAGGTGAGGCTCTCTATTCCTGTAAATATTTGCAAAGCCTCATAAACCTTATACAGAATCACTAACAGTGGGTTTGGTGCCTTCTGGTATCCCAGTATATCTCGCATCTCAAGCCCAACCAGCACAGTAAACCTCTAGCCTTAATGAAGCCATTGGCACAGATGGCAAAGAAAGGGTGGAGTGTGACTACTCAGTGGGTTTTATTCACTACTCATAACAGACGTGTGAGGTGCAGGGTGGCTCTCTAGCTCATGTTGTCTACAGTATGGTGAACTTTGGCAGTGTTTTTCCTATAGGACCTCCAGATACATCCTTACAACCAATGGTGTGTTTCAAAGAAAAAGAAATGGGAGGCAGTGAGAGAAGAGAAAGAGAGATGGTCAAAGAGAAGCAGTGAGAAAAAGAGAAATATTGTGGAAAAAAGATGGAAAGAGAAAGAGATGGTAAGAGGAAGAGAGACAGATAGATATTGATACATGGACAAATATTGAGGGATTGATATGGTATGGGAGAGATACAGAGAAGGAGAGAGAAAAGGAAAAATTAGAGGGGGGGGAGTAGAGGAATGAAAAAGAGAGAGGGAGGTGGTGAGAGAGAAAGAGAGAATAGAGAGATGGTGAGACTGATCATGATGCATCACCATTGGAGACAGAGACACCGAATGTGAAAGGTGCAGAGATTATGAGAGACAGAAACAGTGAGGGAACTAGACAGCAGTGGAGATCCAGTGCAGGGGAGAGATCATGAGATAAAGACAATTGGTAAGACAGAGAGGTAGAGACAAGGGAAGGAATGAGAAGGAATGATGAGGGACGAGAAAGACAAATGGCGAGTAGGAAACAGAAACTCATATAGGTAGAGTGAGACAGACGCAGAGTTCACGAGGAGCATAAAACCTGAGGATGGAAAATAATGAGCAGGGAGATTCAGAGAAGACGTGAGAAAGATACAGTGCTAGACAGTGAGAGACAGATAGGGAACAAGACACAGATAGACACATGCCTAGAAGCAGAGTGACTAAACTAGGGAGAGAAAAGAGGTTGGAACACAGTCCAGCTTCATGCTGAAATAACTAATCTGTCCATGGAGAATGGCTCACATTGTCTCCTGCCCTGTGCACTCCAGACTGCCACAGAGAACCAGAGGTTTCCCCTGCTGTCCTTCTGCCTACATTTAGATAAGGTATAAACAAACAGTGCCCTTGCAGAGCACAGTCATGACCTTTTTTTAAAAAATCATTTTATTTGGGGTTCGTACAACCCTTATCACAATCCATACATACATCCGTTGTGTCAAGCACATCTGCACATTTGTTGCCATCATCATTCTCAAAACATTTGCTTTCTACTTGAGCCCTTGGTATCAGCTCCTTATTTTTTCCCCTTCCTCCCAGCTTGCCCCCTCCCTCATGAACCCTTGATAATTTAGAAAATATTGTTTTGTCTTATCTTACACTCTCCAATGTCTCCCTTCACCCACTTTTCTGTTGTCCATCTCCCAGGAAGGAGGTTATATGTAGATCCTTGTAATTGATTCCCCCTTTATACCCCACCCTCCCTCCACCCTCCTGGTATCACCACGCTCATCACTGGTCCTGAAGGGATCATCTGTCCTGGATTCCCTGTGTTTCCAGTTCCTATCTGTACCAGTGTATATCCTCTGGTCTAGCCAGATTTGTAAGGTAGAATTGGGATCATGATAGTGGGGGCGGGGAGGAAGCATTTAGCAACTACAGGAAAGTTGTTTCATTGTTGCTCCTCTGCACACTGACTGGCTCGTCTCCATGCGACCCTTCTATAAGGGGGTGTCCAGTTGCCTAAAGATGGGCTTTGGGTCTCCACTCCACACTCCCTCTCATTTAGTGCTGGTCTCTCACACTTTCACTTACTGCCCTCTAGCTTAGCCATGGTCCAACTCCCCTACCTCCACTCTACCACCCCACAAAACCAAAGCCATCTGAATGAACCCTACACATAGCAACCCCATAGGATGCCATAGAGCTGCTCCCTAGGGTTTCTGAAGCTATCTATCTTTATGAGAGAAGAGAGCCTCCTCTTTCTGCAGAGGAACTGCTAGCTTTGGGTTCAGCGGCCCAGTGCTTCCAAGCTAGGCGTAAGGTCGTCAGTGGCTACTTCCTCCAAATGGGCAACCAACCCTTCTTCATTGTCTAGAAGCCCCACTGAAACTTGCTCAATTTGGATGACCCTGAATTACCAGTGGCATAGCTGCCAGCCTCCAGGACATCCTGCTTGGATTGACACCTGTGACTGCAACAGTATGTCAAGCATAGGAAATGATGAGGGTGCCACAGGACCAGCCCTGTTTCTTTCCATTGCATATGGTCACTGGTGAGAACCTACTCAATGGCAGCGAATGGCAACAGTCCAATGTGTAACCTCCATGTTACCAGCGCTCCAGGGTCTGTTTTGTTTGGGTGGTGGTGGGTTGTTTTGTTTGTTTTGAATGATACTTGCTTCTCAGTGTGCAGACGGTGTCATAGCCTTCAAGCCAATTAGACAAAATGTCCTGGTTTTCTGTGACTTTTTACTTGTTGTGGCACAAAAAAGCAACTAAGCCAGAGCAGATACATTGAAAACAGAAGAATTTATTGGTGATGTTGATTGTGCCACGCTTGAAATGCACTACCGTTTTGTGCAATTTCAATTGCTGTAGCTATAAATCAAAGTCCCTTCATCGAGGTCCCTATCCCCTGCGCGCCCCCCCCCCCCCCTCTTACTTTTTGGAAAGTTAAGTTCTTTCTTTGTCTTGTATCAAACAGCTTCCTCCATACTTGTACTTTTGCACAGACGTGTTTTCGCTTTGGCGCTGCCTTGACCTAGAGTAGAGCCGAGTATGTCGGCATCAAACACAGGAAGTGCAGTGGTGTGCAGAGAAAATACACTTCTCTACACAAATGTATTACCTAGAGTGCTGGCAATAATGCGGCCGCCTTTACTGAAGGCTCCGTAGAAAGTTCACCACTGACTTCCTGGAGAGCCTCACTAATTGTATGTCTTTTATCTTCATTCTTGCTGAAGTATTTTTAAATTGTTTAATCACAAATTACTGTGAACATGCAAGAGCAAGACTCAGTCTAAGGGATGATAAAGATGTACATATTTCAAAGTATCTTTTCTGCCTAAGTAGCGTAAAGATTACTTTGGGGCCTTTAGGGCATAAGAAGCCCTGAAAATCCAGACATAACTTTGGAAAACTTCTTTCCTTTCCTGTGCTATCAGTCTTTGTGGAGGACATAAAAGAAGCACATACAGAAAAGTAAGCTCCCCAAGTTTACAAAGGATTCTATATCTTGTGATCAAGTAAGCCACAAAATAATAGAAGTTTGGAAACCACTATAGTTCATTTCTGGACAATGAAGGGAACGTGGCGATAGGTCAGCATTATGCCTTCATTTATCTCCGAAAGGATAGATGGTATCACTGAAAAACCATCCGTACAGGAACTCTTGAACAAACAATTACAAGCATCATAAAGCAAGCAGGTCTGGAATCAGTCCCAGCAACGATTTCCCATTCTCCCTCTTCTGTAACTTTCCCTATTAGGTGATTTGAGGACTTAACTGTCTGGGAGTGTTCTTAATGGTACAGTATCAATTTCCCCAGGTAACAAATGCCTGGGTCTCTTTTCCCTTCAATAAAGCAAAGTATCATAGCATTAAATTGTTTTCTCTCTCTGACTTGTGGGTAGACTAAAATAAAGAGATGAGGGATGACGAATTCCAGTGCCTGTGTATTATTTTTCATGTACATATCCACTTACATGGAAAAATAAAATTAAATTAAAACAAACTTCTTCCTACCAGAACATATCTACCCAGAGTTGCTGTAATATATAAGATAAACATCCTATTATTTGTGTATGTGTGCATTTAGGGTGCTGACCTGGGGAGGTGGAGCAGCATGTTGTGTGTGAATCTGTGGGAGACTGATTGTTTTGTATGGCCTCCACTCCCTCTCTGCAGCATATCCAGCCCAGCCCAGTCCCACCCCCATGCATGCACACAAGACATGTCAGGATCGAAGTCGTTATTGGACTGCTAGCTCACTGCCTCAGATCTCCATCAGTGGCCAAAGCTTGAAGGACCTCATTGGATCTAATTTTGTACCAATTTATGTAAAGGTGAAATACTTTGGTACCTGTTAGATAGCTTTTTGGAGTGATTATCCATTTTACTTTAACCTCAAGATTCTTAACATTGGGAGAAATGAGCACAGTCCCCTATGATGTTGCTTAATTACATGAGCTATAAATGTTGTGTAACCACGATATTATGCTTTTTACTCCCAGATGTACAAATATAGGTTCCTCTTTTAACAATTCTCCATGCTCCATATTGCCCAACTTGCTTTATCTCCTGCCTTTATCCACAATGCTATAGTCAGGAAGATCTCTCTCTCTCTCTCTCTCTCTCTCTCTCTCTCTCTCTCTCTCCTATTCAAAACAACTTCCTGCATCAATTCCACTGACTTACTCTTCTCTCTACATGGATCATGCTTCCTCCACCGGCTGACTCACTGCACATCATTCTAATGTCAGTAGAAATGTCATTTACTCTAAAAGGCCGTCACTGACCATGATTAGGGACCTTCCCCTGCTCTCCTACGATCTAACCCATTATACTATTTAATTTTATTCTTTGAGACCTTGTCTGAAACTGTAACATTGACTTATTTCTATTTTATTGCCTGTCTCTTTCCAAAATGTGATACCTTAATCGTCTAGACATTGTGGACTTATTCATGACTGCAAACCCACCGCCAAAGGAAAGTTTGGAATACAGAGGCGTGATAAGTGTTTAAGGAATTAATACATTTAAGGGTACATGAAACCAGACAGGACGCTAGGCATCATACCTCGATATCTTGTGAGCAGTGCCATGGGACCACATCTGACCTTCCCCGGCTCCCTAGGCTGATTGCCGCAAGGCAGAGGCCAGACATGATTTCACCCTCCTAATTCCGTTTTACCCTAGTCTGACACCAACCACCGTCCTACTTCTGTGGTTGAGTTTGATCATTCCTTAGCATGACCACACAAAACTCACAATGTGGTACCTTAAAGGAGGTCATAAATAAGAGTTACTCTATAATGAATAAGGCATAGCTTGTTATGCGTTTCAATGCTAGCCCACCTGCCACTCTGCAAGAAAAAGAGGGGACATTTTACTTCCATTGAGATTTACAGCCTGAGAAGCTCACAGGAGAAGTTCCACTCTGTTGTGTAAGGCCCTTCTGAGTCACGAGTGGGTAGTGAGCTTTTGTACAATAAATGGGAAATCAAATGTTCTGAAATCCAAAATGGATCTATCAGAGTTACAACTCCTTTATTAAAATTAAAAAGTTCAAGTCTTGTTATAAGATGGCACAATTTCTCCACCTGTGCACAGAAACTCTTAAAAGAAAAGTAAATTTTTTTTCTTAAAAAGAAGCCTAGAGTTAACTTCACTTCTGAAACAGTTATCATGAATTATCCCTTGACATATATATTAAAATGTGTTCTGAAATGTTTACCACATAATTCAAAGAATAAAAATTTAGATGTTCAAAAAATATATTCTACCAAGTATTCCATTTTGGATGTTCTAAATTGCCCTTACCCCTTCCATAGCTGTACCTTTTCCATTTTCTTCTTTACTGCCCCCTGTTTTCAAGCTGTGTTCTGACTTTACAGTATCCAACTCGTAGTCTCTGTATATAATGTGCACCTTCCAACACCACAAAGAAAATCTTTTGCCATCTAATTGGTTTTAATTGTAGTGACTCTATAGGACAGAGAAGAACTGCCTCTTTGGGTTTCCAAGACTTTAAATCTTTCATAGGTTGCATGTAAGCAAACTTGTGCAGAAGATCATCCAACATAGGTTGGAGCAGTACACTGACAGGGAACTGCGAGAGCTTCAGAATGGATTCAGAAAAGGACTTCAAACAAGAGATATCATTGCTGATTGCAGGTGGATTTTGGCTCAAAACAGAGAGTACCAGAGAGATGTTTACTCGTGTTTTGTTGACTATGCTAAGACATTTGGTTGTGTGGATCTTAGCAAACTGTGGATAACCTTGAGAAGAATGGAATTCCAGACCTCATTGTGCTCATGAAGAACTTGTATGTAGATCCAGAGGCAATCGTATGAACAGAACGAGGGAATAGAGCATGGCTTACAATCAGGAACAGTGTGGATCAAGGTTGCATTCTCTCACCATACAGATGAAGAAGAATGTGGCATCAGGATTGGAGGAAGGCTTATGAACAATCTGCGATATATAGATGTGATAGATAGGTTTATTGTGCCAACCTGGCCAGTGAACATGCGGAATTAATTGAAGGGCGGAGAGAGAAATGACTTCACCAGCCTCGCCTTTCTTGTCTCTTGCTCTTTGATGATCAGACCAGTGTGCCGCTGCCTTGCTTGTTCTCTGCCTCAATTTGCAAGCTACATTACCTGTGGGACACCTAACCCATGGACTGTGTTGCTGTAGTTTGGGGTTTCTTCAAGACCTGCTTTGCCACGCTACTGGAGGGTACATCGCTTGAGCTGGGGACTGTTGAACCCTGTCATCTGGCTGACTGTTGGTGACCTGCCTTGCTGTTTGCTGCCTGTGGCCAGAGAGCCTGAATTGCCCTACAGCGGACTACCTGGTGGCCCTCAAGACTTGAAAGGACTGCCAGTGTATTAGCTATCTAATTGAAGTGAGTGAGCTGCACTGAGCAATTTGTACTGCTCTATAGATTAATTAACTGTTTATTTCTTATCTATCTATATAAAAATATATATAATTATAAGTGCCCTGGTTTTATTTCTCTAGAGAGCCCTGTCTAACATAATAAATGACACAACTGTGCTTGCTGAAAGTGAGGAGAAGTTGAGGAACTTGCTGATGAAAGTCAAGGATCGTAGCCTTCAGTATGAACTGAGACTCAGTGTAAAGACCCGCGTCCTCACAACTGGACCAATTTGTAACATCATGATAAATAGAAAAAAGTTTGAAGTGGTTGAAGATTTTGTCTTCTTTGGCTCCAAAATCAATAATCATGGTAGCAGCAGCTAAGAGATCAAAAGATGCATTGCATTAGGTAATTCTGTAGCACACGACATCTCTAGGGTATTGAAAAGCAAGGATGTCACATTGAGGACTAAAGTGCACCTGAGCTAAGCCATAGTATTTTCCATGGCCTCATAAAAATATGAAAGTTGGACATTGAATACAGAAGAACCCAGAAGAAATGATGCATTTGAATTGTGGTGCAGAGAAGAGTACTGAAACTACCATGGACTGCTAAAAGGACAAACAAATCTGTCTTGCAGACTTACATCCAGAGTGCTCCTTAGAGGTAAGATGGCAAGACTGTCTTACCTACTTTGGACATATTGTCGGGAGAGACCAATCCCTGAAGAAGGACATCATGTTTAAAAGTGGAGGGGCAGCAGAGAAGACATGAATTGACACAGTGACTACAACCTTGGACTCAAGCATCATAACTGCAAGGACAGTGTTTCACTCAGTGGTACATAAGGTTACTATGGGTCAGAGTTAACTCAATGGCACCTACCAATGACAACAGCATACGCTGCAGTGACCAGTGAGTTCCAATCACTGATCACGTGATTGGAGGTTCAATGAGTATCTCACTGTCTACTGTGGGCTCATTTATTAGGTTGAGTTGTCTAAAGAAACAGACTAGTGAAATTCATCTATGTACAAGAAAGAACTTTATATCAACAAGCAACTTTACATAAACCCCAGTCAAATTCAAGCTCATAGTTCAATGCTGGCTTGGGCATTCTTCCGACTGATGTCGCTCCAGGTTGGTGACACTACAAAATGAAGCAAGACACGGAGATCAAACCGTGAGACTGCTGAGTCAAGTAGAGCCAAGTTTGATAGAATTACCTTTTTTGTTTTTTCTTGTAATTTGTGGGTCTGAATTCTTCTTATGTTTAGAAATAGGATGATAAATTAATAAATTAGCATAATTTGATAGCTAAAAATATAGGAAACAGCATATCTAAAAAATGAGAACTGATGTGGTCTATCCAAAGCAATTTTCTGAATCTCCATATACCCCCAGGACAGGCCTAAAGACCAAGCACCAAGAAAAAACAGGGCCTTTAGCCACTAAACATGTTGAAACAATTTAACTCTGAGAATTAATTTTTAAAATTTTATTAAAATTGTTATAAAATAGAAAAAATAAAATACTGTATTTTACAGCTGGCATAAAGGTAATCATGTTGACGTATTCTAATGCACAGCATTTTTTTTGAAATCAAAGGTACCAAGGAGTACCTGGTTGACTATGAGTTTGATTGCTAAGTGAAAAGACACATTTAAAGAGGACAAAAAGGGCTAAAGAAACAACACAGAGAGAAAATACAGTCATGGATAAAGTGAACATACCTTATTTTATAAAACCGTGTAAATTTTGTTTGTCAAAGGCGCAGATGCAGAGAAAAGTGTCTTGTTAATCGGCTGTTGATGCAAAGTGTTATGTAGTTTTCTTTATCAAGGGGAAAGAAAAGTTGGTGTTAATCTTTTCTCTTGACCAATTTTTCATGGATTCCTTTAAAGAGAGCGTCACTGAATTCACCTAGATCTCTCATTCATTCTGAGCTTAATCCTTTTGCACAAACCAGCAGCAGAGACTCTTTCCACGGATCTAAAGCATTTCTCTTTCTCTGCTGTCACATAAAGTAAACAAAGAGAATAAGAATTTGAAACAAGGTATTGTTTGACAATAATATTTTTATTAGTTACATTTAATGTTAAAATACTAGTTATAAAATAATCTTGTATCTGTTTTATAGCATTCATTGGAGAAATGGAACATGTCTAAAGTTTGTACTGGAATTAGGATTAAAAAATGTTTAACAATCTAGGAAATAAAATCCCAATCATACTTTTTTACATGAGACATATTTATATCTGTTTAAAAGGCACTCATGCAGCAGATATTGGAGTAATGTATATCTGAGTTTATTTCCAATTTTGTAGAGAACATTTTGTTTTTTCAACATTAATTGCATCTTAATTGTATTGGTCTTAGTCCAGCTCAGAAACTGGACCTTGATTAGTCAAAGTACTGTATATACTCGAGTATAAGCTGCCCCGAATATCAGCCAAGGCACCTACTTTTACCACCAAAAAAATGCATTAAAAATATGCTGAAAAACTCAGCTTATGCATGAGTATATACGGTAAATCTATCTTTCCGGACCCAATGATTGATTGATAAACTCTAGATATAAATAAATTGGCATGTAATATTTCCATGATGGATTCAGCAATGTCCTAGTTAACTCAAAACTGAGGACTTTCGCTGGGAATTCTGGGAAATAAATATTTATCTCAATTCTAGACAGTGACCTGTGAAACTTAGATCAGTTGTAGTCATGTTGTCACCATGAGGGAAACAAGGCTCTAGGAGCATAAAGACAGAAAGATAAATAATCAAAGAGATATCCTTTGGCCTTAAATAAAAAATAATCATAAACTGTTTTACCTCTAGGCTATATAATTACCAGAGTCACATAATTTTTCTATACAACTCAATAGTCAAAGATGTCAAGTACATTTGAGTTTGGGTTTCTTTCTATGGACTTGGTAAAGAATTACAACAAATGTAACAAGCAAACGATTTGCTTATCCCGTTAGTACATCCACTTGACCTAATCTCTTTAGCACATCCATTTTCTCATTACACAATGAAAAATCACTGCCTACCTGCTGGGCAAATACTTTATTAGTTTGTTGTACTGAGATGGCTTGCTTGTTGCTGAGATGCTAGAAGCTAGGTCATTGGTATTTCAAATACCAATAGGTACTCTCAAAGTGAACAGGTGTCAACAAAGCTTCAAGACCAAGGACAGACTAGGAAGAAGGAATAGACTGTCCACTTCCTAGGAATCAGCCATGGAAAACCTTGTGAGTAACAGTGGAGCACTGTCAGATAGCGTGCCAGGATATGAGACCTTTATGGTTATAAGAAACTCAAAATATGTCAGAGGAAGCGCTGCCTTCTTACAGTCTTCTTTGGGAATGCCATTATGACGTGGATGGAATCATACTTTCAAGACCTTCATTTGGTGAGGTAGCACAACTCAAAGTAAAAATCATGTGCAAATATTTATTAATAATTTGAATGTAGGATATATGAAGTGTGAATCTAGAAAAATTGGAACTTGTCAAAGATGAAATGAAACATATATATATATTGGTATCATAAACAGTACAGAACTGAAATGGATTGGTATTGGCCATTTAAATCAGACAGTCATATGGTTTACTACACCAGGAATGTCAAATTCAAGAGGCATGATGTCACATTAATAATCAAAATGCATATTTCAAATTAAAGTGCAATGCTGTCCTTGACAGGGTAATATCTATACACATACAAGGAAATCCAGTTAATGCAAGTATTATTCAAATTTACACACCATATATTTAACCCAGTGATGAAGACATTGAAGAATTCTATCAATTTCTTCAATCCAAAATTAATATAACATGCAATCAAGAGGCATTGATAATTATTGATGATTGGAATATAGAAGTTAGAAACAAAAAGGAAGGAATAGTAGTTAGAAAGTATGATCTTGGTGATAGAAATGAGGCCAAAGTAGAATTTTGCAAAGCCAGCTGCTTCTTTATTATAAATACCCTTTCTTCAACCACATAAAAAGTTACTATATACCTAAACTTCACCAAGTGTAATGCAAAGAAATCTAATCAAATACGTCTGCAGGAAGAAATGATAGAGAAATTCAATATCACTAGCCAAATAATGCCAGAAGCTGACGGTAGAACAGACTATTGATTGTTCATCTGCAATTTCAGGTTGGACTTGAAGAAAATAAAAACAAGCCCACAAGAATCACAACACCACCTTAAGTATATCCCATCTGAATTTAGTGAACATCTCAAGAACAGATTAGACTCATTGAACACTAATGAAAGAAGTGAGATGACATCAATAACTTAATACTTAAAGAACCATTAAAAAGTCAAGATACAAAGAACATATCAAAGTAGATCTCAGAAGAGACTCTGAAACTTTCTCTTGACCATAAAGTAGGTAAAGCAAATGGAAGAATTGGCGAAGTCCAAGAACTGAACAGATATTTTTGAAGGGAAGCCCAAGAAGACAAAGTAAAGTATTATAATGAAATATGCAAGGACCTGAAGTTAGAAAACCAAAAGGAAGGACACGTTCAGCATATATGCAGCTGAAAGAACTTAAGCAAAATTCAAACCTGGAGGTTCAATACTGAAAGATTCTACAGGTAAAATATTAAATGATGCAGGAAGCTTCAAAAGAAGATGGAAGAAATACACAGTCACTGTACCAAAAATTAGTCGACTTTGCATCTTCTGAAGAGATAGCATATGATCACGAACCAATGGTAGTGAAGGAAGAGGTCAAAACTACACTGAAGGCCTTAGCCCCAAACAAGGCTCCTGGAATTGGTGGAATACCAATGGAAATGTTTCAACAAGTAATCAAGCTATGCCAAGGAAGTTGAAGACAGCTACCTGGACAACTTACTGTAAGAGGTACATATTTGAACCCATTCCAAAGAAATGTGACCCAACAGAATGTTCAAATTATAGAACAATATCATTAATATCACATGCAAATAAAATTTTGCTGAAGATATACAACAATGGTTGCAGCAGTAAATTGATAGGGAACTACCAGGGGTTCAGGTTGAATTCACAAAAGGATGTGTAACAAGGGACATCATTGCTAATGTCAGATGGAACTTGGCTGAATGCAGAGAATATCAGGAAAAAAAGTTGATTTGTGTTCTATCGATTATGCCAAGGCATTCGACTGAATAGCTCAAACGAACTATGGATAGCATCGAGAAGAATGAGAATTCCAGAACACCTGATTGTGCTTATGAGGAACCTGTACATGGATCAAGAGACAGTCATTAGAACAGAACAAGGAAACGCTGCATGGTTTACAACTCATGTGAGCTTTAGGTTTACATCCTTTCACCATACTTATTCAATCTGCATGCTGAGCAAAAAATCAGAGTAGCTGGACTTTATAAAGAAAAACACAGCAGTCGGTTTGGAGGAAAGACTGTAGCCTCTCTGTGCACTTGTGAAAGTTTTGGTTTTCTTGACATCTATGTGTAATCCATATAAAAGGCTAAATTCTTCAAGACCTCCTCACTTTCAGGTATCAGGATTGTGTCATGTGCATTACAGGCTATTAATTAACCTTCCTTCAAACCTGTGACTGCCCCTGCAGGGCTCCTTTAATTAATAACAGGACTCCAGATGACAAAGGTCTATTTTATTGATATCAATCTTCATATTTTGTATCCCTTTTTGTTATTTATCTAAGGTGATCTTGAGTGATTAACTATTCATAAAATACATATAATAGTGGCCCCAAATACTGTCTTCCATTCTGGTGTTATGAGATTAAATACGTTAATGTAATTAAAATGTGCAGAAAAGAGCCTTACACATGGTAAATGATGCATATTTTTATAATACTAAACTTACAAATATTATATGTTTTACATTACTGTTAATTGGCCTGATTATTTCCAATGGTACAATTCAAGAGCAAGAATTCATTCCAGTTTGCAGAATCTAAAAATTAGAAGTCTTAATTTCTGCGGTAATCCCTAGATATTAATCAAGTCTGTATTACTGTACTGCTCACTCTAATGCCTGAAATTAAAAGTGTAGATGTGATTACTATTTAAATATGTAACTATAGCTAAAAAGGTCAGCAGCCTCATAATTTTGTACAGTAATTGTGTATGTCATGTATTTTTGTTCATTTACACTATTCATGACACTATGGAGAATACGAAGACAAGAAACATGGTTTACATTGCTTTGGAGAACAAAGAATGTCATATAGATGTGAGACTAAAGTCACACCTGCTGTTTTATAAATATGGGCAGAGTCAGCTGTCATACAGCAGATGAGTAGTTCGGTTGTCTGCAGAAACAGTGAAGTTGCGATCATTCTGTTTGAATAGAAAACAATTAGATTCAGTTAGGATAATAAGTTTCTGAATTTTTTCATTCAATCAGCTGGTTGACTCATTTATAAAATTGTTTATTATCTCCTCAAATTAGGCTAAACTACTCTTGGATCCCACATTGTGTTAGTCAGGGTTGACTAGAGAAACAAATACATCAATATGCATATGCGTATAAGGAAGAGCTTCTTTACAGTTGAACATGGAACAGTTGAATATTGAGCAAACATCCCAGCCCAGTCTAGACCAAGTGCATAAGACTAATATTTGCCTATATGTCCGATACCAATCTATAAAGCCCTTTTCAGACTCAAGAAACACATGCAATGACACAGAATACAGGAAGATCACAGGCCAGTGGGTGGGAAGTCTTATGGATCCAGTGGCACTGTAAGCATCTCAGCGCTGGTGGGGGTCTCCACGTGGCTCCTCTGGCTCCAGAGGTCTGGCTCCCTCAGCCTCTCTCCATGTGTCTTCTCCACAGGGATATCTTGCAGGGAGTGAGCAGAGAGAAAGAGTGTGTCGACTACCTCCAAGGAGGAAAATAGAGGAATTCCCAGAATCCTCAGGGTAAGCCCATGCCCCCACAGAGGTTTCATTGGATACCATCTGACTGACAGGCTAGACTCCACCCCTTCACTCTTAAGACTCAAATTGACAAACGATTATATAACTACCACATACACAAAGCTTCAGCAATGATAGGACACCCGTAGTATTTCTCTCAGTGACCTACGACGGCTATTTGGAAACTGCAAGTGGATTCCATAGACAAATTCTTTATCATCACCTATACTGCACTAGCAGTAGACCTAGACCGTATAAGCACAGGAATCTACAGGAAAAAGATATACTCTTATGACATTGACTCCAAATCACTGGCCTGTCCTTCCTTCTGGAGATCTGGTCAATTTTTGTGAAGATTCAAAGCATTTATTTTCTACCTGAAAAGTAGCTCTTTCCTAGGTTTCACTTAAGAGTGGGGAGTAAGGAGAAAGATGGAAAATATAATAGGACCTGCTTCCTTCAATCATATGCCAGAACTGTCTACATAGTCATGCCAGGCCTCAATCCCTGATTAGGCTCCATTTCTAAACTTTCCCAAACAGCACGTTGCTGTGACCTCAGTTTACCCTAACGGCTTTAAACCGAGAAGAAACAGTTACCAAAACACACACTATGCAGAGGGAACCTCAGACAAAGCAGCAAGAAATCACTGGAATAGTCAAGATCAAAGAGATTATCTGACAAATTAACTTCTTGTCATAAAAGCCCCATGCCTCCCCACAGCAACCTCCTCCTCACAATGGGTGTCCTAGTTTCCCCCGAGAATTTAAAGACACGATCAGTTTGCTCTTCACAGCCTTTGGGAAAATGCTTGATGGGTGGATATAAGACTCAGAATATGATGCTGATTGCTATCAGCCAGCAAGCACCTGACTCATATTGACTCTGCACTGCAGAAGGAATCCCGCCCAGTCAAGCACCATCCCCAGGAGCTGATTATTGTGACCCATAGGGTTTTCATTGAAATAAAAAAAAAAAAAGATTTCCAGGCCTTTCTTCCTAATCTACCTTAGTTTGAACGCTCCACTGAAACTTGTTCACAAACATAGCAACACCAAGCCTCCACTTGCCACCACTTGGATAGTGGGTGCACATCAGCCTCATTAAACAGGAATGAATTCTCTGTCTTTCACATAGAAAAAAATCTGTCACCAAACCAGCATTGTACCCAGATAATATTGGAGGAGACAGTAATCCAGAATTCTGTGCCGAAAGTTACATACCTAAATAGACATCTAAATATCTCATTTTTTTCCGGACATCTGCTTTAAAATGTTCCTCCCTTCACCGTGTTTGAATGCATTGAGAGTAAATTGAAACTAAGCCTAAACCGACTGCTATTGGGTCAATTCTGGCTCATAGAGACAATTCTTAATCATAATGATGTGATAGGATGATGTGTATAAAATTGCTTCCTGGGGTTTCTGGGACAGGGATTCTTTTTTAGGGAGGAACTAGCCTCGTCTTTCCTCTCTAGACTTGCTGTGGATTTGAACTACTGACCCTGCAGTTAGCAACCTAACTTGTAACCCACAAGGCCACCAGATCACTGTATTGACAATATTCCTTTCAAAATGACAGAGTAAGAGGGGCAGGCAGGTGGTTAATTCGCTCATCTAAATAGACTCAGAGTTTCTAGGGTCAGAATAGAAATTATTCTTCTGGCATCTGTTAGATGTTACAAAAGGAAGAAACGGCAGCAACACATCAGTTTCTTGCTCCTTGGCAGCAGATCCCAGATGTGAGTTTGCCAATTACTGCCTCACAGACCTGCTGCAAAAAGGATATGCAAACAGCCCTCACATTGTCCTTGTGGGATGGGCCAAGGCTTCTCTGCATAGATAATTCCTGATTTTTAAAGCCATGCTGTGGTATCAGAATACAATGAATTCTACCAGCAAGAATAAAGGTGCAAACTTTCCAAGGGGGTTAAGTTACTGTGCTCCCATATGGACTACATTTAGCCTCAATTTAGGTTACAAATAAGAGCAATGCTAAGAAGGTAGATAGATGGAAAGAAATGATTTCAGTCACTCTAAGGATGGAACATCTTCAAACACTGCGTGTGTGTTCTTGGATATAAAAATACACCCCTGACAGTTTTAAGAAAAATGAATTCAAAATATACTTTTTTTAAAAAATCATTTTATTGGGGCTCATAAAATTCATCACAATACATAGATCAATTGTGTAAAGCACATCTATACATTTGTTGCCCTCATCATTCCTAAAATTCGCTTGCCTCTTGGGTTCCCAGAATCAGCTCATTTTCCTTCCCCTCCCCCCTTCCTCTGCCCCCCTCCCCCATGCACCCTTGATAATTTATAAATTGTTATTATATCTTATATTACACTGCCTGGCATCTCCCTTCACCTACCCCTCTGTTGCCCATCCCCCAGAGAGGAGGTTATATGTAGCTCCCTGTGATCAATTCCCCCTTTCTACACCCCCCTTCCCTCCTGGTATCGCCACTGACACCCCCGGTCCTGAGGGGTTCATCTGTCCTAGATTCCCTGCGTTTCCAATTCCCATCTGTACTGCTGTGCATCATCTGGTCTAGCCAGGTCTGCAAGGCAAAATTGGGGTCCTGGTAGTTGGGGGGAGGAAGCGTTTAAGAACTAGAGGAAGGTTGTGGGTTTCATTATTGCTATACTGAACCCTAAGTGACTCATCTCCCCCCTACTCCTCTGCAAGGTATGTCCAGTTGTCTAGAGATGGGCATTGGGTCCCCATCACACACCACCCTCATTGACGAGGATATGATTTTTCTCCCCGCCTTTGGTGTTTGAAGCCTGGTCCCTTTGGCCCATCATGATCACACATGTTGGTGTGCTGCTTCCATGTGGGAAAATATACTTTTTAATAGTAAATGTTTAGTAAGCTCTGGCTCACAGGCCTGGGCTCATCGTGACCGACGTGTGTCCTTTTAGACTGCACATGTAGGGTTTCCACTGGCTGCTCTCATGGAAGCAGGTCATCAGTCCATTTTTTCTGAGAGCTCTGGGTGAACTCACCCCTTCAACCTTTCAGATAGTCACTGAGTTCATGCACTGTGTGCATTGCTGTGGCCTCCCAGGATATATTTTGGAAATTCATATTCATTTTGAAGAGGCCCTCTCTTTCTACATTCTCCTCCTCTTTGTTGGCATATTTGTAGATGGTATATTTGTCAGTCAAGACAAGTGGTAAGACTAGAGACAGTTGGAAGTCATAAGGCTGGGATTTATTTGAAAAACAGTTTTCATAAGTGGTTTAGGGTTTCAGTAGGGTGAGTACAAATCTTGGGTTTCTGAAAAGATGCTCCCCTAATATAAAGATATCAAAGTTATAATTGATAGTCTATCTTGCACTGATTAAAAGGTATATAATATCACCTACCACCAAAATTAAAAGAAAAAGATATAGGGAGAATCATATCAATATTTCTTAAAATTAGGCATTTTTCTTAATGTCAAAATTGTCTATTGTTATTTCATTGGTCAAAAAAACACCCTCCAAAGACAACAAAACATCTGTTAGAAACTCTTGAGAATGGCTTTTCCCGCCCTACACACTGCGCACATGGACACCCAGGTGCAGTCGTGCGGGTACATATCCGTGTTGAAAGTGCGTACCTAGATTCTGACATGGATTATCTGGTATATGACATGCATGTTGCATAAGTGAAACAGAAAAAGCAACTCAAAAGAAAGATAACGAGTTTCTCCATTTTTAATTTCTATCATGGTATAGTTCTTCTTTGGTGAGGATTAAGACATTACCATTACTTAGTGATAAACTAGAAACGTTACCGAGTTCTACTTATAATAATCCTTTCCTTTTTAAAAAGAAACATAGGAAACAATTGTCTATACTTCTATTACTAGTAATCCTGTGGTTTATCTAACTTTTCTATTTTTCTCATATACAAAATTCTGATTAATGTAGTTGTGCTTTGGTGGGGTGATGGAAGGTGCTAGCTATTTTTAATATATCATAGCACTGAAATTGCAGTACTGAGGTGGAGGGTCCAGGAAGGCACCTAGTTTTTATGGAATTGTACTTTCTTAAATCAATACCATTTTGGACTCATTGGTTTTAAATATTTTTTACAGAATAGAAAGAAGCCATTCTTTGTTTAATTTCTTAAAATATGCTTAAGTGTTAATAGTTAAAGTATAAAATATAAAGTAAAGTAATAAATATAAAATCAAAATTTATATTGTATTTAAATGGTCTAAATGGGTTTCAGAATAATAGTTTTATATAGTAGACATAATCTTCCACTGGAATTCAGATGCTTATTTAGCAGTCTCAATAATAATTTCTATGACTTGAGGTAGATCAAAGGGAGACTAAACTTTTCATCGCCTTTATCACTTAATTTGTCAAAAGGAGCTAAACTCATAGCAATTCTTGCTGCCTCAATAATAATAATCTAATCAATTGAAATCATGTTTTAAGTTACTTTTTAAAAGTAATGTGAAAGACAAAACAAAATAATTTTTTTAACTTAAGCATACCTAATTTGTGTTATGAAACGCTTAAGATTCTGGGAAGCCAGCTCAGTGCTTGACTGTTTCAATCTATCCTGGCAGCACAGAGCTGAATACATCATCATGACTGTGGAGTGTTGGGGCTTACAGTTAGAGAGTTTTGCATAATTCCCTAAGATTGCTTTGCTTTCATTGTGAAAACATGAATGTTAGGCATCCTGCTTCAAGTCATGGAAACCACTCACGGAGCAAAAGGGACTTGTCTGATTGGCCCCAGTGTTTGGTGGACTATGGTCCTGTGCATAATTTCTCTTCAAAGATATATGACCGATGGCGGGGAGAAGAGAGAGTAAACAAAAGTAAACACTGCCCAAGTCTGCACCATTCTTTCAATTGACCTTAAGGTTGAGAAAATTTTTGCAAACACCTTGTTGATCTAGTTCATCCTTATCGAGTGCCTTCCTCTAATTCACTGCCCTGGACTTTACCAAACATGATGTCTTTCTCTAGGTACTGGTGTCTCCTGATAACAAGTCCAAATTGCATGAGGAAACGTCTCCCCATCCTTGCCTCTCAGTCGCATTCTGGCTCTACTTCTTCCGAGACCAAGCTCTTTGTTCTTTTGTAGTCCGTGGTACTTTCAATATTCTTTGCCAACACCTTACTTCAAATGCATCATTTTTCCTTTGCTCTCTTTTTTACTTAATATCCAACTATCACGTGCATATGTGGTGATTGAAAATACCATGGCTTGGGACAGGTCTACCTTAGTCCTCAAAGGTAGTATTTGTTCTTCAAGGCTAAGCTCTGAAAGAGCTGTTTTTGACAAATGAATCCACCTTCTCAGTGGCCCACTATCTTACAGCCATGGCATTGATTCTGACTTATATTGACCCTATAGGGCAGGGTAGAACTGCCTGTGTGAGTTTATGAGGCTGTAAATCTTTACAGGAATAGAAAGTCTCATCTTTCTTCCAAGGAGTGGTTGGAGATTTTCAACTGCCGAACTGAAAGTTAGCATCCTAATCTGTAACCCATTATGCCAACAGGGACCCAGGTGAACCGAGAAATAGCATTCTTAAATGTTTAGAAAGTGGGCTCAAGATTTCCTAAACAAGAGCCCTTTTGGTTGGTTTCCATTGGTTGATTAAAGGTTCAGGATGGTCGTCCTTCCTTACATCTGCCTTACATCTTTACACTTTGTGTGCTTAGGTGGTTTATGCTAAACACGCCTCTGAGAGCCATTGCTACAGTTCAAGGTGCCATCGGTTGTCATGTGCCCAAAGTACTACAGCTATTCCCACCATGATTGTATTTTGTTTCTGCTAGAAAAGCATAATACATTTGGTTCAAGAATCAAATATAATTAAGTTGCTTCTCAGGATAAGTGATTTATCTTCATTTTTTAAGTTGTAAGGGTCAAATGCAAATATGATCTCAGGTACTTTGATACTATTGTGTCTAATAGTTTTTTGAAGGACCAGATTTTGTGAGATATATTGCACATAGGACACCAATACCATGCTCATTTTTACTTAGAAAGAATTTAAAGGTACAGCTGTTCAAAATGGTTGATCTTAGTTTGTACGTATATATAGACAGATCACATCTAGTTATTTTTAGAGCACTTCATGACATCATATAACTTAATAGCTTTGCCCATGACTATTTTCAACACTTTAAAAATAAAAAAATTTAAGTAATTAGGTTGCTGATTACTCCAAGAGTTCAGAAAAGTCCTATAGATGGCACAGACTAGAAGCTGTGGAACCTTACCTTCATTTGATGTGAGTGTCCCATCAGGTTTCCATACCACTTTACTCCTCCGTCACACGCCAATCCTTGTTCCATTTGAATGATTTATTTCACTCAGCATAATGTCTTCATCTGTGTAGTCAGGTGTTGTAGCATGTGTCCAGAAATTTCTTTGACTGGTTGTAGCACTCACTTCTTGTTGGCAGTAATGAGAAAGGTATAGAACCAAGTATGCGTGAAGTTTTCACAGCGTGACTGATATACTTGATATCATTTCCCTATATATAGGGAAAGCGATAAATTGGTACATTTATGCTGGGTAAGGTTTTATAACAATAAGGAGGGGCAGCAGATGTTAATATTAATTAGGCATAACCATCATCTCACAGAGTCACAGTACCAAAAATAGTCAGTTTGAATCAAACTGTTTCAGAACAGAGCATATGATCAAGAACCAGTGATTTTGAAGGAAGAGGTTCAAGCCAAACAGAAAGCCTTGGAGAAAAGAAAGTTTAAGGAATTGATGGAATAACAATTGAGATGTTACCACAAACAGATACAATTGCTGGAAGCTCTTCTTGTCTATACCAAGAAATTTGGAAAACAGTGATGTGGCCACTCAGCTGAAAGGGATCCATAACTGTGCCCATTCCAAAGAAAGATGATCCAAGAGAATGCAGGAATTTACGTACAATATCTTAATATCACATACAAGTTACATTTTGCCAATGGTAATTTTAAAACAATGGTGTTAGTGCATCAACAGGGTACTTCCAGAAATATAAATTCAACTCTGGTTTAAAAGAAGAAGTACAATAAAGGATATATTGTTAATGACAGATGGATCTTGGCTGAACACAGGGAATACCAGAAAGATGTTTACCTGTGTTTAACTGACTATGCAAACGCATTCAATTATGTGAACCCCAATAAATTATGGGTGGCAATGAATTTGGAATGGAAATTCCAAAACACTTAATTGTACCCATATGGAACCTGTACCCAGATCAAGGGGTGCCTGTTGGAACAGAACAAGGGAGCCCTGAGTCGTTTAAAACAAGGAAAGCTATGTATCAAAGTTATACATTTCACCATACATATCCTGGACAAATAATGTAAGAAGCTGAACTACATGAATAAAGAATGCGGCTTTGGAGGAAGAAGAGTTAACAACCTGAGATATTCAAATTACATAAACTTGCAGGCTTAAAGCAAAGGGAACTTAAAGTACTTAAGACAAAATCCAAAAGCTACGGCCTTTACAGAGGACTAAACTTCATCATCACAATCCTCCAAAAGCAATACGCAATGTCATGATAAATAAAAAATATTGAAATTATCAAGAACTTTATTTCACTAGGATCCCAAAATCAAACCACTTCTTAAATTGGGCAAATCAGCTGCAAAAGAAAAATGCTTAAGTATTAAGAAGTGAAGGTATCTCTTTGAGGACAAATGTGCACTGTGATAGTTAGGTTTCATGTGAATTTGGCTGGGCCAGGATGACATGCCTAACATATTGTGGTCAACTCCATGCGGAGATCTTCTGTGAAGCCACCACGCAGTTGTGGGAAGAATGGGATAGAATACCACCTTCGGAGAAAGGCGAGGCTTTCCCTTAAAGATCTTCAGTCTCAGAAATCTAGAGGCAGACCCTACTTTGCCCTCCGGGGTCTCCAGGAGTCAGAACTGACTCAGTGGCAGGGAGTGAGAGTTGAGATGAACTCCTTGATCGGTCAAAGGCTTAATACATTTGAGGGAAGCTTTATTTGGGGTGTGGCCTACTTATTGTATAGATTGAGGTTGTGCAGAAGCTAGATCACCTCTACCCCTGGATCCGGATCCTATATCTGGTTCTTCAGCATGATTGTTATATCAACTGCAGGTCACAGTAGTCATCAGCAGACTGCTGACGTGGATTCTTTCAGTTCTGCCTACACCAACCTGGGGTTTCTCTGCCTCACCTTCCTGCTTTTTAATCATTAGCCTCTGCAGCTAACTGAGTCAGGAGAATCCTCCAGCTTGAATCTAATCCAGGAATTAGACCGAATTTACTCACTTCTACAATTGTATGAACCATTTCTTGATATAAACATATTTCTAGAAACACACACATGCCGGTTGAAATTCTCTAACCTAACACACGAGAACTAGAGTGGTTCTAGGGAAACAAAATTATAAAGATGAGTTTTCTAAATTGGTTCTCAAGTCTGATTTGGCCCAAGGACACTGCGAATGTGGCCTCTGCTTCTATTTGTACAGATAAATCCCTGACACTCCTAGTAAAGAGGGCACAGTCCATCCATGGCATGTAGTGACAAGGTTAATACGCCAAATAGCACCAATGATAGATGACGTATTGGTAAGAAGTGGGGCTCATGTGTTCGATATATTTCTACAATTTTGTCAGATAGGAAGTGCAGGAAAGCACTTTCACTGGTTCTACTTACAACAGACAAACTGGCAAAAGAATGTGACAAGCCCAGAGTTTCATAGGTTTGCCTCAAATGCCACATAAAAGATGTCAACTTTCTCCTCGTGCCATGAAAGAAAAAGCCTGATCTTTTCTCATAATAAAATTGACATTGCTGAAAAGCAAACCCAAATTCTTTTGGAATTGACATACTCAGAAACTGGCAGAACTCACATACTGGATGCCGGAAATATGGAATAAGAGCTATTATCATAGGAAGAGCAAAGTGTAAGCCATTAGGACTTTCTGCCCTGGAAATTAGTAAGCCCAAAGCAATGCCATAGTACTGAGGATGATAACAGAAATCAGCGGCACCATCAAGGACATGAAATTTCGGGGGGTTATTTCCACCACATCCCCATTTATCTTCCCTATCTAGCCTGTCTAGCCTGTGCAAAAATCAGAAGGATCTTGGAGAATGACAGTAAATTACTGTAACTATAACAAGGTGATAACCCTGATTGCAGCTGCTGCTCCAGATGTGATTTCATTTCTTGAGAAAATTAATATTTCTCTTGATGCCTTGTATACAGCTATGAGTCTGACAAATGCCCTTTTCTCAATTGCCGTTTCAAAGGAACACCAGAAGTAGTTTGCCCTGTACTTTCCTGAACCTCTCCAGCACTTTGCCACACGCTAGACCACAGAGATTTGATCTATTTTCAATTCCACAAAATATCACACTGGTCCATTATATTCATGACACGGTGACTGGACTTCCAGAAACCCAAACTCACTGCCATTGAGTCAATGCTGATTCATAGCGATCCCTTGCGGCTTTCTGAGACTGTATCTGTTTACAGGAGTAGAAAGCCCAACCTTTCTCCCTCAGAGCTGCTGGTGGTTTTAAACTACCAACCATGCAGATTTCAGCCCAATACTTAACCACTACCCTTAGTAAGGAAGAAATATCATGACTTTATATTTATTGGCAAAACATCTGCATGTTAGAAAGTGGGAAAGTTCCATAAAATATTCAGGTGTGTTAGTCTGGATAGACTAGAGAAACAAATCCATGGACACACATATGTGTATAAGAAAGAGATTTATATACAAGAGCAATTGAACTTTGAGAAAATATCCCAGCCTAGTTCAGATCAAGTCCATAAGTCCTATATTAGCCCAGATGTCCGATACCAATCTATAAAGTCCTCCCAAGACTCACAAAATACATGCAATGATGCTGAATGCAGATCACAGGCCAGTGAGTAGAAAGCCTTGGATCCAGTGTCATTGGAAACATCTCAGCGCTAGCAGGGGTCTCTACATCAGGGTGGGTCCATGTGTCTTGTCAGCTGCTATATCTCCCAGGGTGTGAGCAGAGAGAGAGAGAAGTGTCTCCCTCCTCCAAGGAGGAAGTCCCGGATTTCCCAGAATTCTCAGGAGAAGGCCATGCCCACACAGAGATCATAGCCTTATTGGCTATGATCTGATTGACAAGCTAGACTCCACCTGTACACTCTTCATCCTCAAATTAACAAACGATTATATAGCTACCACAGATCTCTTCCACATCAGTGAAATTTCTAGGTTCTCAGCGGTGTGGGGTATGTCGAGATATTCTGGCCAAATAGGGATAAGTTATTGCATCTGGCCCCTCCCATAACTGAAAAAGAGCCATGATATTTGGTGGGCTTCTTTGGCTTTTGGAGGCAACATGTACCTCATTTGAGTGTGCTACTCTGGCCCATTTAACTACTAGCTCTAAAAGCTGCCACTTTTGAAAGGACCCAGAACAAAAGACTGCAATAAGTTTGAGCCTCTCTCCAAGCTGCCCTCTGGCTTGGGTCACATGACCAAACTGATCCAATAGTGCTTGAGCTGTCAGTGAAAGATGGAAATGCAACTTGCAGTATTTGGCAGGCCCCGGTTGGTGGATCCCATTGCAGACCTTTAGGATTGGGGAGCAAAGCTCTGCAGACAACAAATCCCCTTTTGAAAAACATCTTCTTGCCTGCTACTGGGCCTTAGTGGACACTGAACACTTCATCATGAACCACCAAGTCACCATGTAACCTGAGCTTCCCATCATGAACTGGGTATGGTCTGATCCACAGGGTTGTAAAATTGGATGTCCACAGCAGCACTGCCACATTAAATGTCAGTGGTTCATGCAAAATGTTGCTCAAGCCCCACCTGATGGTAAAAGTTAAGTTGCATGAAAAAGTGGCCCAAATACCTATGGTCTTCACTCCGGTCACAACACTGTCTTTCTCTCAGTCTGTACCTGTTGCCTCATGGGGAGTTTCTTACGATCAGTTGACTGAGGATCAGACAACTCGTGCTTGGTTTACTGAGAGTTGTGCATGAGATGCAGGTACCACTCAAGAGTGGATAGCAGGATCACTAAAGCTCCTCTTTAGGACTTTGCTGAAGGAAAGTAGTGAAGGGAGATCCTCCCAGTGGATAGAAACTCAAATGGTACACCTGGTCATTCAGTTTTCTTGTAAGAAGAAATGGCCAAATGCTTGACTGTCTACTGATTCAAGGGCTATGGCTAATGATTTAGCTTGATAGTCAGGGATTTGTAAAGAGCCTACTTGGAAATTGGTGCCAAGAAGTGTGGGGCAGAAGTATGTAAAGGAAATAGACCTCTCTGAAAGGGTCAAACAAGAGAAGATAGTCATGTCTCATGTGTAAAAACGAGTCCAAGAGAATTGTTTCATCAAGTGGATCGGATGACACTTTCCGTGGCAACAAATCATCTTTCCCTCACAACTCCTGCCATTGCCCAATGGGCACTTGAACAAAGTGACCATTGCAGCAGGGCTGAGAGTTATGTGTTGCCTCAGCAACATGGACTTACACTCACCGAGGCTAACTTAGATGCTGCCACTGCTGAGTGACAATCTACCAGCAGCAGAGACCAACCCTAAGTCTAAGATATAGTTGATTATGTAGGACCACTTTTTTATTGTGGAAAGGGCAGCATTTTGTTCTGACAGGAATAGACAATTACTCTTGATACAAATTTGCCTTCTCTGCATACAGTGCTTCTTCCCCAACTACCAATTATAGACTTGCAGGATGACTTATCCACTGGTATGGTATGGTATGGTATGGTATGGTATGGTATGGTATGGTATGGCATCGACATAGCTTTTCCTCAGAACCAGGGACTCACTTCAAGAAAATGAAGTGCAGCAATGGGCCCATGCTCTTGAAATCCACTGGTCTTATCATGCTACCAATAATCCTGAATCATCTGGCTTGATAGAGTGATGAATGTCCTTTTAAACACATCATTACCTTGCCAGTTTAGTTACCACCTCGTGGGGTTGAAAGTGTTCTTAGGGAGACTACATGTACACTATAGCAGCATCCAACATATGACGCTTTTTAACCAATAATCAGAATTCATGAGTCCAAGAGCCAAGGTGTGGAAATGGAGAGGCATTACTCACTCTTACTTCCGATGACCCACTTGCAGCATTTTTGTGTTTTGTCCCTATGCTCTTTGGGTATGGAGAGCTTAGGTCCAAAGAGAGCAATACTCCCATCTAGAGACATGGCAGTGATTACATTTTAACTGGAAGTCAAAAATGCCTCCTTTCTGACACGATCGCTGAAGACAAAATGGGTGCATAAACACATGTGGTGAAGAATGCTGATGGTGCCAAGTGATTAAGAGATATAGCATCTGGGGTCATAACGGCTTGTAATTAAAAGAGCAGCCATCTATCAGGAAGTGACAAAGCCCACATGGAAGATGCACAGCAGCCTGTATAATCATGAGGTGTTGACAGGACAGGTAGCAGAAATTCCAAAACAAGCAATCAAATTGACATGAGGGAGCCTTGGCAAAATGGAGACCCCAACCCCACCTGTAAGACAATGGGACAGGCCCTCACAGAAGAGCCACAAAGAAGGAATGATAAATCTAGGGAGTGGTATAGCACTGATGAAACACATAACTAAATCTAGTTCTTTAATATTTCCTTCTATTACTATTATGGTCTCTGTTTTATCTCATTAAAGCTTGCTATACCTGCATATGTTCATTTGTATAATCAAGAGCATTAAATGCATGAAATCCAAGATAAATAACCCTGTAGAAACAGTAATCAGAGTAATGATTCTCTGAGGAAATGGAAGAGAGGTGGAGGAAGTGGGAGAGGAGAAGTTGATAGTAATGATGACTGTACAACCCCACTTGAGGGGAGCATATAAGAGAATTGCAGGTGAGCAGATACATTGGAGGGTATAAGATATGGCAAAAAATAACAAAAATATAGACTATAATAATAAGGGTCCCTGGGAGTGTGTAGGGTGGGGGATGGATGGGATAAAGGGGAGCTGATAGCAAAGAGTTTAAGAAGAAAGAAAATGTTTTGAAACAATTGTAAAATTATGCCGGATCTAAGTGAATTATGGATTGTTATAATATGTGTAAGAGTTCCCAATAAAATGATTAGTTAAAAAAATGCCTCCTGGCTATTTTGCATTTCTTATGCCTCTGGATTAGCACCCACATAAGTGTGATGGTGTATTGAGTAGTGTGATTGATCCTGATTACCAACATGGTAAAGGTAAAGCAGCACATACCAGGAATCCAGGAGATTACTTCAGTCATTTCTTGGTACTGCGATGGCCTAATGATAAAAGTCAGTAGTACACATCAACAACCACATTCTGACATGACAACTCATGCCCTAGATGCTAGAAATGGTTCACCCCACCAGGCACAGAAGTACAACCAGCCAACATACTTGCTGAAGGAAAGGGACTATAGAATGGGTAGTGGAAGAAGATACTTCTTAATACCAGATACAGCCATGTGACCAGCTAAAGAATCAAGGATTGCATTTTGAATATTTCCTCATTGTATGCATGCATCAAAAAGTTGCCTTATTTACCTATAACATATAAGATATAATTGAAGTTGTTATGGTTTTATTTGTACAGGAATACATTGCATCATTGTAAGTGCAAGATTTACATTATTGTCTTCGGAGATTTTTTTTCAGTTTAAGGAGATATGTACAATGGCCAAATTCACAAGCAGTGGGTGTGAATATATATATATACACACACAACTAAACAATATATATATATAATAACCAAAACAGCATATATATATATATAAACAACCAAAGAAAGATCCCAAGAATCAGAGAAGGAACAGGGTTGCAAGATTATTTATCTAATGAATTTCCCAACTTGTGGCTAGAAGAAGTGGAGACTAGCTGTCAATACTGTATATTCTGTTCAGGAATGTAATAAAGAAATCTTGATAAAAGGAAGACAATGTGGAACAAAACTTCAAGTTCTTAAAGAATCCATACTTATTAGACCTAATGAATATAGAGGAGTGTGTGTGTGTGTGTGTGTGTGTGTGTGTGTGTGTGTAAAACTGAAGGAGTGTCAACTATTTTAAAGCACAGATGAAAAAGTCAGTGAGGGCAGAAGATTAAGCAAATACATAAGTGAAACAAGTAGAAGAGAAATAACATGAATTATGACACATGAAGATTTTAATCAATGTCATTGATCAGTATATCTAGAAACTGTGGAACGGGAGTGGGGTTTGTTATGCATATTTGTACCCCAAGCATTTTTTTAACAAACAATTCATAAGACCAGGACTTGATGTCAATAACTATATGCCATATTTCAGGATTTTACTTTCCTCAAGATAACAGTTCTTATGAGCTGAATGCTTTTCTCCCTCCCTTGCATCAGACCTGATTTTAATACACTGATTGAATCTCTTTATCTGACACTTCCTACTGTGAAAATAGGTGCTAAAATGCCTGTAATGTCACATGTGCTTGAAGGCAGCACAGGGTGGAATTGCAGGAATCACAAGATTGGTCTGCAGTAAATATGTGTATGCCTTTTCACCTAAATCCAGACCTCCATTAGCACTCTAGCCATACTTTTAGACTCGTGGATGTCCAGTTTAATTGGATTCTATTCTTTTCAAATAAAAGCCTTAGACATATTTTTTAATCTACTTTGTTCTGAAATTTTCACAAAACAGTGATTTTTTGAAATAATTTCATATGGTTATTTCTAGCTAATGTTAATTTGGCAGATCTTTTGAGTTGAGAAATGTGACACGTCTGTGAGAGCCTATGCTTTGTAAAGGTTTATACCAGTGATTTTGTACCAGGGGACATTCAGCAATGTTTGGTGACGACACAGTAGGTTAAGAATTGAACTGCAAACCATAAATTGTTTTGAGCCCACCAGTAGCTCTGGAGGAGAAAAGTTAGGTTGTCGGCTCCTCGTAAGATTGACAGCCTTTGAAACCCTGCGGAGTAACCCTACCTGTGGGTTAGAATGGACTCAAAGGCAGTGGTTTTTGGAAGTGACCATGGGGGGTTGTGAAATGCTAGCATTTACTAAGTAGGCAGAAATCAAGGATGTTGCTAGACACTCCTCAAAACAGAAAGAAATATGAAGTCTGGTATGACATTGACTCTACAGTTGAGAAAACCTATCTAAGATTTGTTTCCTCATTTCTAAAATATTAAAGTATCAAACAACAGCAAAAACTGTTGCTGTGAACACTTGTTCATGTGGTACAGTGGAACTGTACCTTGGCTTTACTGACTGCTTTTGAGTGGCTAGCTAGACCTTTCCTCAAATGTGCCTTTGGGTGGCCTCGAACTGCTAACCTTTGAGATAGATGAAGATGTTAACCATTTAACCATTTGCACCATCTTTGGACAGTGGTATCACTAGCATCATAATAATGTTATAAAGATGAAATAAAAATTGTCTGTGTCATGATCTTTGTGTACTTATAAATATTTAATTATTATATGAGCTTATTAAGATCATCGTTAATTTGAATCTTGCTTCTCTTTCTAGTCTCACCTTTTATAACTTTTCTGATTTCTCAGTCAGTATTCACTTGCAATTTTCCCTTTCACTGCAATTTACATCTGGCTATTAGCCTGTTCATTAACAATGTAGAAGTTAGATTTCTTTAGCTACCTACTACTTGGTCTTGAACTAATCCTAGGGCTTGTCTTAAGTCTTGGGTTAGCCTGGCAGAGCCTAGTTCTGAAATGCGCTGAAATAGGTAGTGTATTATTTTTCAGAATGCAATCCCTGTATCATGTGCTTTAAAATTCTCATTACTAGAATGCATAATGGAAACCCTCATGCCATAGTGGTTATACATTGGGCTGCTCACTGCCAGGTCAGTTTGAAAGCCACTGCCACCCCATGGGAGAAATCCTGGGCTATCTAGAAAAGGTGACAGTCTCAGAAATTCACAAGGGCAGTTCTAGCCTATCCTACTGGGTTTCTATGAGTCAGCATCGACTCTATGCAGGGATTGCATAATCCTGGACTCTGAGTGAAAGCTACTGTTATCGGTATCTCTGGTAATGGAACGATTTACCTTCTGAAACCATTCTGAGCTGTAAGAAACCATAATGTTATTTCTGTTGATGTTCTTGTTAGGTGCTGTTCAATCAGTTCCAACTCTAGTGATGATATACGCAACAGGAGGAAACTCCATCAGATCATGTGCCAGCCTCACAATTTTTAATTTTGAGCCCATTGTTATAGCCACTGTGTCAATCTATCTTATTAAGTCTCTTCCTCTATTTCACTGCCCCTCTCTTTTACCATTCATGATGTCCTTTGCCAGGAACTGGTCTCTCCTGATAACATGTACAGTGCACTGAGACAGAGTCTCACCATCCTTATTTCTAAGGAGAATCCTGGCTCTGTTTCTTCCAAGACAGATTGGTTAATTCTCTTGGAAGTCAATGTTTCTTTAAATATTCTATGCCAGCACCATAATGCAAATGCACAGATGCTTTCTTCCTTAGCTTTCCTTATTTAACGTCCAACATTCACATGCATATGAGGCAATTGAAAATGCTGCAGCTTGGGTAAGGCATACCTGGGATCAGTCATGAAAGTTGCTGTTTGCTTTTCAACTTAAATCTTCAAATTAACTTTTCTTCAAAGTTGCTTTTCAACACTGTAAAGAGGTCTTGTGCAGAAGATTTGCCCAATACAATGCATTCTTTCATCTTTTGACTGCTGCTTCCCTGGGCAAGGTTGGGTATCGCAGCTTGTTAATAAGCCTTTCTCCAATCCTGATATGGCATTCTTTTTGTCTTCTATGTCTCTGATTATTTCCTCAACATCCCGACTGGATAAGTATGGTGGGAGGATACAACCCTAATGCACACCTTCCTAGATTTTAAACAGGGATCACTAATTTAAAATTTTAATGAAATACGCAGGGTCTTGTAGGGATTTATCCAGGCCAAATGAATCATAGTATTGCCATTTTTCACTAATAGCTCCCCTCTTTAAATTCTGCTAACAAAAGTCTTTAGTGCCCTTAATATATAAGAACAGAAAATATAGCATTTTCCCACTCCAAAAATGTTAGCACCAGTAGGTGTTTTACCCCTTAATAAGCCTATCACTTTTCAATGTACCAACTATGAAACCCAAACTAGGGCAAACGCAATGTATGTTGCTTCCATATGAGCTGAAAGTTAAGTGTAGTGGTATTGGTAATGATACTTCCACAGGTGTTTTGTCTCTTGAATTTAAATCTTTTGGTCTGTCTCTGCATGATAAATCATGAATATGATGCTTTGGCAATTTAGATCAGCAGTAAATCTTATGACTGAATTAAAGAAGTAACCTTCAGCTTTTATCTGCATGTCGATTAAGCACTTAAGACTTCCCAATATACAGCAAAGGGTCTAAGAAAAGATTCAGACAAGTTTCTGTTTGTTGAAGGAAATAAGAGGAGAAAAATAGGAATTAAACCTTCAGGGTAGAATTGAATTACAAAGAGAAAAAAGATGAAACTCTCAAAGAGAATGTGATGCAGTGTGGCATCCTGGATGAGTGAGCAAATCCTCTCTTTGACATGATGTGGTTTCTGGAGCATGAACAATGCACTCTAGAATAAACTCCTGTTATTGTTGCATATCATTGTTGTTTTTAGGGGCCATCAAGTTTATACCTACGCATAGTGACACCTATGTAAACCATATGAAATATGACCGGCCCTGGGCCATTCTCACAATTGTTCTTATGTTTGAGCCCATTGTTGTTGCTGCTGTGTCAATCCACCTCCTTGAGGGCCTTCCTCTTTATCGTTACCCCTCCACTTTACTAGAGGCCTAAAACTACAATGTTTTATTTTCACCCACATGTATGGTGCTAGGTTAGGAATAGTGATCTAGGGTCAGTGCTAGGTTCAATGACCGCATGGCATGCTGTGTGTGTCCAGCTAGGCTGAGGTACTCGTTGAGAGTTGTGCTGAGTCATGCCCTCCTGTGCTTATTCTAGTGACTCAGCCTGCGAAGCACAATCCCTCTTTTTCATGATGAGGGAAGATCAAGAAACTATCATAATATTACAAGCTCATTTCTAGTCTAAATTCCATCATAACTGCTATTATCCCATTTGTCCCAACAAGTCACTGGTTAAACTCTAAGTCAGGGCATGGGGAAGTGCCTTCTCCCCAAGAACTTCAAAGTCACACTGAGAAAAAAAATAGATGCAGAAAGAAATGAATGATCAAGGGCAATAATTCAGTCAGTCAGAGGCTATGTTTCAAGTGTCAACAGATGATTGTATGGTTCCTATGAACATATCATATAAAGTTAAATGATATAACTACAAAGACTATTAGCTAGAACTAGATAGATGTCAAAGGCTTAAACACAAATATTTTCTCCTTAAAATAATCCAGAGACTTGAGAAGAGAGCTGAAAATAGGGTGAACTTTCCTTTTGCTGGTTCAGTATTCACTCTTGTCCTTTAAATAATTTGTGAGCATTTAAGCTGATCCTCAATTTGGTAAAGCTTTAGAACAGCTTCTATGCTATTTGTGAAGCTTATTCTAAAGGCATTATTTCCCCACTGTAATTTGCTTGGAAAGCCTCAAAATTAAGCTTATTGGTGATGACACATTATCATTGAAATTCAGATGACAGTGAAAAATTTTGTCACGGGAGAATATTAACTGCTTAAATTCATACAAAATGATAAATGCTATCTACATAGGCTTCTGTGGAAAGATAAAGTTGACAGAGGGGCAGGTTGGATCACATTGAAGGTTCAATTACTCTATACAAATTTAAATGAATGTTTTTGGAAAGTTACAAAGGGATCAACAGTAGTAGGGTTACAGTTTAAAGGCCAAAATGGAATCTGAAATTGATCATCGATTGGGTTAGACTTCATTTTCAGGATGTGGTTAATAGAGAATAAGAATTGTTTCTTCGGCTCGATCCTAAAGTCAACTGCAATTATACTTCAGACTAGACAGACAAAAAGAACAATAGCGATTCAGATTTTGAAATGCCCTATTCCCTTGTCCTACTCTTATGTTCATTAAGCAGTTCTCTATTTCTGATCTGAACTATCAGTAATTTTGATTCTACTCAGAAGGTAGCAGCTATCGGCATTCTGACAAGAGAATTCCACAATTATGAATGAAAGTATTGGCATTACCATATATGTATATGACTCGGCCCCTTCAGTACCCTTGTTACTGAGTAGCCTGACAAATGGTCAGAAGGACACCTTTGTGCGAATCCCTCACAGTCATGCCTCCGGGCAGAACTCTGCTTCAGGGAGGAGCTGGCCTCAGCTCTTCATCTAGGATCTTGTCTCCCTTGAAGATATTCATGATATTTGATTCTATATAAATAATAGTGAAAAGGAACTATTTAAACTTTAAAACATGAAAGTAAATAGAACCATATAAATATATTAAAAATTTTAATATAAATGTAAAAATGCAATGAGTTAAATCATTAAATTATATTTTAACTGTTTGATCTGCTGTCATCTGATATCTTAGACCTAAAATAGCCCATGTTCCCATTGTATTGGAATGGCAGTCTGAGGACACAGGACGAAGCTCACATACCAGAAAGGCAAACAATTTTCAATTAGGTATGTGTATATTTTCCTCTCAAAGAGTAACATCTACTGGCTCAGCACCTCCAGAAAGGGGAAGAAAGAGATAAATCAGTCATCGATCCATCACTTCCTTTCATCTCTAATCCCAAGGGACCCAATCTTTTCCCCGGGTCTCGGTTTTGTCTGCATGCAGTCAGCTCTATTGCCTTTACTTTCCAGACATGTTCGTCAGGACACTTTCCTAAGCTACAAATAGTTTCCTTCCTGTGGAGGAATCCCAATATCAGATATTAAGAAAGTGATTTCATTTTAATCAAGATTTTTGCTATTAAAAAAAATTATTGGATGCTCTTACAGCTCCTATAACACTCCATACATCCATTGCGTCAAGAAATTTTGTGCATATGTTGCCATCATCCTTTTCAAAACATTTTATGTATTTCTACTTGAGCCCTTGGTATCAGCTCCTCTTTTTTCCCTCCCTCCCCATCCTCCCACACTCATGAACCCTCTACATATAACCTCCTCTCTGGGGGATGGGCAGCAGAGGGGTAAGTGAAGGGAGACGCAGGGCAGTGTAATATAAGATATAATAATAATTTATAAATTATCAAGGGTGCATGGGGGAGAGGGGCAGAAGAAGGGAGGGGGAGGGGAGGGAGGAAAATGAGCTGATTCTGGGAACCCAAGAGGCAAGCGAATTTTGGGAATGATGAGGGCAACAAATGTATAGATGTGCTTTACACAATTGATCTATGTATTGTGATGAATTGTATGAGCCCCAATAAATGGATTTTTTAAAAATTATAAATATTTTTTTCATATCTTACACTATCTGTTGTCTCCCTTCATCCATGTTTCTGTTGTTCGTCACCCTACGTGTGTGGGGGTGGGGGGTGGGGGGGCGTGTTATACGTTGATCATGGCAATTGGTTTCCCCTTTATCTCCCGTCTTCCCCCTACCCTCATGGTATTGCTACTCCTATTATTGTTCCTGAAGGGTTTATCTGTCCTGTATTCCGTGTGTTGAGAGCTCTTTTCTGTAGCAGTGTATATCCTCTGGTGTAGCCAGATTTGTAAAGTAGAACTGGGATCACGATAGTGGGTGGGTGGGGGGAAGCACTAAAGAACTAGAGGAATATTGTATATTTAGTCGGTGCTATACTGAACCCTGGCTGGCTCATCCCTTCCTTGTGACCTTTCTGTGAGGGCATGTCCCATTGTCTACAGATGGACTTTGGGTCTCCTCTCCACCCCAATTTATTCACATTGATATGATTGTTTGTTTTGGGTCTTCTGATGCTTGATAACTGATCCTGTCAACAACCTGTGATCACACAGGCTGGTGTGCTTCTTCCACGTGGGCTTTGTTGATTTCTAGCTAGATGGCTGCTTGTTTACCTTCAAGCCTTTAAGACCCCAGACCCTATATCTTTTAATAGCTAGGCACCATCAGCTTTATTCACCACACTTGCTTATGCACCCATTTTTGTCTTCAGTGATTGTGTTGGGAAGGTAAGCATCACAGAATGTCAGGTGATTAAAACAAAGTGTTCTTGAATTGAGGGAGGACTTGAGTAGAGGCTTGATGTCTGTCTGCTACCTTAATACTTACCATATAAATATATGTACATATATCTATGTCCCTATCATTATATAAAAATATATTTACATATGTACATACCTGTAATTATACCTCTATAAATGCCCTTTGCCTCCTAGTTCTTTCCTCTTTTTCTTTTTGCTTTTCTCTTTTCCCACTATCATGTTAAACCTTCAGTCAGCATTTAGTCATTTATCTTGAGCAAACACCACCAGGCATTCTACATTGCACTTGATCAAACACCACCAGGCATTCTATGCCCTCTCCGACCATTGATTTTAGACACTTGTTGTTCCCTTGTCCCTGGGTTTGTTGGTTGCCCCCTACCTTTCCCCCACCTTGTCTCCCATGTCCCCCTGGAACCGTCAGTCCCTTTGTTTTCTTCTTGGGATTTTTTACCCTACCTGCCTTATATAGATAGACATGAAAAATAAATCCTATAAATAGTTTCAGGCATGTCTGTTGACCTTTATGAATATCTTCTGATCCAGTCTGATGAGTTGCCAAGACCTGCCCCTGAAGTCTATTTTTGGGATTCCTTGGGGACTTCATTGTTTGCTCCCCTTGCTGCTCTGTTGCACTCCCTTCGTGTTTCGCCTCGGTGGTGGGGTAGGGGTTCAGACCGGGCACATTTCCTGCACTGTGTCTCCTGTGTTGTCCTCCACAGTGCTAATGGTCAGTGAGGGGACACCATGTCTCCTGGTTGGACCGGCCCTATGGTCCCCTCTGTGCATTGGCTGCACAGAATTAGAAATGGGACCTGTCCTGCAGCTGTCTCTGTTGGATCACTGCTTCATACTGGTACGTTGCCTGCACAGCTGGTTGAGGACTGGTCCCTCTGTCCCTTTCCTATGGAAACATAAACAATACCCTCCCCATGGGTGGGATTAATGCCCTGTTCCCCACCACCACCCACGTCCTCTTTTTTTTCTTTTCCCTTCCTTTTTAGTTGGCTGCCATATGTATCCCTGGTTTGGATATGACCCCTGCTAGAATGCCTGGACTTCTCCCTGGGAATGCATGCACTTAGTAGCTTTTCCCTTATGCCACATGTGCTTTGTAAGGTTACCTCAGTGGACTAATGTCCTTGTCCTTTTGTGCTTGGCTTACTTCACTTAGCATAATTTCCACCAATTCTTCCCATGCAACGATGTACTTCATGCATTCATCACTGCTTTTTAGGGATGTGTAATACTCAATTATATTTATATATAGTATTTTTTAATCCATTCATCCTTTGATAGAAATTTAGGTTGTTTCCAATTCTTTGTGATTCTGAACTGTGCCATGATGAACATTGGAGTGCAGATATCTGGCCATGGTTTGTTTCTTGTCTCTTTGGGGTATAATATACCTAGTAGGGGGGTTGCTGGGTCACATGGTAGCTCAATCTCTGATTTAAACTTATTCGTGACACTATATTTTTAATGTGCCATTTTATTACAGTGCTTCCAATGTAAGCCTGAATTATGTAGCTGCTATGTATTTGTTTACTCAACCTGCCCATCCATCTTGGCTACAAGTAGTTCTTGGACACTATGTATCGGTTATATAGGCAGTGCACTGGAGTCAAGCATTGGGGCTGTAACTGTAAGCATACCAGCCTTTGCCTGCAAGGAAGATACAATCTAGGAAAACATATGGATCCTTCCAATGGAGAATGACAAGAACCTTGGCGGGGAATAGCCCTCTGAATTTTTCAGTGTCCCATTCATGCTTTCCAATTGTCACATTTCTCATGGGGAAAAAGTATACTTTTATTTTACATATATTAATATGTGTATTAAAAATGACTTTCAGTCTGAGTTAGAGGTTTTTTCTTCCTCATGTTAAAGATCTGAAATGATTAATAATGATAGTTAAAATTCTAATCAAATTTTAAAATATACATATACTTATTCACTTACTTTTTTCCTTGATTCATTTATTTTACAAGTCAAGCAGTGCTGTCATCAGAGTTCGTTATTTTTCTCCTTCACAATAAGGTTCTTGTTCATTCACTTGTGTGTTTATTTGGTTGAAATTAGCTTGAGTGTCACAAGTCAGTTTCAATTTTCCTCTTTGTCCATTTATGACCATTCAGTGTTTAGGTCTGATTAGGTAGTCTGGCGGGTTTAAATGTGGTAACCTCTCTCTCTCTTTATCTTAATTGTAATTTTATGTATTTTATTGTATAGTCACCATTTTTCTTGTAGAATATAGCACTCAAAGAAACACATATGAGGTGCCATTGCACAGCCCACTGTAGCAAACAGTGACAGTGTCCCAGCAGTACCCCACCTTCCGTGTATGTAGTTCTTTGTTGTTGTTGTTGTTGTTCCCATTTTATTTCTTTTCCCACCCACCCTCTCTGCATACCTCCTTGTCCCTTCCCTCTCCCTTCTCTGAGGCCCAGGTCTCATCCCAGTCTTCAGAGTCTTTCCTTTGGTGTGAAAACCATTTTATTCCTTTATAATAATAATATCATAAATATTTACCTTTAATGAGATTGAGTCTAGTGTCCTCCCATTTTGTCCATGTACAGAGATGGCTTGATGGCTTTATCATTTTTTAAGGATGCATAATATTCTATGTATGTATGTACCACAGGTTTTTTTAAAATCCACTCCTCCACTCACAGGGTTTTTTATAATTTCCATCTATTTGTTATAGAAATTGCTGCCATACACATGGATGCACTTATGTCTGTTCAGGGTTTGTTCTTTGATTCTATAGGCTTATCAATGGAGTAGAGATTTCAGAATCATAATGTGCTGATATTTCCATTTGTTTAAGGAATCACCATACTGCTTTCCATAGTGGTTGTAAATTCTGTAATCCCACCATCAAAATATGAACATTCCAATCTCTCCCATCCTCTCCAGCATTTACTGTTTTCTTAAAATTGTTTTTGGTTAAAATTTTCGTGTGAGGTGGTATCTCACTGTGGTTTTAATTTATATTTCTCTTATCGCTAATGAATGGGAGCATTTCTGCATTTCACTGTTGGCCATTTGGTGGCAAGAGTGGCAGGTAGTTTGGCACTAACCTACCTTACACAGGAGCCAAAGCAGAAAACCATTAAATCCCGCACCTGTCCAAATCCTGGTCCTCAGGAAGGCTCTGACATCTTTAAGAAGTGCTGGACAATAAGCAATACAATTGACATGGGGATGGGGTGGGGGAGGATGTCCAAGACACCACCCACTTGTCCGCCCAATCTGTATTCACTGGTGGTGTATAACAGAGGAGGGCTCACAGTCTCTGGATGTGGCCAACAGACAGGCAGGGGCTACCACTTTGAACCCTGGGGACTCACAGAGATAGTGTTCAAAACTGCTGTGCTGATTTTCCCCAATACAGGCCCACCTAATTCTGCACGTACATAGTCCCGTCTTGAGCTTTCCAGTCAGGAGCTGAGGATCAGCTTCCAACTGACTTGAATCTCCCCTGTCCAGCCAGAATTCAATGAGCAGGAGATATCCTCTCAGCCCTGGTGCTGGTGAACATTCCCGCCCAAGTTTAATGACATTCATCGCTCCCCAGCATGGACTTGACCATTCCCCCAAGTATGCTGGAAGAGAAGCGCTAGTATCCTCCATGGTTTTGGTTAAGGGCAGATGTGGAGAACAACAGATTGGGAAAAATATTTTTCTGTGGTACATCAGATGAAGGGCTAATTTGAAAAATCTATAGAAAACTACAATACCATAATAAGAAAAACACAAATAGTCAATCAAAAAATGGGCACAAGGCATGAATAAAAATTTACTACAGATGTCATCCAATTAGTCTTGAAAGCCCATAGGGGTGGTTCTACCCTATCTAGAGAGCATGTTTAACTACTGAACACTTGAAGTGTGGTTAGTGAGGAATTGATTTTTCTACTTTTCATTTTATTTAGTTAATCTTAGCTTTCATAGTCACTTGTGACAAGGGACTACTGAAATGGAATATGAGGGACTCCTGCAAGCATTCCTTCTTAAGCTTCATTGAGAACTATTTTTGGAGGAGGGCCAGCCATCTTTGGCTTTTCCATTACTTTTAGTTTTATAGCATGAGGATTACTCTAGTTTTGACAAGCACTAATTAATTCCTTCTCTGGGGAGTAATGGGAAATATAGGAGTTTGCTGTTTACATCTAGGCTATCGGTTATATTAATTTTAATGTTCTACCCTGCTGTAGATATAAAAGATGCAGCAAAATGCAGAGTATCCTCCTCATTAACAAAAAACAGTGTATTTCAGATTTGTGAAGCATACATATTTATTTTTGTATCCAGGCATTTTTATTTATTGTCCTTGCAGGTCTATGAAGTTTTTGCCAATGAATTAACAGTTCACTAACTAGTTTTGAAAACTATGGCACCCAAGAAAATGTATTGTTCTCCTCATTTACCGGATCTTCTGGTTAATTACAAGTTTTGTCTAGCTTGGTATGCTTTGCAAGTCCACTGTGCATCCTAAATATGTAACCTCAGTCCTCACTCTCCCTACATCTCTGGCAGCACCAGATGAGGTCAAATAGCTACACAATCCAGAGTCTCCAGCAAGCTTAATTAAACTATCAATCTACTTTTATCTTGGACAGAAGAAAAGTTGGTTTCATTGAATTTTCAGAGTCCCTGAATGTATTTTTCTTAGTAGATTTCTCTAACCCCTGTTTTTAACGGTTTATCACAAGCAATTCTTCTAAAGGTGATTTGAAAAGGTATGAATGTTGGAGGGATTTTTGAATCAGCTAATAAAAAAAGGTGTCATTTACAATGATTCCTGCTTTTTCTACCTGGTGCAGCATGTGACTAAATGACTTTATTAAAAACACAGAAACTTGAGGCTTGCTAAAGGTTTGACAATTGCAATAGATCAATCAGCAACCCCCAAAGACCTATTATTTTGAAAGCATTTAGAACAGGGATTAACTTTGTTACACAGCCTCTGAGAACTTGCCAAGGACAAGGGTAACCTCTTAAAATCATGATGACATTTTAAGTGGTCAGGCTCAGTTTTGTGTATATTATCCTGATGGATCCTCAAAACATAAGTCTTCAGAAATGTGTGTATCTGTGAAGATTTAATTAGATTAACAAGGTGCCCTTGTTCCCAAATTGTGTATCAACTGGGAGTAATCAACTAAAGATGCTGCGCAATTAAGGTCGTAATTTACTTTTTTGTGTGTTTGCTTGCTTCAGTTTGTTTCTTGGTGCTCAGTCTGGTGCTAGTGCAGGGGTCGGCAAATTTTTGAAACAGAAGAGTCAGTCCTGTCCTTCACAACAATTTTAAAACTATTCAAGAGCCACATATATATATTTTTCAATCACACCCTTTAAATTTTTTTCCGTTTGACTTCAGAGCCACATGTATGTACCGAAGGAGAAGAATATGGCTTGCGAGCCGCAGTTTGCTGAACCTTGCACTACTAGAGATACAATCATGTGACAATTTCAAGGCTCAGCTTTCCTTTGCTTTGGCTCTTTCTACCATAGATGCAGTTGTTCACCACTGGCCTCTGTCTGGAAAAGATTCTGTGTATTGTGTGCTTCCATAAAGACTATGAAAATATGCCACTAATGTGACTTCTTTACTAATATGTCTGGCCATACTTTTAATAATGATCTGATTCCCAAATGTGGAAATTCCACTTAGACATCAACTTAAGACTAGCAATGACCAGGAAAATATTCATAAGAAATTCAGTGTTTCTCACACTTGAAATTAATATTAAGGACTAAAAATCAATGACCTGTTTTTCTTTCTTACTTTGTTAAGGAATGTAACCAAACTCCAAATCCACTTGCAGATTGGTCACATATTTTTCCAATGCCAGTGGGACTGAATTTAAATTTATATAACTTCCTAGGAAGATGACTGTAAGAATAAGCTTCTTTCTCATCCCACCCCCAACATAAATAATCAAAACCAAAACTCTCTTACATTTATGAATCACTTGAAATTGCATATTTCATTTTTATTTTATTGTACTTTAACTTCTGGCTGTGAATATTCCATGTATCTTCTTAAAAGCAAGCGGCTTCCTGGAAAACAAGTCATTCCATCTGACAGGCTTTTACAACATTCTCCAGTCTAAGCATCAGAGCCATATGTTTTTAATTCGAGATGCTGGGGGCCTTGCTTATTCATCATGATTGGGTGTTTCTCTCTGTTACTCTATAATAGCAAACTCTAGTACTGAAAAATAAAGATAGCTTCTAGTTTGGCCAAAAAGAAATGTTGTCTGATGCAATCGAGTTGATTTGGACGCATCATGATCCTCTGCAGGACAGAAGTACAGGCAGCCCGGGCCCGGGCCATCCCACAAACTGTGCTGATGGTTGAGCCCCTTGATTTATTGGGGTTACTTTTTAGCTTGCTGAGGATGCAACATGACTCAGACTGTGGAATGAACACTGAATATTTATATAAGACATAACTCAGTGACTTGGGAGAATTTTCCAATTCTAATGCTTCAGGTGGTGTAGTGGTTAAGCCTTGGGCTGCAAAACCACACAGGTGGCAGTGCGACCAGCAGTTCTGTGCGAGAGAGACTGAGGCTTCTACTCCGGTAAACACTTACAATCTCAGATTGTAAAGGGCTCTATTACCAAGCGAGCGGTGCTTCAGGGTTTAAATTATTAGTTGAAAAGAGAGCCACTCACCATATTTATGGATAACAAATTTTATAAATGTGTCTTTATGCCAAGTGTCCATCAGAGCTATTAAAAGTTAACATTTTGCTTCGGAGGAGATTTTGTTCCCTTATGGGGCTATTGTAGTAATATCTTTGTAAATGTTTAATTTTTACCTTACATAAGCAAAACCTTGTGGACGTTCTTTCCTACTGCGTTGGCATGAAAGCGTCTAAGAAATCTAGAGAGCAACTACAAAGAGATTATTTAACCCGGAGAAATTAATCATTAATGATGGGACCTTGGGGATGAGAGGGATTCAGATAGGGAGGAGAACGTTAACTTCTGCATGTGCTGCTATCACGTACGAAGCCTATGTACAAGGCTAGTCACCAGCATTGCTGCAGAACTTGAGTGAGCTCTGCTAACTTCAAAGGACAGCCATTGACTATTGTGGCTCTAACCAAGATTAAGCCACTAAATTGGCAGTAATGTTTTAGGCAATAGCCAACTAAAACATGATTTTGTACCAAATTAAACATTGTATATTTACTTAACTGTCATGTTTTTCATGAGCCTTGGCTGTGTATTGGGCTATGCATGGAGCCGCTATCCACAAGGTCAGTGGGTTGAACCAACTAACTGCTCCCAGAACATGTAAAGTCCAGAAACCGAAAGGGAGCGTTACTCTATCCTCCAAGGATAGAGTAAGTCAGAATCAACTTAGTGGCAGTGAGTTTGTTTGTTTCAAAATTTATTGTTTAGTATATATCCCTCATGCCCCCTCCACTCCTTCACAATTCACAAGGTTGATTAGGGAAGTTAAAATTGAGATCCGGTGTGAGAGTGGTTGCACATTGGGCTGCTAAATGCAAGGTCAGCAGTTTGAAATCAGCACTCACTCCAAAGGAGAAAGAGAGCTTTCTCTTTCCATTTCAAAGTTACAGTCTCAGAAACTCCCAGGGGCAGTTCTACTCCATCCTATCGAGCCAATTTGTCAGCACTGACCCAATGGCAGTGGATTTGGTTTTGAGTTAACAGGCAAGTTAACAGGTCACCACAATTCAGGATCAGTAAATTAACAGGTCACCACAATTCAGGATCAGTAAATAGTAAAGACACGGTCTTCGTCCACAGCAATGCCTTGCCTCTGCCAGCAGCCACGTTTCTCTAGGCCTCAGCCACTGAGCCTCTGGTGCTGTGACCTCTGCCTCCGTGGCCAGGAAGCCAGCCTGCTGCTCTGCCTTACAGTCTCATGCTCTCAGTATTGGACCTCTGCCTTCTTTCATAGTCTCCTTGCCCCAGTCTCTAGTCTGCCCCAAGGTCATAATGCCATAGCCTCCAGTACCTCTGGTCTGTCTCTGCCACATCAGAGAAAAATCCCCAACGTACTTTACTGGTGGCTCTATTTCCAATTACCCAACGTTTTTGTCGTGTTTCAAGGTCAGGATAGGAAAGCGAAAAGACCCAGAGTTGCCGTGGAAACTCATGGCATGGGCAAGGCCAAGGCCCCCAATTCATTGATGTTCACCAGTTTATTGCGCCTCTTCCCTTCTCAGAAGAAGGATGTGAGAATCACAGTTAATAGCTTTCAGATTTTGATGCCACTGTTATTCTTTGTAGGAGGCCTGGTGACGTAGTGCTTACAAGATGGGCTGGAACCTCAAGGTCAGCAGTTCAGAATCACGGCAGTCCATGGGAGAAAGATGGGGCTTTCTGCACCCATAAAGAGTTCCCATGTTAGAAACTCACAGGGGCACTTCTACCCCAGCCTATAGGTAGCTATGAGTTGGCATCAATTCAATGCAGAGATTTTGATTTTTGGTTCTCTCTCCCTTTGTGACATTGTTTTGAGTAGACCGAAAAGGGCAACTGAAGTAAAAAGACAATAGCCCTTTAAATTATTGTCTGGGAAATATGAATTTTAAAAATGGTTAATGTCAAAATTTGAAACCTATAAATTCTTTCAAGTATAATTCAGATTTTATTCATAGATTGAGAATTTGGCTGATCCTTAATCTCTTTTTCTTATTACTAAGTACTCCTAATAAAAATAGCAGACTATTTAGCTTGTGTCATCAATTGATGGGGGGGGGGGGTGTTGAAAAAATATATATATAAAGAAAATATATATAAAATTTAGATTAAAAATAGTTACCAATTGCCTAAGAGATTAATTACTTATGCTTAATCTTGCTTAGCTGGAACCCATTGTGAATCTTGAATAAAAGCAATAATCCAATGATGTGGAACCCTGTATATATCTAGTTTCAAAAGAGCAAAAACAAAATCAACCCAAAAAACCTGGTTTAAAGGATCAATTTCTTTAAAATCTGCAAGATCATTTATTTTTGTCATAAGATTAATGCAAACAAACCAGAAATTTGGATTTAAATGAAATAGAATAAATGGGGGTTGATGATATCATAGCAACAGAATATATTGACTACTTTAGAGTAATAAAATAAACTGCAAATGAGAAATTAATCTTTATTAAGCACAAGAAAAGACCTTGGGCAAAAGAATCTGGTCTCTGATGTTTCATTTGAACTTGGATAAAGTTCATTAGTTATTACTCTCCTATTTGCCACACAGGGGCAAATACATTCCCTTATATTTTAAAGATACGTAGCAAAAGGATTACTATTTCAGTTTAGTATAATTTCTATGAGTTTTTCAAAAAGGTCCTGAATCTTTGATCTCTTGCTCTAGGCTCAAAGCTTGATTTCAATACAGTCCATTCGAACTCTTTCAGTCTAGTCTCTCTCATTTTAATTGTGTTTTAACGCATCACTCTTATTTGTGATATTGTTTTAATGCTCACAAACATATAGAAGTGATTGATAAAGTATAAAGTGCTCATGACAGATTAAACAAATAGTGCTATCCAGGAAACATTACTAGAGTCCTGCTAAACTCTTTTAAAGGAAGTTTAGACCTAGTTTGCCATTTTGGCGGGCATAGCCCTAATCAATGCAGTCTCTCCTGCAGATGATAAGATGGCATGAAAAAGAAAATAAGAATTTTACCCATTTTGTATAAATTACGTAGCTTGGATTAGGTATAACCTGATTTGTCTGGGGTTTAAATGTGTGAGTTGAAGTCTATTTTCACATAGCTTTTCCTAACAGCAATAGAGAAATGGGGGAGATGGAATGAATCGCAGATTAACAATATTTTATTTCCATCCTTTGATAAGGACATTGAATATCTGGTGGCCATTCAATTACCTTTCCCCCCTGTTCATTTAGAAAAAAGTTTCATCAGGGAGTCTTGTAAGTAATTTGGAATGTTATATGAGGTATATAATGGAATAAAATCAGAGTTATAATCACCCTTGTTCAAATATCAGCATGATTATTTTTTATTACTAGAGATAGTAAAAATAGCTTTCTGGATTAAGGAATTTAGACATTCTAGTACAGGTGGTATTTAGCCATTTGTTTGATGAATTTTCTTCTTAAGACCATTTTCAAAAGTGTTAGAATACTTGACTCACAGCCTTTTCAGAATTGCATTATCAGGAATTTTAACATTAATAATAATTGTTTATCAAGCCTGTGAGAAGATCTTTTTCAAAATGAACAGGCATGTGGGGAGCTAACTGTAAGTACGTAGACCCTTCGGTCAATTCCAAAGGGAAGAGAATGAGATTTCTATATTTAGGGCAGATTTGGTGGCCCATGGGAGAGGTGCAAGAGAAGACATCTATATTTCTAAGATTTCTTCTTATAGTTTGGGATTTTACAGGAAGGATGAAGATAAATAATAATCACACTACAATGCTCAATTTGGTTACGTGGAACTGCGGAAACCTCCAGAGAGCAATTCCACACAGATAATGAGTCGTTAGATTTTATATAAGGCACTACACAATAACATAGAAATAATTAGTAGAATGGTATCAGAATTGTAGCCAAGCGGGGGAAGCAAAAGAATTGTAGTCAAAGTCAACATCCATAGATAGTTCAATCTTTAAAATAGTTTTATTGAGATATAGTTAACATATTCAATCTGCATGCTAAGCAAATTATCAGAGAAACTGATTTATATGAAGAAGAATGTGGTATCAGGATTGGAGGAAGGTTTATTAAGAACCTACAATATGTAGACGACACAACCTCGCTTGCTAAAGGCAAGGAGGCCTTAAAGCACTTGCTGATGAAGATCAAGGGTTCATTGCAGGCCTCCTGTATGGATCACAACTCTATGTAAGGAAGACAAAAATCCTCACATCTAGATCAATGTGGTTGTTACCGTCATTAGGTGTCATCGAGCTGATTCCAGCCCATAGTGACCTTATATAAAACAGAACCAAACACTGCCCAGTCTGGTGCCATCCTTGCAAATATTCCTTCACCTGGATGTCACCTAACAGCAGCAACAAATAACCTATCATCCAATTCAGGTATTCAATCATATTGTGCAATCGTCACCACAGTCCATTGTGGAACTTTTCCTTTCTTCTTGTCCTTGTTGCTATTGATTCACCATTTCACCCAACCTCCCTTCTGTGCCTCCAGGTAAAGTTTAATTCAGTTGCTGTCTTCATGTAACGACCCTTTTTGAAGTCGCCGGACAGAAAATCATATAAAATAAGACAAAAACCAAAAAAGACCCAGCAACATTGACCAAATAAAACTGAAAAACCTCCATAAAAAAGAAAGCAGAAAATATATTTTAAAAAAACCAACAACAGAATAAATTCAAAAGAAAGAGCTAATCGAAGGTGTTCCATTCTAGCCTAAGTACAGCTGCTAAAATCCCCTGTACAGTGCTCTCTGTCTGCTATTAAGGGTGTGCCCATTGCTAGACTACGGTCACTGTGACTCAACGGAGACTCAATGGAGAGGCCCTGCACATGGATGGGGGCTGCCACTGTCACCCACAACACTCCATAAACGGAATGTTTAGAATGTAGGCTCTAATATTCTCTCCATGGCTCACATCAGCAGATGTGCTTTTTTCGTATGAACTTAGTGACTCCTCATCGAGGTGGCTGCTTATTTTGAGACAGACCATTAAGACTCCAATTTTTTCCCCCAAATAGCCAGACATCCTCTGATTTCTCCACCTCAGTTTGCTGCAACACCCATGTCTGCAGGCATCTGCGCATGGAGGCGAGGAGGAGCCGGGCCATGTCACAGTAGACAACTGTTCTTATATTGGGGCTACTGTTGAGTGAGATCTCCAAATGTATTGATACATGTATGGTTCATATATTTCCCTGCTATACTTTAGAAATAGCATGATCATTTTATTGGAGTGCATCATAAATCATCCCTATGGGGTATAAGGTAATTAGTAACATACGTGTCATTATCAGCTTACTAAAGGTAAGCTTATTGATTGATACTTTAAATCCATGACAAAATTCATATTAATTCCAGTATTTTTCCCCAATTTTCATACTTAACTGGAGTCTCTGAATGATGCAAGCAATGTGGTTGGATACTAATTGAAAGACTAGAGAGTCTAGTCCAGCCTGAAGTATATAAGAAGAAAGGCCTTATTATCCCCTTCCAAAAATCAATCTTTGAAACTCAGTAGAACACGGTTCTACTCTGACATGCATGGGGCATTATGATTCAGAGTCAATGGCAAGTGATTTTCCTATGTGACTATGAAAAATATATCCCTCTTGTGATTATTGCTTATATTAAAATAACTGTTAAAAAACATTTTTTATTTTCTTTTTTTTTTATTTATTTATTTATTTTTTTTAATCAATTTATTGGGGCTCATACAATTCGTCACAATACATAGATCAATTGTGTAAAGCACATCTATACATTTGTTGCCCTCAT
>NW_022109491.1:42844854-42879574 GCF_000313985.2 Echinops telfairi
TCTGCTTCCCTGCCGCTCCATTGCACGTCCCAGTGATTTGCCTCAGTGTGGTGGGGTCAGCTCAGTTGCCCATTCCACACTGTGTCTCCGGTGCTGTCCCGTGCAGGGCCGTGTGTCAGTGCAGGATGCCGCATCTCGCTGTGGGGGCAGCCACAATCAATTTCTGAAAATAGATGCATTCCTGATAAAACTGAATTTAACTTGGCGAGCTCTCTTTTTAGCCCCCTATGATTTGAAAAGAATAGCACTGACATTTTAGCCATCTTTAGTAAACTGGTAAGTTGCGCCCTCTGGGGTATTGTGCTCTAGTAGCATTCCAGTAAGTATTTTCTGCTGAACGTGACCCCAAAAGATAGTGTGATTTAGAATTAGAGATTAATGAACAGTTTTATGTGCGTACATTAAATAATAGTGTTAAAAGCCATAAATTGCTTGTCTTAGAAAAACAGTCTAGAATATGTTATAATATCATGAATAAATGAGCACTTTCATTTATGAGTTTTGTTTAGAAATCATTGATTTTTCCCTGCTTGAGGTACAAACTACATGATAGTTAATCTTCTTGTGGCACTTACTGTATAATGTAAAGCTTCTTTGGACAATATTTTGTGTTAAAATATAGGGTGTAAGTTCTTTTTTCTCTATGAAGAAATTTAAAAGGATTATTCAATCTCTTTTATTGGATAACATATTGGTATTTCAGAAAACCAATATGGTGATTCCCATTTAAAATCTGTCTTTGTTGTTTATTGGAAAATATGAAATGTTTTAAAATGTTTCTAAAATTATTAGAAAATGTAAAACCATTATAACCGTACCTATTGCATCTTAACCTTGCTAGCATTTTTGTGACCTAGGGGAGTCATTTACTTTATCTCAGCTTGTTGTTACTATTATTTTTATAATTGATATACATATGTATAAATTTCATGACCTCCAGGTAAATTACATTTTAAACTAGTTCTTTCCCTTTTTATGGGCCTTTCCTCATTATTACCCAAATCCATGCCATATCATTCACATGTAGTAGAATTTAATCAGTCATATTAAGAAGAGTTGTGCAACTCTCACCACAATAAATTAAGGACATTTTCTTCTCATTCTCATTGTTGTTAGCTACACTTTTTCCTACAACCTCCCCTGCCACGCTCCTAGGTAATTATTAATCCAATTACTGTCTCTATAAATTTTCCTATCCTTGATTATATAAACAGAAAATTATACAAAACATACAACTAATAACAGTGACCCCAAAAAACTGAAAGAAAAACCTCAATAGAAACATCAAAAATATTAAATATGGAAACAATTTTAAATGGACCAAAAGGGAGATCAAGTGATAAGGTATTACATTTTAACCTAGCTACATCTGCCACAGCACACTTCACAATGTTCTCTGTCTGATATGAAGGCTGTTCGCAGCCCTGGACTGTGGTCTGAGGGAATTCACCAGTGGCTTAATCCATGTGGTAACCCTGAAAATGGATTTTGAGCTTCAATGGCCATCCATAGCCTTCTGCTAACTGATTGTTCATTATTTATTTGATATCATTCCTTCCTTTGGATTTGGATTTTATTTTCTACAATCCTTGGATCACATAGGCTAGAATACTTCTTCCATGTGGATTTAGTTGACACCTCACTTAGATGGCTGCTTGTTTGAAGAAAAGCCTTCAAGATCAGAGAAACTATTCTTCCTGATAGCAGGACGTCATCTAGTTTCTTCACCACACTTTGCCCTAGCACCCATATTTTCAGTGAGAGTAAGTATTAAGTAGGACCATATCATAAGAACTAATTGTTCGTAGATTGGGCCTCCTGGGGCATAAGGTTATTCTATTAATAAAATAATTAATTTAACAAATGGTATATAATTTAAAATACTTTTGAGAAAATGAATTTATACATGTATAGACTTTTCAGACTTAACCTGTCGATTTGTACAGATTAAACATGTAAGTGACTGAAAACTATTTACATGAACAATGAGGTTTAGTGATATGGCAAAACATTCAATAACACTCATTAAAAGAGGCAGACCCATGCCTATCAGATGAATACAGGGCATGAATAAGCAAGGAGAGCCTTAAAATAGTAACGATATGGTAGTCCCACACCCCATTCACTGGGCACCCTCAAAGCAAGAGATCTGAACCCAAGTCCAACCACCACTAATTCCGTAACTTTGGGGTAGCAGCTATCTGCTTCTTTTCATTCTGGAGCATTTCAGGAGGCTTAAGTCCAAGGAAGTAGGTCAGTTACTTACATCTGCCACAGGGGAGTTCACTTAATGGAGGATGACCTCTGAAGGATATTGTACACCTTGAAAAGACAGAACCTGAAATTCAATCCCAGCAGTCAAGGTCTGGGTCACCAAGGGCTGAGTAGTAACCAGGTCAAATTAGGGACATGATACTTGGAGTAGTCTTCCCTTGGGTTCTATATAAACATTGTAAAGCATCTCCCTACCCCACCCCCAATTCTAGGTTGCTTCACCCAGTTTACTCATCAACTGAAGCTTAATCACCTTCTCTGAGACATACATGCTCCCCTCCCCCGGTCTTGAATGAATTTCCAATAAAGTTCACTTATCACTCTTGTAAGAGCCTATCTAATAGATAGCTTACTGTAATGTCATGATCAAACTCAGGTCGGCTTGAGGGTTCTCTGTATGTAGGAGAGCTGTCTCTCGTCTTTATCGGGGTCTCGTGCCATATTTCACTCTGCAGAAGGAGATTAAATGGGGGATAGCAGCTCTATCTGGAGAAAAGAACTTCATGCCAGCCAGTGGATTGGCAATGTACAGGCTAACTCATATACTGCAAAGGGCCATTTCTAAAGAACATTTTCCAGAATCCATTTCAAAGGGTAAGAGAAATATCTTTTGATTAAGGGAAATTAGCACTGCCAACTTGAGGTGAGTGTGCTACAATGGTTCCCACAATAATCTGTGGAATTGTTTAAAATATGCTATCTCATCATAAATCATAAGTGTAGGTTCACTTCACATGAATATTAATGATGAGTTGTAATCCATACTTGGTTTATTAAAAATCCATAAGGTTAACAATTTAATTAAGGATTTTCCCAAATGATAAATCACCAACTGGATATGATCCTGTAGCTTCAAGGTGGAATCCAAGGATTGTAAATTGTTTTTTCATGTGTCAAGTAGGAAAAAAAATAGGCTCTACTGAGAAGCTGTTAAAAATAAAGTATACAGATTTTAAAACTAATATGCAATCATTTTTGTATTACTTGGAATAAGAAGAAAAATGGAGCACACGTGTGTATGCAAAAATGTTAGGCTATACTTACGAGGCATTATTATGATGATGCATTTGGTGAAATGGCTGGAAATTGCTTAAATCCTCTGGGACACTATTTCATAAGCTGTATGAAACTCAAGTAAGTGTAGCAGAGTTTATGTAATTTCCCCACGAAAAATAGCTGATCTTTAAACCAATAATTCATAATGAGTAGCATAATAATGTCTCTACTGGGATATACAAGTCATTAATACAATAAATGCTAGGTGAGTTGTAATAAAAAACTATAAATGTAGTAACACTATTCTCCATAGAATGGAGAAACCAGACGGAATGGATCCCACACCACGAGTAGCCATCAGGTGGGATTGTTGGTAAAGGACTCCGAGTCGACTCTGTGGGCACTAGGGTTTCCTGGCCTTTAAAGGAGAACAACGATTAAGGGTGATTATGGCCCATGAAACATTTTATTTTATTTGTGTGCTATCACAGCTTTAGACAATAAAGGACCGAGTGTGTCATTTTCTGCTAGAGCAGAAGATTACCATCTAAAGAGGGAAGCAGACAAACTCTTAAACCAAAGCAAGGAAATTCATGGCCATGAAGTCAGTTCTGACTCATGGCCCGACGGGGCTCAGAGCGTTGAGAAATCATGAATCACTGAGATAGACAGGGCCCAGTGGGAAAACCTTCACTCGAATTATCTCCAGAAATCTAGATTAAATATAAAGGAAGAACGATCATCACATATTACATAAAGTTTAGTTTCACTAATCTTCTCACTAGTCAATCCACCATTCCAATTTCTGTGATTTGTCACATGCAAATCATGTCCTGTTTATTTCTTCCTCAATTCATTGGCTCATATAGCTGGGATGCCCTGTTTTTACTGTTGTTTTAACTACTAGTTAGCCATGCCTTTCTAACCTCTTTATCTTCCATTTTACCTGGACTTTGCAATCACATCTCTTAATTAAGGTGGCACTTTCTTCATTCAGTGGGCCTTAAAAATGTGGGTGGGTTGTTCTTTAGCGGGGCTGCCAAAGAGTCTGCATACCTTGTCCCCATTATAATAAGTTACTCAATATTTAGATTAACTTTTTAAATCATGGTGTCCTCCAATAGAATGTTGCCTCCTCCCTAGCCCACTTGTTGGTTGTTGCTTTTGCTGTTATTATTGTTAGGTGCCTTCACTATCCACAACAGAACAAACACTGCCTAGTCCTACAACATGCTCAAACACATGTTTAAGCCCATTGCTACAATCAAGATGCCAATCCATCTTGTGGGGGGCTTTCCTGTTTTCTACTGTACCTCTACTTTACTAAGCACAATGCACCATCACAGGTACTGGTCTCTCCTGAAAACCTGCTCAGCATACATGAATAAACCACATCATCTTTGCTTCTAAGGGGCATTCTGGCTGTACTTCTTCCAAGACAGATTTGTGTATTAAGCTGGCATTCCATGATACTATAAATATTCTTCCCCTGCATTGCTTTCTTCTTTGATCTTCTTTAATGAATGTCCAACATGCACATGCATACAAGGCAATTGAAAATATCTTGGCTTGGGTGAGGCACACCTTCATCCTCAAAGAAGCATCCTGGTTTTTCATCACTTTGAAGAGGCCTGTGTAGCAGTTTAACCCAATGCAATGTGTTGTCAGATGTCCTGACCGCTGCTTCCATAAGCATTGATTGAGGATCCCAGCAAAATGAAATCCTTGGCACACTCAGTCTATTCTCTGTGTATCATTATGTTGTTTATTTGTCCAGTTGTGTGAAATTTTGTTTTCTTTGCATTGAGTCATCAGCATTCTGAAGGCCACAGTCCTTGACCTTCATCAACAAATGCTACCAGTCCTTCTCGTGTTCAGTAAGCAAAGTTGGAAATCTTCTAATCTTGGTGCCGCATTCTTCTCCATAGTCCAGCTTCTCAGATGATTTGCTAAGCATACAAATCAAATACGTATGGCGAAAGCCATAGTCCAGAAGATGTGCTGATGCACCATTTTATCAATTATCTTCCACATAGTACCAAGCACACATTAATTATCAATGAATATCTTTGGGAGGAAGAAAATATTTTCTGAAAGGGAGGAGGTAATGGGGAGAGGTGGGGAAGAAAGGAGATAGAAAAGAAGGAAAAATGAAGAGGTTATGAGCTACATGGAAAAGGAAACTGAGATGACCAAATATGTTTGATGTCCCGTTATAATCAATGAGCAGATGACATGGCTTTCAGTGAATTGGGGATCCATACATTTTCAATATTTCAGGAAAGATAGAAAATAGTATAATTATAATATATTTATTAGTTATAGTTTGAAAGAAGCCTTTATGAGAAGGAACCACAACATTTCAGAGTTCAAATTGATTTATCATATTTCAACCAAAAATAATTGTTAGAGTCCTATAAGGAATTTTAATAACTTTAGAAAAATAAGTGTCATTTGTGGGAGGGAGTGCCAGTTAAAGGGCATTTTTATGAGCTATGTAATTTCTTATTCGGTACCCTCAACTTTGTTCCGACTGATATTGTTGCAGACACTGTGATGATCCAGCTTGCCAAATGTCTTTCTGTTTTTCACTGCCCCTCGACTTCAACAAGCATGTTGTCCTTCTCCAGGGACTGGTTTCCCGTGATAAAAATGTCCAAAGTACTGACAAAACAGTCTCACTCTCCTTGCTTCTAGAAGCATTCTGGCTGTATTTTTCCAAGTCAGATTTGTGTGTTCTTGTGACAACCGATGGCACTTTCATTAGTTTTCATCAGCACCATAATTTAAATGTATCGATTCTTCTTCAGTCTTACTTATTCAATGTCTAGTGAATACATTTCAAATACATATGAGCCAATTGAACATACAATGGCTTGAGTCAGGCATACCTTAGTCCTTAAAGTGACCGTGTGAGTCTGGGTAGACTAGAGAAACAAATTCATGGACACTCTCATTTGTATAGGAAAGAGCTTTATATGAAAGAGCAACTGTACATTCAGAAAACATCCTAGTCCAGTCCAGATCAAGTCCATACATCTGATATTAGTCCATGTCTGATACCAATCTATAAAGTCCTCTTCAGACTCAAGAAACACATGCAATGATGCTGAATGCAGGAAGATCACAGGTCAGTGAGTGTAAAGTCTTGTGGAACCAGTGGTGGTGGGAGCATCTAAGCGCTGGCAGGGGTCCCCACAACTGGCTCCTCCAGTTCCCAGGGCATGGAGTCTGTTAGTGTAGTGCCATGTGTCTTGTCAGTAGAGCGTCTCTCAATGAGTGAGTAGAGAGGAAAAGTGTCTTCCATCTCCAAGGAGGAAATACAGCAATACCCAGAATCCTCAGGAGAAGGCCATTGCCCACAGAGAGGCCTCATCAGTTGTATCCTGATTGACAGGCTAGACTCCACTACTACACTCTTAGTCCTCAAATTGACACCAGATTACGTAACTATCACAGTGACACTTTAAAGAGATCTTCTGCAGAATATTTACCCAAATGCAATTCATTTTTGGGGCTCTTGACTGTTGCATCCATGAGCATTGATTGTGGATCCAGGCAAGAAGAAATCTTTGGCAACACCATTTTTTCCCCATTCATAATGATGTTTCCTATTGGTCAGATTGTGATGATATTGCTTTTCTTTACATTAGTTATAATCCATACTCAAGGCTGCAACCATTGATCTTCATCAGCAAGTACTTCACACCCTCCTCACTTTCAGCAAGCAAGACTGTGTCATCTGCTTATCACAAATTGTTTGTTAGTAAGCCTTCCTCCGATCTGATGCCACATTCTTCTTTATATAATCCACCTGCTCTGTTTATATGCTGAGCATACATTTGAATAAATTTGGTGATTGGATACAAGGTTGACACACACCTTTCCTGATTTTGAACCATATAGGATTTCCTTATTCAGTTCACACAACTGCCTCTTGATCCATGTTGAAGTTCCCCATGAGCACATAGACCTGTTCTGAAATTTCCACTGTGCTCAAGATTAGCCATCGTTTTTTATGATCCACATAGTCAAATGCCTTAACATAGTCAATAAAGCACAGGTAAATAAATACTTTTGTGGTATTCTCTGCTTTCAGTCAAGATCCAACTTTGGCTTTTTTCCATGTCCTTTTCTGAACCCCTGGCAGCTATTTGTCAATGTGCTGCTGCAACCATTGTTGAAAAATCTTCAGTAAAATTTTACTTGCATGTGATTTGAATGAAATTGTTCTATAATTTGAGCATTGGGGCATTGGGTTGGACCATCTTTCTTTGGAATGGGTATACATATGGATCTCTTCCAGTCATTTGGGCAAGTAACTTTCCCAAATTTCTTGTCATAGATGACAGTGCTTCATCATTTTGTTGAAACATTTCAGTTGGTATTTCATCAATTCCTGGACTCTTGATTTTGGCCTTCAATCTAAGTTAAACTTCTTGATCAGGTATTACCTCTTGAAATGCTTAAAGGTTGACATTCATTTTTGCTTCATCTTCTTTTGATATTTCTTGTATCATTCAATAATTTTCCCATAGAATATTTCCATTCAAGGCTAGTTCTTTCATTCTTCCAGTTTAAAATATGCTGAGTGTGTTCTTCCTAGATATTTGCACATTTCACGATAATATTTTACTTTGTCTTCTCAAGCTCCCGTCTGAAGTTTTATGTCATCATTTCTTCCATTTGCTTTAGCTACTCTATGATCAAGAGAAAGTTTAGCATCTCTTCTCACTTATTCTTTTATCTTTACTTCGTTTCCTGTCTTTTAAAGATCTTTTGCTTTCTTCTATTCTTGGTGTCATCCCACAACTTGCCAGGTCTTATTTCACTTGTGTTCAATGAGTCAAACCTCTTCTTTAGATGTTCTCAAAATTCATGTGAGATATTCTCGAGAGGGTATTTTGGCTCTTGTGACTTTTTTTTCTAACTTCAATTTCAACCTGAACTTGCATATGAGCAATTGATGGTCTGTCCCATAGTCAGCCCCTGGCTTCATTTTAGCTGCTGATATTGAACTTCTCTATTGTGTCTTCCAAAAGATGTAGTTAGTTTAATTTCTGTCTATCCCATCTGGAGAAGTTCATATATACAGCCATAATTTGTGTTATTGAAAAGCATATTTATGTTGAAGAAGTCATTGATCTTGAAAAATTCTATCATGTGACTCCCACTTTGTTTCTGTCACCAAAGCCATTTTTCAAATACTCCTCCTTCCTCTTTGTTTCTTTTTTTTCCCTCTTTGTTTCTTTTTTTTTTTTCTTTCACAAATAGGTTTTGTTTTTTTTTCTTTCACAAATAGGTCCCTCTTTGTTTCTTATTTTTTCTTTACAACCCCCAATAATTACCAATTCACCTTGATTGCATTATTGATCAATTTCAGGCTGAAGACATTGATACAAGTCTTCAATTTTACAATCATGAGAGTTAGTGACTTGGCATAAATTTGAATAATGGTTGTATCAACTGGATTTCCTTTCCTTCAAATAGGTGTTATCCTATCACAGACCACCTTTTTTTTCACAATAGTTCTTGAAATGTCCTTTGACTATGAAAGTAATGCCATTCTTCCCGAATCTGTCGTCCCCATCATAGTAAATTGTGTGATTTTCTGATTCACAGTAGCCAATTCCAGTACATTTCAGCTCAGGAATGCCTAGAATATTGGTATTTATGGATTCCATTTCTTTTTAAAAAATATATTCCTTACATTCCACAATTCAATTTGTAATAGATATTTGCTGCTGTTTCTTTCTCATTTTGAGCCATGGCCTCTCAGCAAATGAATACCCTCAAGGCTTTACTCCAGCCACATCATTATTATTCGTCTATTTTTAAAAGGCAGCTTTTCCTCAGTCATAGTTGAGTGTACTCTGATTTGAGGGGCTCATCTTCTGGCATGATATCTGACTGTGTTCTGCTAGTATCCATGATGCTTTTGATATCTGACAATATTTCAGTGTTATCCATAACATTTTCAATGGGTCATTTCTCTGAAGTGGACTGCCTAACCCTTTTCTATAACCTGTCCTGAGTCTGGAATCTCTGTTGAAACCTGTTCCCTTTGGGTGACTGTGCTGATATCTGATAATACCAATGGCATAGTTTCTAGCATCATAAAAACACATGAGCCACTACAGTATGACAATTTGATAGACAAGTGGTGGGAAGCCATAAAAGGGCTTCCCTGAAATTGACTGTGTAGTAGACAGTGCCATTCAACAAAAATTTACAATAGTTAGTCATTTAAACTACTTTTTATGAATGTCTCTTTGGGGCTTTAATTTTGGAATTTCTGTTGTTAAGTTGATTCTAAATCATGACAGCCTCATGTATGCAGAGTAGAGCTGGTTTTTTTGCACGAAAATGTTAACAATTTCTTGTATACATCATCATTGGCTAATGGGTACTAAATAAAAATGATAATATTTTACCCTAAAAAATAAACTACAGAGAGCATATATTTAAGGATAATTTTAATACTTGTACATGACAATGGCACGTGTGGAATCATATTGCTTGCTAAAAGTGAAGGGGTTCTGAAGTACTTGCTAACGATGGTTGATTTCAGTATACATTATAACTCAGTGTAAAGAAAACAAAATTTTCACAACTGGACCAATAGGTAATATCATGATAAATGGAGCAAATGTGGACGTTGTCAAGCATTCTGTCTTCCTTGGATCCATAATCAGTGCTCATGGAAGCAATAGTCAAACAACACATTGCATTGGGTGAATCTGCCGCCCAGCCCTATTTAAAGTATTGTGAAGCAAGGAGGTTATTTTAAGGACTAAGGTATGTCTGACTCAAGCCATGGTATTTTCAATGGCCTTATATACATGTGTATGGTGGACATGAATATGGAAGACTAAAGAGCCTTTAGTCATAGTGCTGGTGAATAATATTGGAAGTATCATATTGGAGTTACCCAAACAAACAAACAAATCTGTGTTGGAAGACGTATTGCCAGAGTGCTCCTTGTAAGCAAGGATGGCAAGACATCTCCTCCTGTTCTTTGGACATGGTGTCAGGAGAGACAAGTCCCCGGTGAAGGACATCATGCTCGGTAAAGTAGAAAGGCGGTGCCCAAAAGGAAAATCCTCAACAAGCTGGACTGACACAGTGGTTCATCAGTCCTGATGGGATAAGACCAGATAGCATTCATTCTGTTGTACACGGGGCTGCTCTGAGACAGGTACCTAGCAGCACCAGTCGGATCATAATTGTGCTGGGTCTAGGGTCTTGTCAAGATAATGACCCATTTGGCTTTAATGCAGTCTTTCTTTTTATTTGATGCGTCAGTGTGCATCTAAGTGAATAATCTTGATGCTATAATAATTCAGTTCAACTTCTTATGTTTGCTACATATATTTTGTGCTATGTCCTGTTCTAGGCACTGATTTATTATAATAAAAGGCCATTTTCATTATCTATGAACTAAAATTGAACAAGAAAAGAGGTTCAGTGGAAGAATGGTTGAGAAATGAGGGTTCATGATTAAGAAATTGAGCTATCCCAATTATATTTTTCTCTCTGTGAAACTAGTTTCTCTTTCAGAATCACTTTCCTCATGATGTAACTAACAGGAAAACAAATGATATTGAATCCATTCAGAATTTTATTAGTTTTTTTCAAGTTTAAATAAATCTCTTCAAAGTTTTCCCTTTTAATCTTCTCTTAGTGTCAATCTGCCTAATGCAAATTGGACATATTTTAACATTGTTTAACATATCTGTGCCTCCATGTCTCAATTATGAAATAGTAACATTTTCTCATAAGCTTGCTATAAGAACTATGTATATCTCTCTATATATGTGTGTATGTCAAATATCAAATATGAGGGATTACCTCCCCCAAATGAAAAAAACATCCAGTGGGTTGAGCTTGCATAATACACATTTCTCCTGCTTAGCAAGCATCAAACAATTTTCTCTGAGTTAATGCAGCCAGTGGTGTCACCTGGGAAGGTCATCTCTGGTCATAGTGATTTTTTTTTGTAAAAGCAGTTTCACTTGAACTTCATTTTTTATAATGGCCGATTTAAGAGAACCGAGTGCAGCTGTGATATTTTGTTTCCTGCTCAGGAAAATTGCTGCAAAAATTGTTGTGCTGTTGAGCACCGCTTTTGAGGACAGTGCTATGGGAAAAACTCAAGTGTACAAGTGGTTTTCTCATTTCAAAAAGGTGAAATGTCAGTTGATGACAAACTTCATTCTGGATCTCTGTCAACTTCCCAAATGGAAGAAAATGTCAACCAAATTTGTGCATTTGTGCTCAGACATCAACGACAGACCATGAAGAGATGGTGAAGTTCTCTGGACTACCTTGGAGCTCAGTTAAGCACATTTTAACAGAAGATTTGGTAATGAGAAGAATGCCTGTGACATTTGTACCTCAGGTTCTGACTGCCCAGGAAAAGAGCGTTGAGTGGAAACATACCATGCTTTCAAAAAACAGCTTCAAAGCAACGCAGACTTTTTCCCAAGGTCATTACTGGTGATAAGACATTTTTATACCCTGAAGCCAAACATCGATCAAGCCAGAGGAAGGCGCCATTGTCACCTCACCAAAAAATGCTTGCCAAGAACAAGCAAAGATCAAGATGATGCTCACTTGTTATTTTTGATGTGAGGGGAATAGTTCATTTGGAATTTGTTCCACTAGGTCAGACTGTTAATCAAGGTTTCTATTTAGAGGTTCTGAAAAGATAGCATAACAGTGTGTGACAAAAAGGCCTGATATGTGACAAATGGGGGACTGGTTTTGCTACCACAACAATGCATCTGCTCATGCAGCCATCTGAGTGTGACAGTTTGGGGCAAAACCCAGCATATCTCTCTTGCAACATGCACCTTACTTACCTGACCTCACTCCGTGGGACTTCTTTTTGTTTCTGTGAATGAAGAGGGGCATAAAAGGACAGCTATTTGACCACATAAAAGAAGTCAAGGAAAAAACAAGGGAGTTTCTGTCAGCCACCCAAACAGATGAATTTGAAAAATGTTTCCAAGAATGGAATTATATATTTAACAAATGTACTGAGTAATGGAGAGTACTCTGAAGGTGATAGGTTGTTTTGTAAAAAAATTTAAATACATAGCTTTGAAAAACCCAAATTCTTGGGTTTTTTTGGTACCCCCCTCATGTTTTATATATATATATATATATATGAAAATTGCTGCAAAATCAAAGAAATCTTTATTAAACAAATTTAGTAAAACATGATATTATATATTAATATACACAAAGCCACACTATATACACAGACACATGTAAATAAAAAAGGTAGTAGATTTTCATGATAGTTGTGAAGGAAGTTTTGGGGTTTTTTTAGTATTGGCATAGAGAATAATGGAAGAAATTCCTTAAGGCTGAGTCATAAGCAACAAACTCTGGGGGAAAGCTGATGAGTAGGATGAATCTGTGAAAAATCCAGGGGAGGTATCTCAGACAGAGAGAATAGCTAGTAAAATGTGTTTAAGGTTGATATATCCTTGTACATTCAAGGACTAAATGGCAACTGGGGGGTCTAAGTGAGGAGACCTGGGAAGGGGCTGCAATGAGAGTGGAGAGGAAGGCAGAGTGAGCAGACTTACAGGATGCTTGGCGGACGCGTAACTAGAAGGAGAAGACTTGTTGCTTTCCTGGCCATGGAAGTGTTTAATTGTTAGTGATTCAGATGAAAAGATATTGAAGAAGTTCCTTTGAGATGCGTTGTGCTAGTATTAAAGGTCAGATAATAAGACCAGAAGATGTAAACACAGAGCTGTGTGTGTGTGTGAGTGTGAAATGTATAAACCTGGTGGCTTCAACAAGTTCATGGGAAAATTATATTAAAATATAATGGGATTTTTCAGGATGAGCCGGCTAGTGTGCAGGATATCAGTGAAGAAAAGCACAACATTTCTCTAGTTCAGTGGTTCTTAGCCTTCCTAATGCTGTGACCCTTCAATACAGTTCCTCGTGTTGTGGTGACCCCCAACCACAAAATTATTTTCATAGCTACTTCAAAACTGTAATTGTGCTACTGTCATGAATTGGGTGACCCCTGTGAAAAGGTCATTTGACCCTCAAAGGGGTGACAACCCACAGGTTGAGAACCGCAGCTCTAGTTCTTTAATGCCCTCCCCCCCTACTATCATGACCTCACTTCCAACTTAAAACCTGGCTAGACCGGAGCATGTACAGCGGAACAGAGAAGAGCTCTCCACACACAGAATCCAAGACAGATAAACTCCTTAGGAACAATAATTCGACTAGCAATACTATGAGGGTAGGGGAAAGGCGGAGGGGAAAGAGGGAGAAAGGTGGAACGATCACAATTATAATGTATAACAACCACCACCACTCCACTGAGGGGTACAGAAAAGCAGAAACGTGGGTGAGACAGAAGATGGTGTAAGATATGAAAATAATTTATAATTTATGAAGGGGTCACAAGGCTGGAAGGGTAGGGGAGTGGGGTAGGGAGGGCAAAAATGGAGCTGATCCCAAGGACTCAAGTCGAAAGAAAATGTTTTGAAAATGATGATAGCGACATATGTACACATGTGCTTGATATAATTGATGTATGGATTGTTATGAGATTTAAGAGCCCCTAATAAAAATTATTCATTAAAAAAAGATAATGGGATTTTTCAATGACCTTTTTGAAGTCTCTCCCTGACCCACTCTACACACACACACACACACATACACACACACACACACAAAACCCCAAATATTTGATATTTTGCTACTTCAGATAACTTGGGTTCATCGTTTTTCCAACCACTGGCCTATGTGTTCCCAAATCTTAGTGAAGACTGAGATTTTGTTAAGGTTGATGATAAAATAATTTAAGCAATGCCTTTTTATGCAATCATTTCTCTGCCAACCCAAGGCAGTGGATTTCTTATACACTTTCCTTCCACGATCATCTGCAGCAGCGCTATCATTTGAACCAGGTTGTTTGAATCAACTTACAGTAAGATATGTCTCTGATTCTTAGAGTACTGGAAACCATAAACTGATTTAAATAGAGAAGATCTAAGTCTCATTTACATTAAAAATATCTCTATATTTTCTATGTGAAGAATAATATAGAGGATAAAGAGAAAGGGTATAAACAAAGGAACACATAAGTGATTATTGTGGTAGCAAAGGTGAGAGATGTTTGTTGGCACTGTGAGATGTACAATGGATTGAGGCCTAGGAAGCATATTTGAATCATATTTTGTAGGTTGCATTGACAGCTTTTACAGGTTAATTTTCAATGACCAAGAGTAAAAGGAAAGGAGTCAAGGATGAGTCCCAGGTATTTGGCTTTGAGACTATAATGCATTATGCCACTTTTATTTATTGAGATGCATAAGATAAGGCATAAGCCCAGTGAATTTTCATTTTGGCCATTCCAGGTATAGGTTTTCTCTAAGATACGTAAGGTTGAGATCAAGTTAGCAGATGGATATAGAAGATGAATACTACCAGTAAATATAAATGTACAGGGTCAAGGATGGACTGGAAAAATGCCTTTGAAGATAAAGATGTACAGATGACATTGAAAGCTATGCAGTGGGTAAGAGCACTTAGGAAGTTCTTTCTTTTTAGTAAAAATAATTTATGAGTTTAGAATTTCGAGTACTACATATATAGCACATTCACAGAACAATATTTCCATACATTGGCAAGATATTTTGTACCCGGTTAATTAAAGAATTGTGGGTTTTGCCTTTGGGAACTTACATTTTAAATAGGCCATATTAACAAGACTGATCCAGAAAATACACCCCTTTTTGTGTTTCTTAGTCTTTTCAATAATATTTCATGGCAGTTTTACAGTTCACAGAGACCTACATTTATTATCTCATTTTTTTCCCTCCCTAAAATGATACTTGAAATGGAAAGGTTATGTACTATCTTTTGGTGGATGGGCTAAATAACTCTTTAAACAGATATCTCTACTTTGAGCAGATGAGTACATGTGCCCCAAATAATTAAATAAACAATTGAGGCCAAGCGAACAAAAGTAGTTTGTGAGAGCAGCGGAATGAATATTTTTCTGGTTCTAAGGAGTCTCTTTTTAATAGGACATGTATCAATTAATCAAAATTTCCAAAGGAATGACCAAGCCACAAATTAATAGAGAATTGAATATCAGTAGAACAGCTATGTAGGGAAATAAGCCTCTCTTGAGCACAGTCAAAGGTTAGGCACAAGAACCAGGATTAAAGCAGATAGTGCAAGAGAAGGGCTTAGTTTAACACAGTGTTTGGTATAACTCCTTCGGGAAAGGAGAGTCAAAAGGTAGACAAGGGTATGGTCCATAACTTGCTTTTTTCCTTGGCATCGAAAATCTTATCTTTTTCCTTTCTTTCATCCTAGTGGCTATACATTGTGAGATAGCTTCTGACTATCTTAAGCAATGTCATTGAACACAATAAGATCAACTACTACTTTTTTTCCTGAATCTGTGCTTACCAAATACCGTCTAATCATGAGTTAGCTTCCCATGTAAACCTGATCATCTGGAGAGAACACTTTGATTACACAGAATTGAAATACCTGACCTCAGTCTTAGCTGTTTCACATTGCAGATCGAGACAGAAGTTTCTAGTCACTATGTGGAGTCCCATGTAACTTGGCTACATGGAGTGAAAATGCTGTTCACATGGAATTTGATTATGTCAGTTCCTGTGGGAGCTCTTGCTCATTATCATTTAAGCAACAGGAGTTCTGATTGGACAGACTTACCTCGTGAATGTAGGTGATGTAAGTGTCTTGTCTGTCAGTTTATCCTGCTGTGGTGGCTTGTGTGTTGCTGTGATGCTGGAGGCTCTGTCAGCGGTCTTTCAAATACCCTCAGGGGCACCCAAAGTGGGCAGCTTACGGAGAGCTTCCAGTCTGAGGACAGACAACAGAGGAGGAGTCAGCTGTTCACGTCAGAGGAATTAGCCACTGAACAAACCTGCGGAGCTTGGGAAAAGGCTCATAAAGTAAAGGCCTGGGGAATGGAAGCAACCATACGAGAGAGCCAGAGGATGGCTCCTTGGGAGTCAGAAGGCACTCCAAAGAGCACAGCAGAAGTGCTTCCTTCTCAAAGTCGAGTCCACTGTGGTGAAGTGAATGTAGGAAAGGCTGTGGCCAGAAAGATTTTAGGGTCATAATTTTCTGATTGGGCATAATTCAAAATGAGAAGCAGCTGGAAAAATTAACTAATAATCAGAACTTGGAATGTACAAAATATGAATCTAGGAAAATTGGAAATCATTAAAAATGAAATGGAAGGCATAGAGATAGATATCCCAGGCATTTTTGAGCTGAAGTGTACAGACATTGGCACTTTGAATCAGAAAATCATATGATTTACTATGTTGGGAATGACACAGTAAAGAGGAATGGCATGGCACTCACTGTCAAAAGGGCATTTCAAGATATACCTTGAAGTACAGTGCTGTGTGTGATAGGCTTATATCTATGTGCATTTAAGGAAATCCAATCAATGCAACAATTATTCAAATGTATGCCCCAACCTTGAAAGCTAGTGATGGAGATCAGCTAACAACTGTTTTGGCACTGCATTGACAGGGAGCCGTCAGTTGTTTATGCTAAATTTAGAAGATGTGGAACAGGGAGAACATTACTGATGTCAGATGGATCCTGTCTGAAAGCAGAGAACACCAGAAAGACATTTACTTGTGTTTTATTGACTATGCCAAGATGTCTGACTTTGTAGATCAGAACAAATTATTCATAACCTTGAGAGGAACAGGAGCTCCAGAACACTTCACTGTGCTTATGCAGACTTTGAACCTGGATCAAGAGACAGTTGTCTAAGCAAAACATGGGAGTATTTTATAGTTTAAAATCAGTAGAGATGTTTGTCACAGTTGTATACTCTCACCACACTGGTGCAATCTGTATGATGAGGCAATAATCAAAGAGGCTGAATTACATGGAAAAGAGTGTGGCATCACAACAGGAAGAAGGCTTATTAACAACCCGCAATATGCAGATGACACAACCTTGCTAGCTGAAATTGAGGAGAAATTGTGACCCAGGCTGATGGAGATCAAGGATTGCAGCCTTCAGTTTGGATTACAACTTTGTGGGAGAAAGAAAACCCAAATCTTCACAGGTGGACCAATGGGGGTAGCATCATGAGAAAAATTGAAGTCAAGGATGTTGTCTTGCTTGGATCCACAATCATTGCTCATGAAAGCAGCTGTCAAGAGATCCAACAACACATTGCATTGGGCAAATCTGCTGCACAAGCCCGCTTTAAAATGTTGAAACGCAAGGTTATTACATTGGGGACTAAGGTGCACCTGGCCCAAGTCATGGTATTTTCCATTGCCTCAGATGCATGCAACAGTTGGACATTGAATTCAGAAAGCTGATGAAGAATGCAGTCATAAGAAGTGTGGTGCTGGTGAAATCTATTGAAGGTACCCTGGGCTGCCAAAAGAACAAACATATCTGTCTTAGAAAAAGTATGACCAGACAGCTCCTTAGAGCTGGATTTTGTCTCATTATTTTTCACATGTTGTCAGGAGATACCAGTTTGGAAAGGACATCATGCTTGGTACAATAGAGGTGCAGTGAATAAGAAGAAGGCCTTGCAGGTTGTGAATAAGATGGATTGACACAGTGGCTGCTTCCATGTTGTCAAGCAGAGGAACAAGTGTGAGGATGGCACCGGTTTGGGCAGTGTGCCTTTCCGTTTGCATAGGTTCACTATGGGTTGGAACCAACTCTGTGGCGCCTAACAACAGCAAAGTGTCCTACAGATACGAGGGACTCGATGAAGGTGGACTGAGGGTTGGATCTGAGGAGGGTTTTCCCAGACCAACGTCAGATATGTGAGCTTGGGCTCCTAACTGCAAAATCAGCAGTTCAAAACCACCCGGCACTCCTCAATAGAACGAAGCAGCTTTCTATCCTATAATGTGTGACAGTCAAGGAAACACACACAAGTAAGTAGTTCTATCCTGCCCTATGAAATCCCTACGAGTTGGCAAGAACGTGAGGGCAGTAAGATATTTGACGTTTTAAAAGATGACAACCGGGGTCTGAACCAGAGTAAATTCATCAGCAGACTGCTGAATGCTACCTAGATTTCCATCCACCATCTCTGCATGGACTGAACAGGAGAGATGCTTTCTACAATAACTTTCTACTTGGATCTCAAGGTTAAGAGGGAAAATGGAAAGTGTAGCAAAATGGAGAGAAAAGGTAACTTTGCTCCTTCACTACAGGTGAGCCTAAACTATCAAGGAAATTTGAATAGAGCTGGGGCCAAATTCAGTCATTTGCCTGAGAACAATATGTTCCTTTACCCTCAAACATCGGATAGCATTTTAATAAGATGGCAGGAATGGTCCAACTCATTTTGGTTCCTGTTTGTGGATAGGCAATACAATATGTATAATAATAATGATAATAATAACATGATTTACTTATTATTCAGCAAGCAGTGCATTTCATACAGTTGTTATTGGGAGCTTATGTAGTTCCAACTTAAGGTCAACCTTTGCCTGCATGCACAGTGCACCATAGAGTCTTCAATGCTATTGTTCTTTTCAAAGCAGTCTGCCTGGCTTGTCTTCTGAAGTGCTTCTGGACAAGTCTGTATTTTCCAGCTTTTGGCTATTAGTGGGACTCTTAAGTGTTTGAGCCTGCCACGGACTCATCAATCATACTAGATAACTATCTCTCGTGTCATTTTACCTACCCTACAAGTCAATGCATTCATCAGGTGAACGTTTCTCTCCCCTTTAATTCAAAACCATATTTCCAGAAATGTAAAATGAGCATTTCTGACTTTTTAAAAAAATTATTTTTCCTAACAGTTATATTGGCACATACTTTGCATATCGCATCATGTAATAGTTCAATTTACTTTTTGTTTTAATGAGCATCTTGCATTAGTGCACTCATCCCTCTGTGAAATTGAGCCCAATAATCTTTTTTATTTTTATTTTTTAAAATCACTTTTAGCTTCATGCCAAGAAAATGTGTCTTCTGCCCTGCTAGATACGTGGGAGTATCTTTCTGATTACCACAAGCTGATTCATTCCTCCTGTGTATAGCTTATATAACCCTTCTTGAAGAACATACTGCTTGGTTGGGGGTTGATAAGTCCTCCGTTTCTCAACCTTTCCCTGCTCCATTCCCTTCTCACACTTACTACCAGCAGTTCTTTTGTATTAAGCCTAACTAAGTCTGCATATTTTAGACCCACTCAAAATTAACAACCTGAGAAAACTAGATGTAGTTGACCCTTGAACAACAGAGATTTGAGCAAAATGGTTTCATTTACCTGCCACTTTTTTTTCCAATAACTATATTGGCAATATTTAACAATTTGAAAAAAAACTTGCAGACAAACTCCATGGCGTAGAAAGAATTAAGAAACAGATATGTCTCCAATGCATAAAATATATTTAAATACTAGTCTGTATTATCATTTATTCACATAAATATGAACAAATCTATCCTAAAAGTTCAAATTCACAAGAACGTATTCACACACAGACAATACATGTGTCATGTTCAGTCCACAGAAAAGTAAACAAATATTAATATTCAGTTTTAAACATAACTGCATAAAATTAATGGTAGTACAGACCGTACTACTCAAATCATTTTCGTTGTTACTGCCTGCTGCCAATGTGATGAACATTCTCCCTATCAGAAGTCCATCTCTCCAATATATTGGATGCCACAGTAAATTAACTAAGCTTTCATAATTATCCAGTATTTTTTTATAATGCTTACTGAAAATCTTATGAACCTTGAGTAATATCACTATCACAGAATTCATAGAATGTGTCATGAGTGATGTGAGGATTGTTACCAAGAAGCAGAGAGAGTCATGACATTTCAAGTAAAGTTGAATTGCTGATGTGTACCGTAGATTGAGGTTGGCAGCTACAATTGCCTCCTATTTCATGATAAATGAATCCAGCATAAGGATCATTGTTTTAAAAAAAGAAAATCAATGAAGTTATCATATGGCTATGCGGTTTTTGTTGTTGTTAGGTGCCTTCCTAACAAAACACTGCCTACCCTGCGCTGTCTTCATCATTGTTTTCAGGTTAGAGCCCATTGTTGTCCAGCATCCATAGTGTCAATATAGCTTGTCAGGGGCTTCCTTCTTTTTCACTACCTGTCTACTTTATTAAACATGATGTCCTTCTCTAGGGACTAGTCTCTCCTGCGAAATGTCCAAAGGATCATTCTGTCTTTACTTCTTCCAAGGCAGATTTGTTAGTTCTTTTGGCAGTCCTTGGTACTTTAAATATTCTTCCTCAACACCATAATTAAAATGTACCAATTCTTCTTCAGTCTCCCTTATTAAATGTCCAACTTTCAAATGCATATGCGTTCATTGAAATTGCCCAAATTTATTTGTCTTTATTATATCTCCCTTTAATCTGGCAAAAGACAGGCAGAGAGAGAGAAGGAGAGGGAAAGGGAAAGAAGCTGCATATAAAAATTAATCACAAACTCCAAATGAAGGCAAAATTAAAAATTTTGTTCCTGAAAGAGGAAGTCATCCCTCTCTGATTAACGTCCCTAGGTAGTGCAAATGGTTAAAGTGCATGGCCACTGTGTTAGTCTGGGTGGACTAGAGAAACAAACACAGGGAGACTCATATGTTTATAAGAAAGAGCTTTCTTTGCATCAAACACCAGTTGTACATAAGAAAACATACCAACCCAGTCCAGATCAAGTCCATAAGTCCAAAATTAGCCCATATATCCATTACCAGTCTATAAGTTCTTCTTCAGACTCACGCAGCCATGCCATAATGCTGAATGCAGGAAGATCACTGGCCAATGAGTGGAAAATCTTATGGATCCAGTGGTGGTGTAAGCATCTCAGCACTTGCAGGAGTCTCCATGTGACTCCTTCAGCTCCAGGGCTCTAGCTTAGCTCCAAGTGTCTTGTCAACAGGAATGTTTCTCAGGGAGTGAGTGTGTGTCCTGCCTCCAGTGAGCTATTTAGTTCGTGGCGCCTCCAAATGAAGTCATCAAGCTGCAACCTGATTGACAGGCTAAACTCCACCCCTTCACTTTTAATAGTCTCAAATTGACAACAGATTATCTGACTACTACAGCTGCTAACCAAAAGTTTGGGGCTTCAAATCCCACCTCAGGTGTCTCATAAGAAATGCATGCAATTGGTACACAACAAGGAGGCCTAGACAGCGAAAATCTCTGTTTCTAGATTGTTCCCATTAATTTGTTTGTTTTTCCCTCAAGTCAGAAAGTATTGGCCAGTAGGTATTGCCTTTTAAAATTCTTTTGATAATGTACACTGCTCCTTGCCACCTAGAACTCCATAGTTCAACACAAGTGGTCTGCTTGTTCCAAAACAAAATGTCTTTAATTTATCCTCTAGATCATTGGTTCTCAACCTTCCTTATGCTGCGACCCTTTCATACCATTCCTCATGTTGTGGGGATCGCCCCCCACCCAACCATAAAATTATTTTTGTTGCTACTTCATAACTTTCATTTTGCTACTGTTATGAGTAGTAATGTAAATATCTGATATGCAGGATGTATTTTCATTGTTACAAATTAAACATAATTAAAGCATAGTGATTAATCACAAAAACGATATATAATTATATATTGTGAAATATTTCTTTCTCATTACAAATAAATGCAATTTTGTCTTGAAGCATGGTGTAGCATGGGTAACAGTCTTCAGAGTGGGTACTCAATTGTGGATGTATCTGCATATGGGCAGACCTGCCTGGAGACAGATAGAGGAGTAGTGTCTCAGTTCCTAAGACCATCAGAAATATGTGTTTTCCGGTGGTCTTAGGCGACACTGTAAAAGGGTCATTCGACCCCCACAGGGCTCATGACTTACAGGTTGAGAACCGCTGCTCTAGATCAAAGGGTCATAAAAACTTTTAATGCTCATTGAACTTGGCACTAGGTCTAAAGGATTGGCAATGCTGCGACAGAGAGCCCCAATAGAACATAATGCAAGTCTGAAATAATTACTCCATTGAAGTTGCCATTCTTGTTCTAGGACCATATATGAGGGCTGTCAAACCTAGAGCAATAAATTCTTGACGGATATAACTGTGCCCATCACAGTACATAATTTGCAAAGTAGCCAATCAAGGAAATCATGAAATAGAATGTAAGTGTGGCACCAAAAAAGGTGGTGCTGAAGCCTTTAAAGATATACATTGTGGAGCATTTCAGAGTGAATAGAACTCAGACCCGAGAAATTAAGATGATGCCTTAGTGAAGATGACTACCTCCAAACCCATGTCAGAGATGAGGAAGAAGTCTGTCTGCTTGTTTAAAGACAAGCAGAAACCTTGAAAGTGTGGCTGTTATTCACCCTTCAATCTTGGAGACGTGAAAACTCACAGCAACTTTTATTCAAACAATACGTTTTTAGCATGAACGAAAAAAATCAGGAAGACATGTATTCCTTAGAACAATAAGCCATTTGAGATCAAAAGGGGAGGATTCACCAAGGATCATAGAGGGACAAATGGAAGTGGGAACCACAAGGAAAAGTAGAGTGGCACTACATTGTGGTGATTGCAATCAATGCCTTCAAACAAAATATATATCAATTGTCAAATAAAAAATGATATGCTCTGAAACAGACCAAAATCACAATAAATGTGAATATTATATCAAGAAAATGACTAAAAAAAAAAGAAAGGAAGAAACCAAACTTGACCTGTGGTTACCATGGGTGAACAAGGATGTTTTTGCTTAGAGGGAATTCAGTTCACTTTAATGGTGGTGGAACAGTTTGGAGAGGGAAAACTATTATGGTTATGCAACACAAGTATAATCGATAGCACTGAATTATACATGTAGAAGTTCTTGAATTGTTGAGTGTTTTGTTGTGTAAAAAAATTACAGAAATAACCATAGTACAGGGAAAATGAAAATGTTCTAAAATTGATTGTGGTTAAGATTATACACTCTTCTTGATACGGTTGAACTACAGAATTGTATCAAGTGCCAACAAAACTATTTTTAAAAAAAAATGTTAAGCAGTTCCAGGAACAAATGGACATTAGGTAATTTGTAGGAGATATTTGTTTACAAATGTTGGTGTCACTGTTCGGTGCCATCGAGTCCGTTCTGACCCTCAACTGAGAATGAACACACGACTGCTCAGACATAGTAATCATGGTGATGGTGGCTCGCGGAGGGGCTGGGCTGCGTTCTGCTGTGCCGTGTTTCTTTGAGCCAGAACTTACTGCAAGGCACCTAACAAGAAAACAGAACTTTAATTAGTAGGTCTAACAGATAAATTCACATGATCAAAAAAAATAGCAAAAATTCTGATGTCCAAGGTATTATACCCCAAATTAATTAAACCAGACTATTTAAAGAAAAGCCTAGGTATCCATATTTTTTTAAAGATTACCATTGGATTTCAATGTATAAGACAATTTGAGTACTAGTTTAATTCAATTTAAATCAGTTTTGACTCCTAGCAACCTTATCTATGTATAACAGAACAAAACGCTGCCACCACCATCATCATTATGTGTGAGCCCATGTGGCAGGCACTGTGGCAGTCTATCCTATGCAAGGTCTACCTGGTTTTTACTGATGCTTTGCTTCACTAAACATGATGTCCTTTTCCAGGAACGAGTCTCTCCTGAAAACATGTCTAGAGTATGTGAGATACAGTTTAGCCATGTTTAAGTCTACAGAGGAATCTAGATGTGCATGTTCTGAGACAGAAGTTCTCAACCTGTGTGTTGTGAGCCATGTGGGGGTCGAATAACTCTTCCAGGGGGGGTCGCCTACAACCATCGGAAAACACAAATATTTCATAATATATAATTACATATTGTTTTGTGATTAATCACTATGCTTTAATTATATTTAATTATGTTCAATTCGTAGCAATGAAAATACATCCTGCATATGATATTTACATTGCGATTCATAAGAATAGCAAGATGACAGTTACGAAATAGCAACGAAAAAAATCTTATGGTTGGGGTCACCACAACACGAGAAACTGTATTAAAGGACCACAGCATTAGGAAGGCTGAGAACCACTGTTCTCAGAGATACTTGTTTGTAGTTAATACGAGGCAGAGGGAACCCCTCAACAAGATGGATTGGAACAGCGGCTGTAACATGGGCTCAATCATAACACGATTGCGAGGGTGGTGCAGGACCAGGCAGTTCTGCTGTAAGTAGGGCCTCTATGAATAGGAACTATTCATCTGGCTACACTAGAGAAGTTTTTCAGGCAGAAGGTATATATATTATCTTGAGATGTGAATGAGCCTAGCATTTGTGCAGGAAGAGAGGTGGTAACAGTAGTGGGCTTTTGTGATGCTTATTTTAATTGTATATGTATTAATTTATTATTATGTATCCATCTAGATATATATTAAAGCCCTTATAGGTACCATATACCTCAACAACACCATCATTTGAGTGCAACAATGGGTTCAAACAAAGGAACAATTGTGAGGTCAGTGCAGGATTGGAAAGTGTTTCGCTGTGTTGTGCATAGGGTCTCTATGAGCTAGAGCCAGCTTGAAGGCACCTAACAGCCATAACAACGTGTACCATGCACTATGCTAGGTATAGTCCCTGCCCTTGTGCATCCTATATTTGATGGATGACGCAGCAAATAAATAATACACATAAAAATAAGTCATACTGTTTTAGAAGATAAATACTATGGATAAAATGAAAGATAAAGAAGACCAGGAGCACACGGATGAGCTTTTGGTCAGACTGGGCCTCATAAATATGAGCCAAGACTTGAAGGATTTGAGAGATTGGCCAGGAAGCTGTATGGGAACAGCTATTACAGGTGTTGGAGAAACAGCAAGGGACCCAGTATGACGGAAGCAGAGTGAAGGTGGAAGAAAACAGGGGGAACTGAATTCAGAGAGGTGATGTGGAAGCTGATCATGCCCTACAATGCAAAACATTTGGATTTCACTGTCCGAAAATTGGGTAAGGGTTTTTTATTCTCATTCTAAGATGAATATAGGCATAAAATCAAAGAATTTCAATCATTTGATGGTAACAGGTAACATTTCACAGGGTTACCTGGCTCTAAATGTAGTGGAGAGACCAGTGGATGGATTCCCACACGAAGCCGGATGAAATGGCCCTGTGCCTCAGGGTTGGTTCAGCAGGAAGGATGGCTCTTCTTACTGCCTATTATCTAAAAAGAGAAGAGCATTGCTCCTTTTTTGGGGGGAAATCTTTCTTATTTTTTGTTTTAATGCTGGGGCTTTCTATACTTCCTAAAATGGCAATTAAGAAATCTATCCCTTAGAATGAAAATATAAATATATATGAAGCCATAGAAAAGCAGTTCATAAACTTTGATTTTCATAAATCACTAATTTAACCAGGTAAACTTTACAACATTTTTGCGATTTCCATTGAATTAGTTAATTGTGCCAACCTGGCCAATAAACACATGTAGGACTAATTGAAAGGCAGAGGGATAAATGGGTGGCGAGCCTTGCCTTTCTAGTTCTCGGGTCTCTTGCTTTGTGATGGTCGCACCAGGGTTCAGCTGCCTTAGCAGTTCTCTGCTTCAGCTTGCAAGATTTACTTCCTACAAGACATCCCCAAGAAGAAGCTACATGGACCTATCCCGATGCAGCCCTGGGTGCTGGAGCAGCTGTGTGGAGACCCCTGCTAGTGCTGAGATGCTTGTTCATTCACTGACTCAGCTTTCCTCCTGCAGTCGGCATCATTGCCTCTGTTTTGTGAGGTGGAGGACTTTGTGGACTGGTGTTGGGTTAATGTTGGACTTGTGGGCTTGGGCAGCATTGGGTTGGGATGTTTTCATGATGCACATTTTCTTTACATAAAACTCTCTCTTATACATGAGCTGCTGTGGATTTGTTTCTCCAAAGTACCCAGACTAATACACCATTAAGAATGTTACATGATCTCTGAAAACTCTGCATATCTGCATCAAAAAAAAATGTTTTAGTCTCTTTCATCTTTAACAGATGTGGGCAGCAAAGGTTTATGGGTGTGAAAAAAAATCTTTCCATTTAGGAAACCCTATCGAGTAGCAGCATTGTCTTTTATTATGTAGTTTTATGCACAAAACATTTCTTTTGAAAGCACCAAAGTCACATAAACATTAAAGAAGAAGCAGTGTAGGATTTTTGTAACACATGCTTGACTGCCAGAGCAGTTTTTGGCAGAATTTCTCCCAAAATGATCTTTGAGTTGTAGTTTGTAGACTGCCAGCCAGCCTTACCATTCCTGAAGCATCAAGGTGCAGAGATGGATGGGTCCCTAGAGATCACTTTGGGGACTCCAACTCTTTTTGCTGACATTCAAGCCAAGTTTTTTTCTGAAGTCATTTAATTTTTGGTATTGCCTTCTGTCATTTATAGAATGGATAAAAATATTATTGCAAATAACAATTTTTATTCAGTTTTTATCATTTTAATGTACTGTGTTAATAACACCAATCTATTATATTTCCTATGCCTTTGTCCCTCCATCACCACGTGTTCCCCTTTTCTATCAAGAGTGTTGAGTGAAGATAATCGATCAATGTCCTTTCAAGTACGAGTACATGTACGAAAACGGTGGGAAGGAGTGGAGGTTTATTTCCTCATTTATCTTCAGCTTTGCATTCCAAAGCAAAGAACACAGGAATCCATGCATCTGACTAATTAGACAGAGTGCATATGGAGTGGGGCAGAAATAATGCCCAACAGTATTTGTCTTATGCTACATTCATAGGGTAGCGATGTGTCAGAATGGGCCTCATGATAATGGGATTGTGCCAACTGCCAAGATAAAACTAACCTCGGTTTTTTTGTGTAGATAGAAATCTCTAGACGTTAGAAAAGACCTAGCTTCTTATTATGTTCAGAAGTATTTTCTTTTTCTAAACACACGCACCTAACCTGGATTGTCACTGTGGATTTATGTTTTGATTTCAAGGAAAACTATGAAAAGGAAATATCAGAATATTTATTCTTAGATGTTTGCATATCACCACATGCATTCAGTCTTTTTATGGTCAGCAATCTAATTTTATTCTACAGGCAATGAGGACTTCAGGGAGGTTTTTAAAATACTTTTTTTCTCTTCAACTTTTTGTGCACTAAAGAAAACTGAAAAGCAAATAGCAAAGAACATAAAAAGCATCCCAAATCATTTTTAGCATTTGATAGTTACAGTGTGACATGTTTCTATGTCCTATGTATGTATAGAAACTGAGAATACAAATAGAGGTGGTTGGGGTCACAGTGTAGGGATTCATATTCTTTTTCACTCATCATGAATATTTACCAGCTCAAAGTCTCAAAGACATCAGTATTTTGACAAGCAAGAATATAATATACTGACTCCATTAGGAAAAGAAACAAACTAAAAGTTCTTTTGAGAGAAGAAATTCATAAAAGACAAAAATGTTAACATGCCTCTAGATAAGGATATTGGCAGTTACAATTAAAATACTACAGTCCCTTAATGCTCAACTTAAATGAAGCAGAAAGCAAGTATACACTAAGTATAATGCTTCTGAAAGAATTATCAGATCCTCAGACTATTTAAATATTCCCAAGGTTTCCTGCTGAATTGAATGTATCCCTATAGTATGGCAAAGAGTTGCACACATGCATCAGTGGTCATCATTAAAATGCAAATACGGGCAGATCTGCATATCCCACTCCCCTTGCATGTCCCGTTATCCTTCTACCACCAAGCTAACCAGTCTTGATACTTACTGCTCAGAAGATGTTTAATAATCTTGTGTCCAAGATGCTTTTCTAAATTATAACCATTAGTCTATATTTACATTTATTAATAAAATACATGTGCTTATTATGGGCAATGTTTATTATTTTATAGCAGATGAGCTTTTTTGATGCCTTGTGGTGACAATGAGTGGGAAAAGTAGTGCTAGTAATCTATAACAAAAATATATTTGTATTTTGATTGGTGGGTCTCTATGTGATACTGATTATGAATGTTAGATTTTATGTCAACTTGATGTAGCTGAGTGAAGGTAACGGTAGAGCCCAACCTATAAATCAGGTCACAGCTTGATAACACCTCTTGAGGGTGTGACTTTTAAAATAAGGGACCTTGAGAAGAACCCAAATCATTCTTGCCCTGTTGCCTTCTGCTGGGTCTGGATGCTGCTTTTGGTACACAGATCTCCTGTTATAGTCCTCTGACCACAGAGCCATCAGAGGACAGCTGACCTTGAGTTAATTCAACCACACTCAGATTCATTCAGTTCATGAACCAGCCTGTGGCTCATCTTCTGGTTTCCTACTCATGAGCTTCTGCAGCTACACAAGTTAGGGGGATCCTCCAGCTTACACCTGACCTATGAACCACCACTGTCTGTCAGTTTTTCCTACTGTGGTGGCTTATGAGTTGCTGTGATATTGGAAGCTATGTCACTGATATTTTAAATGCCAACAGGGTCACTCAAAGTGTACAGATTAAAGCAGAGTTTCCAAACTAAAAAAACAGATCATGAAGAAGGAATTGCCTTCAACTTTGGAGGAAGGAGCTGCTGAAAACTTTGTGCATAGAACTGAAACACTGTCCAATATTGAAGACCTACTGAATGGAAGCAGAACATTGTCAGAGAGTGCTGGAGGTGTGGGCCCCTCCAGTTGGAGGGCACTGGAAATTCAATTGCACAGAAACTGCTTTCTTGGAGTGGACTCGACAGTGGTAACATGAATGGAGTGAGACCTGTGGTAGTGGGAACTTTGAGTCTTTTACTTGCTGATGGGCCATGACTCAAGGTAAGAAGAAAGAGTTGCCCAGGGGCTTAAGTGGAGAGGAAATGTTTTGAGAATGATGAGGGCAATGAATGTGCAAATGTGCTTTACACAATTGATGTATGTATGGATTGTGATAAGAGTTGTATGAGCCCCTAATAAAACGATTAAAAAAAAAGAAGAGTTGCAAAAATCTGTTACTGATCAGACTTGGAATGCACTAAGTATTAATCTACTAAACTTACAAGTCATCAAAAATAAAATTGAACACAATCAAGAGGAATAACATTGCACTCACTTTCAAAAAGGAAATTTCAAAATCAATATCGAAGTACAACACTCTCTGTGATAGGATTATATCTATGCACCTTCAAGGAAATCCATTCAATACAATTATCATTCAAATTTACCAGCCATCCACAAAAGATAGTGATGAAGAAATTCAAGAACTCTACCAATGTCTTCAGTTGGAAATTGATTCAATTGGCAGTCAAAACCCAGAGGAATGATCAGTCATTGGAAAATATGGTTTTGGTGATAGAAACAAAGCTGGAGATAATATGATAGAATTATGCAAGACGATTAATTGTTCATAGAATTTTACATACATTGTTTCATGCCTTTTTTCAACAACATAAAAGGAGAACTATACACATGGGCTACACCAAATGAAATACACAGAAATCAAATTGACTACATCTGTGGGAAGAAATGGTAGAGACGCTCAATTTGAATAGCTAAAACCAGGACCGAGACTTACTGGAATAGATACCGTATATATATGACTACATCTCAGCACATTTTTAATTCAGTTTTTGTGGTAAAATTAGGTACCTTGCCTGATATTTGGGTCGACTTATATTTGAGTATATATGGTAATCAATTACTCATATGTAAATTCAGGTTAAAGCTAAAGAAAATGAAAACAAGTCCATAAGAGTCAAAATGCAACATTGAGTCTATCACACATGAATTTTGAGAGCTTCTCAAAATTTGACACATTGAACACTAATGACAGGTCTGATGAGCTGGGGAAAGACATCAAGAAAATCATTCATAAAGAAACCAAAAGGTCATTGAAGAAACAGGAAAGAAAGAAAAGTTCAAAATGAATATCAAACGAAACTCTAAAAGGATATTAATTGCAGAGCAGCTAAGGCAAGTGGCAGAATTGGTGAAGTAACAGAACTGAAGAGAAAATTTCAATGGGCAGCTCAATAAAACAATGTCAAATATTGTAATGAATTGTTCAAAAACCTAGAATTAGACAAACAAATTGGAAGGACACACTCAGCATATCTTAAACTGAGAGAACTCAAGAAAAAAATGAAAGCCTCAAATTACAATATTGAAAGATTCTATGGGCAAATGTTGAATGATGCAGGAAGCATCAAAAGAAGATAGAAAGGGGGCACTGATTACAAGGATATACATATAATCCCCCCGTTGGGGTTGGACAACAGAAAAGTGGGTGAAGGGAGATGTCGGATAGTGTAAGACATGACAAAATAATAATAATTTATAAATTATCAAGAGTTCATGAGGTGGGGGGGCAGGGAGGGAGGGAAAATGAGGAACTGATACCAAGGGCTAAAGTAGAAAGCAAATGTTTTGAGAGTGATGATGGCAACAGATGTATAAATGTGCTTGACACAATAGAAGTATTTATGGATTGTGATGAGTTGCCTGAGCCCCCAATAAAATGATTTTTTTTAAATGAAGAAGATAGAAAGAATAAAGTGTCACCTACCAAGAAACACTAGTTAACATTCCACCATTTCAGGAGACAGCACATGAGCAAGAACTAATGGTTCTGAAGAAGACTTTAAAGCTACACTGAAAGCATTAGCCAAAAACAAGGCTCCAGGAATTGATGGAATACAAAATGAAAAGTTTAAACAAGCTGATGTAGTGCTGGAACATGCACTCATTATGCCAGTAAATTTGGAAGACAGCTACTCAGACAACTGACTGGAAGAGATCCATATATGTACCCAGTCCAAAGAAAGATGATCCAACAGAATGCTCAAATTACAGAACAATATCATTGATATCACTTGCAAGTAAAATTTTGCTGAAGATCATCCTTCAACAGTTGCAGCAGTACATGGAGCTGCCGAGGTTCAGAGTGGAGTCACTAGCGGATGTGAAAAAAGGCATAACATTACTGATGTCAGATGGACTTGTCTGAAAGCAGACAATACCAGAAAGATGTTTACTTGTGTTTCATCGCCTATGCCAAAACATTTGCCTGTGTGGATGATAACCAACTATGGATAACATTGAGAAGAATGGGAAGTTCAGAATATTTCATTTTGCTTTTGTGGAACTTGTACATGGATCAAGAGACAGTTTCCAAACAAATCAAGGGAATCCTATATGGCTTAAAATCAGGAAAGGTGTGCATCAGTGTTTTATCCTCTCACCGTACTTAGTCTGTATGCTGAGCAAATTATGAGAGAAACTCGGTTATCTAGAGAAAGTGGCATCCGAACTGGAGCAAGTCTTATTAACAACTTGCAATATGCAGATGAGACAACCTGGCTTGCTGAAAGTGAGGACTTGAAATACTCACTAGATTATGGATTATGTTTCAATGCATAGAAGACCAAAACCCACAAGCGGACCAACAGGGAACATCATGATAAATAGAGAAAAGATGGAAGTTGTCAAGGATTTTGTCTTGCTTGGGTCCATGATCAAAATTCATAGAAGCAGCAGTCAAGAGATCAAAAGTCCCATTATAGTTGGAAAATCTGCTACACAAGACCACTTTAGAGTAATTAAAAGCAAGGATGTTAATTTGAGGACCAAGGTGCACCTAGCCCTAGCCATAGTATTTCCAATGGCCTCATATGAAAGTGGTCATTGATAAAGAAGACTGGAGAAGAATCGAGGCTTTTGAATTTGGGTTCTGGTGGATATGAAAGTGCTCCGGGCTGGAAGAAGGAAGGCCAGAATGCTCCTTAAAGGCAAAGCTGGAAAGACCTCATCTTACATACTTTGGACATATTGACAGGAGCATTCAGTCCCTGGAGAAGGGCACTATGCTTGATATAATGGAGGGACCAAGAAAAAGAAGGTTCTCCACAAGATGGATTGAGATAATGGCTGCAACAATGGGCTTTGGTGTAGAAACAATTGTGAGACTGACCCAAGATCAGGCAGTGCTTCGTTCTGTTGTGCACAGGATCACTGTTGGTTGGAACTGAAGGATGGCACCTAAAAACAGCAATTAGTAAAAAGGTCTCTGTTAATTCTTGGAACGAAGTGCCAAAGTAACACCAGTGATAGAGGAAGTGTTGATGAGAAATGAGGCTCTGGGTGCTCGAGTGTTTGATATCTTTCTACAATTTTGTCAGGGGGAGACTAGGGAGTTTGGTTGGTTCGCACTGTTTATAATAGACAAGCTGGTAAAGAAACGATGGAGGCAGAGCTTCAGACACTGAGTCAAATACCAAATATAAGACCTCAACACTTCTACTTGTGCCACGAAAGAAAGGCTTTTCTTTTCTAGGTAAGAAATGGGACCCTAGAGCCTGAGATGGGGAGATAATAATTTAGAATATGGAGCCATTGAGCCCCTAGATTCCATCGAGCTACTGCAGCCACCAACACCAACCCTCCCATCAGAAGAGATTAATCTACTTTAGTAAAATCATTATCCCCTGCCCACACTTCAAGGGATTAGCCCAATTTTGCATGTATATATGGCAACTGGTGCTGTATCTGGCACATTGTCTGAGGCAGCTTCTTTACAAGATAGTGTTGCAAGTTCCCAGCAAACACCCCTTTCACCCATTAATGCCTCTAGACCAGGGGAGGAGAATGTCCTGATACTATTCATTAGTTGTTCAGTCTGTGACAATGTTTTACTACTGTACATAAAGCTTTCAGTGGCTTATTCCTCTGAAGTTGACAGCGAATTCCTTCTATGTAGTCTGTAGTCTGAAAACACAGCTTAACCGCTGCACTGTGTGTCACTTTGGGTGACTCTTCTTGTATTTGAAATACCACTGACATCGCTTCCAGCATCGCAACAACATACAAACCATCACATAAGGCTAACTGATAGACAAGTGGTGGATTCATTCCTAGTAGAAATATAAAATAAACTGTAGAAAACAGTGTGATGGTTCCTCAAACATTGAACATAAAAATCCTAATCAGTATATACCTTGAAGAGGTAAAAGCAAGTAGAGATGCTGAACACAACATCCAGGTAGACTAGAGAAACAAATCCACGGAGACTCGTATATGTATAAGAAAGAGCATTATATACAAGAGCAGTTGAATATTGAGAAAACATCCCAGTCCAGTCCAGATCAAGTCCACAAGGCCAATATTAGCCTATATGTCTGAAACCAATCTATAATGTCCTCTTCAGACTCATGAAACACATGCAATGATGCCAAATGTAGGAAGATCACAGGCCAGTGGGTGCAAAGTCTTGTGGATCCAGTGGTGGTAGAAACATCTCAGCGCTGGCAGAGGTCTCCATGTGGCTCTCCCAGTTCCCAAGGCACAGGGTCTATCAGTGTAGTGTCTTGTGTCTTGTCAGCTGCAATGTCTCCCAGGGAGTGGACCTTGTCAGTAGAGAGTCTCCAAGGAGGAAATACAGGAATTCCCAGAATCCTCATGGAAAGGCCATGCCCACACATAGGCCTCATTGGCTATACAATGATTGACAGGCTAGACTCCACCCCTTCACTCGTAATCCTCTCAAATTGACAACAGATTATATAACTGCCACAGATGTGTGCACCAATATTCATTGCAGTACTTTTAATAATAGCAAAGCAATGGAGACAACCAAATTGTCCTACAAAAAAATGAATGGATAAACAAAATGTGGTGTATATATATATACAACATAGTACTAATTAGTCACAAAAAGAAGTAGTGACCTGATCGATGCCACTGCATGGATGAGACTTGAAAATATCTGAATGCTGAAATAAGGTCAGTGGCAAAGGGACAAGTCCAGTATGATTTCCCATTGTGAACCAAGTAAATACATAGAAAAGCCATTTATGACAGGCTACCAGGGGCAAGAGGGTGAGGTGGGGTGGTTTTTTAATTTAGGAAACAATGAGTTTACATTAATGTGTTGGAAAGACTTGAAAAAGAATAACAAGAACTATTGCATGCATGAAAAATGCAGTCAATGCACAGATTTTTTTAAAAATAATCATTTTATTAGGGGCTCATACAACTCATCACAACATATGTCATCTGTGTCCAGTACTTTAGTACATATGTTGACTTAATCGTTCTTAGGACATCTGCTTTCCATTTGAGCCTCTGGGGTCAACTCATTTTTCTCCCTCCCTCACCGGTCCCCCCTCCCCCGAACCCCTGATAATTTATAATTTATTATTATTTTATCATATCTTACCCCATCCCATGTCTCCCTCACCCACTTCTCCGCTGTCCGTCCCCCAGGGAGGAGTCCACATGTAGACTTTGTCCACTGTTCCCCCTTTCTCCCTCTCTTTCCTTCCACCCTCCCGCCATTGCCACTCTCTCCACTGGTCCTAGGGGGTTCATCTGTCCTAGGTTCACTGTATTTCCAGTTCCCATCTGTGACAGTGCACCTCCTCTGGTCCAGCCGGATATGTAAGGTAGAATTGGGATCATGGTAGTGAGGTGGAGGAAGCATTTAAGAACTAGAGGAAAATTGCATATTTCATCGTTACTA
>NW_022109491.1:42880932-42888154 GCF_000313985.2 Echinops telfairi
GTTCAGGGTCTGTTTGTTTTCTTTCATGTGTGCTTTCCAGTCAAGTCTGATTGGGTGCCATGCCCCAGCATCGCCTCTATCCCTGAGGACCTCACCTCTCTGCTCCCTCCGCTCCTTTGATGCATGCCCCCAGAGGCTGGCATTAGGCATGGTGAGCTCAAAGCGGGCACAATTCTGGCCGTTTGTCTCCAGTGCTGTCCCCAGTGGTGCGATGGGTCAATGAGGAATGCTGTGTCCCGTGGTGTGGCCGGCCCCGTGGTCATCTCCTTGCATCGCTGTTCCGAACAGGCACATTGTCCCCAGGGCTCAGGGAGCCAGGATGTGCTCCACTCTTTCCTTTTCTTCCCCTTCCCCCCTATTGGCTCACATGTGCTCCGACCAGACCAGTCCCCCTTCCCCTCTTCCTGAGCTGCAGCTTCAGTGCTGTCCTCTGAAGTGAATTCCCCCTGGGGGAGGGTGGTGCCGCAATGCACAGATTTTGTACATGTAGAAATTTTGGAGATGTTACAGGCTTTGTAATGTATTTTTTTTAGTCACAGTATATGTTTTAAAAACTAAAAATTATTTTCTGTGTTAATCAAATTCACCATACATACAGTAATAAACACTTTAATTAAAAATCTATAACACTTTATAACTACTATTCCATATAGTATGTCATCATTTTCACTCAAAGTTAAATAAAGTTTAATGAATTTTTTCCTTTTAGTAACATAAAATCTTTTAATTACTTATCTTTATTTATTCCCTTTATTTATTCAAGAGAAGGTCATTGGATAATTCTCTTCAGGTCAACTCTCAGGGAAAGCAACCATTCAATAGACAATATGTATAAATTATACACACGTATATGTAAAAAGCAGGTATCTACTCATTAAATGCTTGCATGCCAATTTGTTTAATTAATAGTATTTTGTAGTTGACAGATTTCTTCCACAAAATACTATATAGGAAAAATCTCTTCTATGCATAGTTTTGTTCTTTATAATAAATGTCTTAATTTCTAGTTTTTAAAAAGTTCATCTTTTAAAACTGGCGATTTTAAGATAGATACTCAAAGTTTGATTACAACCAAATGTTTCAAACTCATCCCTATATTTCTTAAACTTCGTTAATAGAATATTAACTAAAAATACGGCCCTGCACTGGAGATCCCCTTGCAGAGGGGTCTAGGGGAGGAGATGAGCCAGTCACGGTGCGATGTAACAATGATGAGAAATACAACCTTCCTCTAGTTCCTAAAGGTTTCCTCCCCGCTCCCACTACCATGACTCGAATTCTATCTTGCAAGACTGGCTAGACCAGAGGAGGTACACTGGTACAGATAGGAACTGAAAATACAGGGAATCCAGGACGGATGAGCCCTATAGGACCAGTGGTGTGAGTGGCAAAACAGGGAGGGTAAAGGGAGAATGGGTAGGGAAGAGGGAACCGATTACATGGAACTGTGTGTGACCTCCTCCCTGGGGGACAGACAACCAAAAAGTGGATGAAGGGAGACGTCAGACAGGGCAAGATATGACAAAATACCCATTTATAAACTATCAAGGGCTCATGCAGGAGGGGGGAGCGGGGAGGGAGGGGAAAAATGAGGACCTAATGTCGGGGGTTTAAATGGAGAGAAAATGTTTTGAGAAACGATGTACAAATGCGCTTTACACAATTGATGTGTGTATGGATTGGGATAACAGTTGTATGAGCCCCTAATAAAATGTTAAAAAAGAAAAAAAAAATACGGCCCTGAAAGCTGTTTTCAAGGGTTAATACCACTGAGGGCCGCAGGATCCTTGCCTTTTGTCCACAAGTTTTGCAGTTTACCATTCTACTTACAGGGTTTTTTAAAGCCATATTTATCTATTTATTTTTGGCGAATCACAATGTGTGTCTTTCGTACTACAGAATGACTCTAATAAGAAACAACAAAAGAAAGAGAGAAGAATAAAACCTAATAGTGAAAGCCATGAACAGGTTTTCTTTCCTGAAAACTGCTTTTTTAGGCATTTTTCTTTCTACCTGAAAAGAAGCAGGGGTAAGACACTTTAAATGATTAGAAAAGGTTAGAAAACGAAGAAACTGAAAGATGTAGTGGGGAATGAAAGTATGGTGACAAAAAGAACAGACGTGCTTTGTTGACCACAGTGTTTCCTATAACTTGTTCACGCTGGTTTCTTTTATTGCCTTGCTTCCTTGAATTGGGTTTGTTGGTAAAAAGGCTACAATGATCAGCCACAAATCAGCTTCTGCTGGCCAGACCATCGTTTGGTTATAACTGTTTCTTTCTTAGCTACATAATAAGTAAATCCTCTGAACTAATTACAGCTGCTTTTAATGTGTCCCTTTAATTTTAGGAAATAAAAGAAAAACAGACATTTCTCTTCCAAGTGACTAGGCAAAATAACAAGGGTTTCAACTTCTTGTTCATAATAAACTCCATCTATTAGATCCTTTCTTCCTAAATTAAAAAAATAAGATAAGCAAAAAGGCATAATTAGATAATTGGGTCACTAATTAATTTATAAGAAACAGATGCAACACTGAAAGCACATACTCATCTATGACAAAACATTTAGAAAAGAAGTATATAACCAATCCACTGAAATAAATGCATATTTCTACTCATTCCATACAAAGGTGATCCAACAGAATGCAGAAATAATTGAATAATATCAATAATATCACATTCAATTAAATTTTGTTGAAGATAACTTAAAAATGGTTGCGGCAGTAAATCAATGGCAGAAATTCAAGTGCAACTCAGAGGAGGGCATAGAATGACCAATATCACTGCTGATATCAGAAAGCAGAGGGTAACAGAAAGATGTTTATGCTGTATTCACGGTGCAAAGGCATTCAACTGTGTAAATCATAATAAATTTTGGATGACATTGTGAATAATGGGGATTCAGAACACTTAGTTGTGCTCATGCAAAACCGGTACATAGACAAAGGCAGAACAAGGAACTAGCTAGTATATACTTTAAAATCAGGCAAAGTATGTATTAGGGTTGTATAACTTTACTATACTTTTACCACCTATATGCTGAGTGAATAATCTGAGAAGATGGACTCAATGTAGATTCTGTGATATTTGTGTTACAGCACCACTAGAAAGCTGATTATAGAGAAAATGCTGTTAAAATAGGCTTAAAAGAATTACTGCATCTTAAAAATATGTGGCTTTTAAATGCAAGCAATGTCAAGCACATGGAGATATCTAAAATTTCAAGAAAGTGATAATATTTATTCTAATACCTTTAACCCATCAGCTAATTAGAACCTGCTTCTCTGTTTGCCAAGCTTTGTTCAGTTCAAAACCACCAGCCACTCCTGGGGAAAAGTATGGGATATCTGCTTCCATAGGGATCTACAGCCTCTGAAATTCTACGTATAGCGAGGTCACTATGAGTCAGACCAACTAAAGGACAGTGGGTTTCGTTTTTGTTTTTGTTTTTGTCTTACGGTTCGTGAGGGGCATCTGTGTAATCTTCATAGAAGCATTTTAGGGCTTAATATGTCAATTATATCAATATGTCATAATAGTCATGGTTGATCCCAGCAAATTTTTCTCCTCAAAGATGACTTTCATTTGTAAATGCGCAAAGGGAGGAGGGACACAATAGATATTTTTAAGCCAGCATCCTATTATCTTAGATCCATGACATGTATGAGGGCAATCATACCCCAAACTCCGTGACTGAATGGTGGTCATTCTAATGCGAGCGTGCATGAGGAGGCCTGAAATCTCTTCTTTCAATTTCCACATGATCTTGGATAAGGTCTTAGTTATCTGCACCCTCATTCCCACCACCATCCCCTCTTTTTATGTTTTTGGATGTGAAAATGGAAGATGGTAGAACGAGCCACTAGAAATAGTTTAAATTTTGTTCTGCAATATACTCTTTTCAAGCCAGAATCACTGCTGATTTTAAACAGCTTTATAATTCTAATTGGCCTGAATATTTTTCAATGCGATCGTGCAAATTAGCTTTTTTTCAGAGATGAGTCTTTCCAAAGCACTTAATTCTTTACATAGAAAGAGAAATATCACTGCTTATTTATGAATGCTACTGAAAAAAAACTATATTTATTTTATATTCAGTGCCTAAAAATCAGAACTTTCTGGATAATTTCATCAGAATAATGATGGTTTCTTAAGAAATCGCACTATAGACTTGGAAGTGACTGGCAGTTCTGTTATAAAGGATGTTGAATACGCGTTTGAGATGCGCGATTCCTGAAGCAGGTTTTATGCACGTTGCTGACCGTAAGGAGGTACGCCGGCAATGCGTTAGACATCGACCTGTTCGTAATATGTCCCGGCTGAGCTCTGTGATTCTAGCCTCTTTGTAAAGCAGTTAAGATGAGCAGTAAGCGGAGTCTTCCATTTGGTGATTGTTGTTGCCTAGTCGCCGCAACACGATGTGCAGGGTTTTATTTTACTGTCTCTCTGTTTTACCTGATAACCTTAACTATAATATGTTTTTCTTGTCAGGGTTTTATTTTACTGTCTCTCTGTTTTACCTGATAACCTTAACTATAATATGTTTTTCTTTACTAAGGGAAATCTATCAAATCAATCCTATCATGGATTCCTTTGAAATCTGGGTTTGAATGTCAAAAGTAAAAACGAAAAATTTTAACCAATCTTCCTGGAGAGCTAGGGGTTAGGCATTGGGCTGCAATTCACATAGTTGGCAGTTCAAAACCAGCAGCAGTTCCTCTGGGGAAAGAGTGGACTTTCTACTCCTGTAAACAGTTACAGTCTCAGAAACCCACAGGGGGATCACTGTGAGTCAGCATTGACTCCATGACACTGAGTTTTGTTTTGTTTTTGATCCAAGAAATAACCTAATTTCTAAATTTAGATATAATCACCAGAAATTCAACATTGGTTTCCTTCAGTATTCGTGGTGATTTTTGTCATCAGGTCAACAGTTTCTGTTCATTTTTCCCAGTTTTACTTTTGAAGTTTTGCTCATGACTCAGCTATTTCCCTTGCTTCGCCATATTTCTTTGCATTAATCATAAACTGTCCTAACCAGGAGGAGTCGTGGGATTGCAGTGGAAGAGCACTTGGTTGTTAAACAAAAGGTCAATAGTTCAAACCCACCAGCTCTGCTATGGGAGAAACATGGAGTAGTCTGCTTCCATAAAACTACAGTTTTTCCCAGCTCCTTCTCGCCCCGTAAGGAAGCATAGAAGACATGGGTGATTTAGCAAAGTGTCGTGAAGAAATTAGATTATGCCTGGCTATCAGATAGAATAGCAACTCGGGTCTTAAACGCTTATTTCCAAACAAGCAGCCATCTAAATGAGATGTTAACCAAGTCAACCAGAAGCACCCCATCGTCTGTAACCCAAGGACTGTAAAAATTTTATAATCCAGAAACAGAGGATGGAATACTATCAGAGCTTACATTGTGAGATTCTGGTTTGCAGACAGCTAGTGATGATAGTGAAAATCTAAAATACATCTGTGAGATCTACACAGTAAATAAGCCTCCAGTGATTTCCTCTAACCATGACTGAGGACTGGGAATAAACTGCTTACAAAACAGTGTATGACAGAGATGATTATAAGAGGTCAAAATGATAAACCTGACTTGGACAGTTAAAACCTTGCCACTTGATCTCACTTCGGATATAGTTTGAGATATATATATCCAGATATTTGTATCTATATATATCCAGATATCTATATCTTTATCTATATATATCCAGATATTTGTATCTATATATATCCAGATATCTATATCTTTATCCATATTGGGGTTTATTTCTGATCTGATGGGTAGCCTTTCATCATGGTGGGTAGCCTTCTTGAATCTTTGTTACGTGTCTGTGTGTTGTTCTGTATGTGAAACCCAGGATTGATGAACCTGTAGAGAAGAAACCGGAATGGCGCTTCCTCATGAATCTTGAGGAGTTCAAGAAGGAAAAAAATGTTTTGAAACCAATTGTGGTAGCAATGGTGCAATACTGCTTGATAGGATTGAACTATGCAATGATATGATATTTGGATTCATTCCTAATAAAATAGTTTTTGGGGGAAAATCAAACAGTCTTGGATGCCCCCTGGAGAAGTTTAGGGATGTTGCACTTTGTCCTGTAGGGTCATTGTGACATAAGAAGGACTCAACAGCAATAGTTTTACCAGACCTAATTAAGAGTGTTAATGATTTAAATGTGTTTTAATGCATTTTTTGTTTCTGATTTATCCCTTCACAGTGTGTAAATTGAATGATATACTATACAAGCAAAAGAGTGCACTAAAATATCTGAAAAGTTCAAAAAGTAATTATAAATTGCATACTGCTTCTATTACCTTTTCCAAGAATATCCAGAAACTCTGATCTCTTTGATTATAGCTTATCTTTCTCTCCTTAAAGTCTCTACTGACTTTCATGATATAATTCTTAACATATTCACTTATCCATTCCAAAAAGTAAAACTTATTTTTCCTGTTTTGAATTTTATAAGGTTCAAAATAAGTTGTCTTTCAAAATAGTATACTTTTGCTAAAAACTATATATATATAGCTACATAAGAATCTTACATATATATATGTAAGATTCTTATGTAACAGTAGTTAATTTATCACAAGTGGAAAATATTTTATTATATTAATTTCCCATAACATATTTACATTACTCAATGCAATAGGCATTCGTAATAATTCCAGTTAAGCACTCATCCTTGCAATCGTGTTATGGAACACTCTGGTCCCATCTTTGGGGGAATGTGATGGGTCAGACAGATGGATCTTCAACGTCATGAGACAAACTTTTTCTAAATAAATTATACAAATTTAAAGTTCTGTCCAGCAGTCCAAAACCCTCAACAATAGGTAATATCAGACTTTAAAAATATTTTGGCCTCTAATATGTAGGTAATTTAATCCCCAAATCTTTTAAATTTGCAGCTCTCTAATTACTAGTGATTTGAGCATCTGTGCGTATTGTATTATAAAAAAAAAATCTTCAGCGTTTATGCGTGGAAGGTGGTCACACAATGATGGTTTTTGTTATTTGGTGTCTGCTGCCTGTTCCTTTCAGCATGTTGTGTTCGCACAGGCTCATGTGCTTCTTCTCTGTGGACTTTGTTGTTTCTGAGCTAGATGGCTGCTTGTTTGCCTACAAGCCTTTAAGACCCCAGACGCTATATCTTTTGATAGCCGGGCACCATCAACTTTCTTCACCACATTTTCCCATGCACACATCTG
>NW_022109491.1:42889157-42919295 GCF_000313985.2 Echinops telfairi
AGCCCCAATAAATTGATTAATTAAAAAAAAAAAAAGAAAACAAAAAAAAAAATCTTGGATTTGTCATTTGTTAAGTATCTTTTCAAATTTTTCCATTTTTTCTATTGTGTTGTTTTTATTTTTTCATAATGACTTATAGGAGTTCCTTTTCCAAATATGGTATTACTGTTAAGTGCTGTGGAGGTAATCCTTGCTAACTATGACGCTATGTACAACAGCACAGAGCACAGCATTGCCTGTTCCTACCCCGTCCTCACAGTCTTTGCCAGGGTGAGTCTGTTGTTGTAGCCATTGTATCAATCCATCTTGCTGAGCATCTCCATGGTTTTTTGCTAGCCCTTGACTTTGCCAAGCATGGTGACCTTCTTCAGGGATGGGTCACTCCTGATAATATGGCCAAAATACAGATTTGTTCCTTCTTCTAGGAGTTTTTGGGATATTCAGTATTCTACAACAGTACCATAATTCAATTATTCTTTTTGTCTTCCTCATTCATTGAGGTGAATTAATTCAAAACCAATGAATTTTTTTAAATGATGCGATTCATTGTAAAACCGATTTATTGAAATATCATTGCTTGAATCAAGTGCACATTAGTCCTCAAAACATCTTTCCTTTTAACATTTTAATTAGTTCTTCAAAAGTATATTTTGCAATACAAACTATTGTTTGGCTACTATCATAAAAATATTTTGAAGCTGTGCATAACGTTTTCACCAGCCACTTCCTCCCAAGTAGGCAGCTGATTCCTTCTTCATCATGTGATTTTAGTCTGGAAGCATCACTGAAACCTGTTCACTCAGTGACCCTGCTGGCATTTAAGGTATCAGGAAATTAACTTCCAGCATCAAAGCAACACACAAGCCACTACAATAGGACAAACTGACAGACAAAATGACTCTGCAAGAGATCCTGAAACTTGCTCTTAATTATAGAGTACCTAAAGCAAATGGAAGAGATGATGATATCAAAGATTGAATAAAAAATTTCAAAGGGCAGCTAGAAAAGACAAAGTAAAAAAATATAATGAAATGTGCAATGACCTAAAGTTAGAAAAACAAAAGGGAGTACACACTTAACATATCTTGCACTAAAAGAACTGAAGAAAAATTCAAGTCTCAAGTTGCAATATTGAAAGATTCAATGGGTAAATTTTGGAATGATTGAGTAAGCATCCAAAGAAGATGCAAAGAACACACAGAGGCACTGAACCAAAAAGAATGAGTTGACATCCCACCATTTTAGAATGTAGCAAGAACCAATGATACTGAAGGAAGTAGTTCAAGTTGCACTGAAAGCATTAGCCAAAAACAGTGCTCAGGAATTGATGGACTACCAATTTAAGTTGTTTCAACAAGCTGATGAAGCACTGGAAGCACCTACTTGTCTATGCCAGGATATTTGGAAGACAGTTACTTAGCCAACTGACAGGAAGAGATCCATATTTATACCCATTCCAAAGAAAGTTGACCTAACAGAATGTTCGAACTATAACAGTGTCATTGATATCACATGCAAGTAAAATTTTGCTGAAGATCGTCCAATGTTTGTAGCAGAACATTGACAGGGAGATGACAGAGGTTTGGGGAAGATTCAGAAGAGGACTTGGAACAGGATGTCATATGGATCTTGGCTCCTAGCAGAGAATATTAAAAAGCTGTGTACTTGTGTTTTATTGGTTTTTCCAAGGCATTTGATTGTGTGCATCATAACAAACTATGGATAACCTTGGGCAGAATGGGAATTCCAAAACTCTTCATTGTGCTCGTGAGGTACTTGTACATGATATCGATCAAAAAGTAGTGTGTGAACAGAGCAAGGGACTACTGCAAAGTTTAAAATTATGAAAGGTGTGCATCATGGTTGTGTCCTTTCACCATTTTTATTCAATCTGTGTGATAGGTGTGCATCATGGTTGTGTCCTTTCACCATTTTTATTCAATCTGTGTGATAGGTGTGCATCATGGTTGTGTCCTTTCACCATTTTTATTCAATCTGTGTGATTAGGAAATGGAGAATATGGATTAAATAAAGACTGTGGCATCAGGATTGGACAAAGGCTTATTAGGAACCTGCAATATGCAGATAACACAGCCTTGGTTCTGAATGTAAGGAGGACATGAACTACTTGCTGATGAACATCAAGGATTGCAGTGTTCACTATGGATTGCAACTCAACGTAAAGACCAAAAATCCTCACAGATGGACCAATCGGGAACACTATGATAAGTTGGAAAAAGATGGAAGTTGTCAAGGATTTTGTCTTGCTTGGATCCCACAATCAATATTGCTTCATGGAAGCAGTAATCAAGAGAACAAAAGATGTGTTGTATTAGGTAAAGCTGCTGCACAAGACCTCTTTAGAGTATTAAACAGCAAGAATGTTATTTTGAGGAATAAGATGTGCCTGATCCAAACCATGGCATTTTCAATTACCTTATGTGCTTGTGAAAGTCAGACATTGAATAAGGAAGACCGAAGAAGAATCGGTACATTTGAGTCGTGGTGCTGCTGAAGAATATTGAAATTACCAAGGACTCAAAATTCAAAGTGAAAACTGATTACTCTTGGAAGAAATATGATGAAAAGGCTCCTTAGAGGGAAGGATGGCATGAATTTGTCTTACATTACTTTGGACATATTGTCAGGAGAGACCAGCCCTTGGAGAAGGACATCGCATTCGGTAAAGTGGAGACACAGTGAAACAGTGAAGGAGCAGTGAAAAGGAGAAAGGACCCCCAAAAGATGGATTGACACAGTGGCTGCCACAATGGGCTCCGGCATAGGAACACTTGTGAGAATGGTGCAGGGCCGAGTACTGTTCATTCTGCTGTGCGTAAGGGCACTGAGGTAGTTAAAGTTTATTGTGCCAACCTCGCCAATAAGCACATGTGGGGGGTTAATTGAAGAGCAGAGGGATAAATAGCTCAGTAAGCCCCACCTTTCTAGTTCTCGGGTCTCTTGCTTTCTGATGGTTGGACCAGAGTGCAGCTGCCTTAGCCAGTTCCCTGCTTCAGCTGGCAAGGCTCGCTTCCTCCAAGACCTCCCTGAGGAGAAGCTGCATGGACCTACCCCAATGCAGCCCTGGGTGCTGGAGCAGCCGTGTGGAGACCCCTGCCAGTGCTGAGATGCTTACACATTCACTGATTTGGCTTTCCTCCTGCAGTAGGCATCACTGGGTGTGTTTTGTGAGATGGAGGAGTACTTTGGTGATTGGTGTCAGACACATGGGCTAATGTTGGACTTGTGGTTTGGGCAGCACTGAGTTGGGATGTTTTCTTGATCTGCACTTACCATTTATAGGAAACTCTCTCTTACACATATGACTGTCTGTGGATTTGTTTTTCTAAAGTGCCCAGACTAACCCAGGCACTATGGGTCAGAACTGACTCAATGGCATTTAACAACTTCCATGACTATTGATTGTGGATCCAAGTCAAATGAACTCTGTAATTTAATTCTTTCTTCATTCACCATCATGTTGCTTATTGGCCCAGTTAGGAAGATTTTGGTTAGCTTTACACTGAAGTGAAATCTGTACTGAAGCTTGTAATTTTAGCTCTTCATCAGTAAGTGCATCAAGTTCCTGCTCTTTCAGCAAGCAAAGTTGTGTCATCTGCATATAACAGGCTGTTAATGAATCTCCCTCCGATCCTGATGCGGCATTTTCCCTCATAAAGTCCAACTTCTTGGACTACTTGCTCTACATACATAAATAATTATGGTGAAATGATGCACCCATTATGCACATTTTTCCTGATTTTAATTCAGCAGTATCCCACTGTTCTGTTCTGCGTGCCCTTGATCTGTTTCCTCCTAAACACACTGACGTGTTCTGGAATTCATATTCTCATAATGTTATCCACAATGTTTATGATCCACAACACTGCATTCCATTGCACAGTCAAGAAAACACAGGTAAACATAATTCTAATATTTTCTGCTGTCAGTTAAGTTTCATCTGACGTCAACAATGATATTCTTTGTTCTCTGTCCTGTCTGAATCCTGCTTGAATTTCTGGTAGTTCCTTTTTAATGCACTGCTGCAACCATTCTTGAATTCTCTTCAGCAAAATTTAATTACAATTGAAATTAATAATATCATTTTATAATTCTGCAGTTTTTGTCAAATACATATATTGCAAATATTTTTTCAATTCTGTAGCTTCTCTCGCTATGGTGTCCTTTGATAAAACATATTTCTTAATTTAAATAAAGTTGAAATAATCAATATTTATAGTTTATGCTTTTAATATCCTATTAAGAAACATTTTTTATTCAAGTTCCTGTTCTCAAAGCTTTTTAGACTTGCTTTTTACACTTACAACTTCATTAGAGCTAATATTGTAGAGTGTTCACTATAAATACAAATACACTTCTTTTATATATGGGCATCCTGCTGTCTTCATGAAACATTAATAAGTTCAATCATTCCACTTGCCAGTTTTATTGTATTTCATGTATTTATAAAAGTGAAACTGTGTTGCAGACTCTTGTCTGTAGCAGTGTGCATGTTCTGTTCTAATCTGATTTGTAAGGGAGAATGGAGGTCGTGATAGTAGGGGAAGGAAGCATTAAGGAACTAGAGGAAAGCTGTGTGTTTTTATCAGTGCTATACTGCACCCTGCTAAAGATAAAGAGTCCACAACACAGGGAATCCAGGATAGATAAACCCTCCAGGTCAGCAATAGAATAGAGATAGCAGGAGAATAAGGGGAAGTTTGGGGGTGAAAGGGAGAATCGACCACAAGGATCAACATGTAACCCCCTCCCAGGGGGGCGAACAACATAAAAGTGGCTGAAGGGCAAAGGAGGAAAATGTAAGATATGAAAATAATACTCTATAGCTTATCAAGGGTTCATGAGGGAGGGCAGGTGGGGGAGGGAGGGGGGGAAATGAGGAGCTGATATCAAGGGCCCAAGTAGAAAGAAAATGCTTTGAGAATGATGATGGCAGCATGTGTACAAATGTGCTTGACACAGTGGACGATTGTGTGGATTGTGATAAGAGATGTAAGAGCCCCTAATAAACGTATTTAATTAAAATGAATTATCAAGGCCCCCCAAAAGTGAAATTTGGATTCAATCCTTGTGTCAAAATCTATCAGTCTCTGATGTTTACACATGCAAATGGAGGCTTTTTCTGAAATGAAACAGACTAGCTTTTATTACAAAGTTATTTAGAAGAACTGATATCTTGAATTTGCTCTGGCCCAGCCCAGCTATTGCCAGTAAAACAAATGTTGCAATTTATTTTAAAACTGTTTCGCTGACTTGCCTATTAGCCTCTGGGACATGAGCAGAAGCACTAAAAATATAGAACTTCAAAAAACTTTTAACTATGAAGTTGTTCAACTAGTCACTGGGCAAATTGGTCTCTGGGTTGAATGAGTTTCAGTGAATTGGTGTCTTCCTCTTTCTGACTCCTATTGGCCTTCTCCCTCTGGCAGTTATTTGATCCACGTATTTGATTTTCTGTGAGATCCTTGTTCTCAAATACATTCTTTTAATAAATGCATTTGAGCTACAAATACATGTGAGCCAATTTTGCACAATTCTACTTCAAAATAAGACTTCGAATGTGTCCTTTTTTCTCAACTTTAAGGGCTCCATTTCTAAAAATGCAACTGAAAATTAATCAAAACTGAAAATGTACTTTTCCAATCCAGAATTCCGTCTATAAGTGAAAGAGAAAGAAATCATTAAAATAAATCATTAGGATGAAAGCTATTTGAGCGGATCTCAAGTTCACCACTCACTGCCCTTGAGTCAATTCTGACTCACAGTGAGTGTACCTGAAAGGTGCATAGCAATGCCTGATGCAAAATAGAAGCTCAGGATTATAAGATATGTTGTTATTCAGATTGCCAGGGAGAAAGTTCTGCAAAAAGTACATTAAGTCTTTGATTCAGCAAATTAAAAAGAGAACAACATATGATCACTGTCTCATCCCACGCCTCAAAAGGAAGGTACAGAAATTCTCAATGGAGGCAGACTCTAACTCAATGCTTTGCACGTCCTTTTGTTATGACTTCCTTACACCCTAAGAAAGCTGGCAAAGAGAATATTCTCATATGCCCTTCCTCTACTAAATTCAATAATAAAATAACAATGCATGACAAAAAGAATAGCTGCTACTTTTTGTATAGTGTTTTATTAGTGATTCAGTGTCACTGTAGCAGAAATACTAAAGTAGGGGCTATGATAAACAGAAATTTATTTTTTCCCAGTTTAAGAGGCTCACTCACTGCCATCAAGCCAATTCCAACTCATACCGACCTTACAGGATGGGGTAGAACTACCCATAGGGGTTTCTAGAAGTGTGTATCTGTACAGGAGTAGAAAGCCTGATAAGTGTCCAAAGCATATTTGCTGTGCTGCCAGGGCACCTAGCAGTTTAAGAAACCAGAAGTCTGCATTTGTGAGCCCTGGAACAAGATCCTTATCTCTTTAGTTTTGGCTTCCCGGTTCCTTAAATATCTCTTTTGTCCTGTTTGCTTCCTTGCAGGATGATAGCTGTAGCACCGATGGCCGGCTTTCTGCCGGCAGAATTCCAAAGTGCTCACAGTATTGTTTTCCTTGCATTCTTTCCTGGACCGCTTCAGCCTGAGCTGTTAGTAAAATCCACCAGTCACAGAATTAATGTCTTTTAACACAAGATTGTATAGCCACATTCTTGGTGAACATTCTAGGACACCTGTCCTTAGTTTGCACAACATAATTTTTAAAATCTTTCTGTTTTCATTTCATGAAGTTTCATTTTTAACTCCATTTTCTTCCCCTTACCTTTGATTGTGCAGCTGGGGAAATCACATGGCCCTTTTAAGATCTTACATCAAAATCTCATCAGCCAGATAGTCAAGGTCATCCCTCAGAAGTTCTACCTTCCACCAAACATTTGAACATCATTCAGAAAAGCTCTTTGCTACTGCATAAAAAAAAGTCACCCTTCTTTTATTCAGAGGTTCATCGTTTTCTTTCCTTTTAAAAAAATCATTTTATTATTTTATTGGGAGCTCGTACAACTAACTCATCACAATCCATACATACATCCACTGTGTCAAGCACATTTGGACATCTGTTGCCATCATCACTGTCAAAACATTTTCTTTCTACTTGAGCCCTTGATATCAGCTTCTCGTTTTTCCCCTCCCTCCACATCACCTCCCTCATGAACCCTTGATAATTTATAAATTGTTATTATTTTATCATGTCGTTCACTGTCTGACGACTCCCTTCACCCACTTTTCTGTTGTCAGTCCCATGGGGTGGGGGGGTTATATGTAGATTCTTGTAATCGGTTCCCCTTTCTACCCCACCTTCGCTCCACCCTCCAGGTATCACCACTGTCACCCCTGGTCCTGAAAGGATCATCCACCCTGGATCCCCTGTGTTTCCAGTTCCTATCTGTACCTGTGTACATCCTTTGGTCTAGCTGGATTTGTAATGTAGAATTGGGATCATGATAGTGGTGGGGCAGGGGGAGGATGCATTTAAGAAGGAGAGGAAAGTTGTGCACATTCTGTTGCTAGTATCATACATATTCTATCAGATGATAGAGATGCTCTCTATAGCCCTCCTCAACTCCTCCTGAGCCTGCCCCAGAGTTGCCTTTGACATTGTTTTTATTTCTACGAACAGTCTTTTCAATGCAATCCAGGATTTTACTCTTGGGCACCTGCAAAAGCGCTGTGAGTGTGGTGTCTGACCTCCTCTAACTTGGCAAAGGAGGAAAGGAGAATAAAACCAACAGCCAACAGTGACTTCCTCTGAGGCGAAGGATAGCAGTGTCTGCACGCTCTAAACTTTTCACAAATTTTGACACCAACTCTCTGCTCCCATTAACCCCAAGGCACTCTATTTCTCTTTGGGGTTCAATAATTTGTTACATTGGCCACAAAAACAGACAGACAATACTCTTGATTATCGGATTTATTCAGGAAGTAACGGCTTACAATTTAGTATCAGAAATGCTCAGGATACAGTTAGTCCATCAAGTCAGCCCCTTCTCCCCTTTGCCTTCAGGCAGGCTCAGCACCTCTGGTCCTGAGCGTCTGCTTTGCTTGGGCAAGTGTGACAAGGACCTTATTTAGCTGTGTCGATTAATTCCCACTGCCCTAGTAAATGTCGTCATACTAGCCCGAAGGCTCTCAGTCCTAAACTGCTGGGTCAGCGTATGCTGCTCCCTGGCAAATGCCTGCAAACATCCCACTCGGCCATAAAACCACCCTGATTTCCTAGTTCTGAGGAGCCCTGATAGTATAGTGACTGCACCTTCGGCTGCAGTCAGCACGGTGGGCAGTTCAAAACCAGCAGCAGCTCCTCAGAAGAAAGACTGGGCTTTCTACTGCTGTAAGCAGCGGTAGTCCCAGAGAGGCTCCCGCGAGTCAGCATTGAAACCGTGGCAGTGGGTCTAGTTTTCATGGTTTGACAGAACAGCAAGTCTGCATTACCAGTGCTATTCCTTATGCATCTCTAGTTTTGCCGCTTCTGTGGTCATTACTTTTTTTTCAAAATGATTTTATTGGAAGTTGAAAAAGATACCATTCCATAGTTAAATCACATAAAAAATGTTGTACAATTGCTATCACAATCGGTTTCAAAACATTCTGTAATTTCCTAAACTCCTTGACATCAGCTTCCTTTTACGCCCCCCTTACCCGCCCCCCCCCCACCCCCCACACTGTGTGTTCATCGTATGCTGCCCCTACATGTTTGTTCTACAGTCCTGGACTTCATATAATGAAAAATAGAAAAACATAACAACAATTCAAGAGGGTGACCCCAAATGACATAGCACATCTGAATTAAACCCCCATATGAACAACAACAACAAATTAGAGAAATTGTCCAAAACCAGACCAAGCCTAACATGCATCGAAGGGCAGACCTTCTGACAAGGTTTTACCGGTTAAGTCAGGTTGATCTTCGGATCTTCTAGAGCCATCTCTCTGCCATGGCTCCGCGCCGTCTCCTGCTGGTCTCTCGTATCACAAACCTCTCTCTTCTGGATCAGGGAGGTGCAGCATAGGGATTCTTGTCATGTCCTCCCCTCCTGGCTCTTTTTCTGAATGGTACAGAGATCCGTTTTTTTGCCTTGAGATGGCATATTTTAAACCTAGTGATATGACAAAACTGTCTAAACCCCATGTTAGAGTTCTAAAAACCTTATTTGCATGATCCCACAGAACAAGAATACCATGCCTAGTGACACTGTGGGCGAAATTTTCAACTATAGGGGCAGCAGTTCAAATCCACGAACCATTCTGAGGGCACAAGATGAGGCTGTCTGCTCCTGTAAAGATTTACAGCCTGGGAAACCCTATACAAGTTTGCTATGAGTCACAATCTATAAAAATTATAGTGGGATTTGTTTTTGTTTTAGTTACATTATTAGCAAGCTATCCAGTTACCCTCACAGACCACAAGCACCTCACATTGGCATAGCCCTACCACATGACATGATAGGAGTTGGCTATCCATAGCAAGTGACTCTTCCAAACTCATTCCCCAGTACCCAATTTGAAAACTGCTTCTACATTTTAGTATCTAAAATAGTTACATTAGACCGGAGCGTCAGCCCACTCTGCCAGCACCAGTCTATCTTATGAATCTAGAACTGTTAAAACATAAGTACCATATGTTTATATGCTGTCTAACAAAAACTGCTTTATTTTTTCACATTTAAGAGACTGGAAGTTTGGATTCAGAGCTACAGCTCTGGGAAAGGCTTCCTGTCTCCATCACTCTGGAAGAAGATCCAGTCTCTTCAGCTTCTGGTTCCTGAGTCCCTGGAAATGTCCATGTATATTTCATCTGGTTGACCTCATTTCTGCTCATTGGCTTCTGTTTAATCTCTTTAATTTCTCAAAAGAAACTGAGTCAAAGTACACCCAACACTAATATTGCCTCAGTAACATCACCAAGATAACCCATTCTCAAAAAGGAATAAGCACAGTCAGCCAAACACACGGAGTGTCTGTTCCGACTCTTAGTGACCACCAGTGTAAGGTTAGGATTTCTAGCACATATTTGGGAAGATAGAGTTCAACTCATAGCTGGTGATCACTCTGTGCCAGCATAGTTCTACACTCTTTAAATGAAATGTTCCACTAATCCTCTCAAAACTCCTATGCAGTTTAAACTTCTATTTTCATTTTACAAATGAAAAGATAGAGAAAAGGAAAAGTTACATGGCTTGCCCTGGGTCATACTCTTAGTAAGAGCATAGCTTCAGTTAAAAACCAAAAACTCTGGCTCTGAAGTGTGTTCTCTAAAGCATATTATGCACTATAAGTATTTAGGCTATCCAAGTCTAGCCCACACTCCTCATATATTACACATGCACAGTGTTCCAGGGGGAAATAACCACAAAGGTGTAACAGTGAGCAAAACACCATTTGATTTGGCATATCTGATGAAGAGAAAAGAGAGAGAGGCAACCAACTGAAATGTCAACAAAACTATGTCTGACCTAGTTCCAAGAGCAATACAAGATTAGTGATTGATATACACATTTGCTGGTGGTTTGATCCTTTCCAAAGACAAACTAAAATAGTTTTCCAAAGATCTTTGGTAAAAGTTTTTGTAGGAAAGACAGTCATTAGAGTTTTGTTTATCCAACTGGGAAAGACAATTGATGATACCTTTTACCTATATGTCAGAGGGCAATTCTCTTAAGCCAATATTCCTCATTATTTCTACCTTATCTATCTGGCTTTCTGGTAGGCAAATGATTGCTCCTTATTTTCCTGGATTTTAAGGGAGATTTCTTATAGCTACTCTCTGTCTCCTTGGGACATCCCTTGGCAGTTTGGTGGTCAGAAAGGTGCATATAAATATTCAAGAAATGCTGTCACTTTGATATATTGGATGCAGCCACAGATCAAAAAGAAATCCATGTGTACTAGACATTGGGATTATTAGTATAAAGAATAAGACATTTCTTTAGAAGATAACAAACCAGATAAAAAGAGGTATTTGAAGACCAACAATATTTATGTTTTAAGAAATATGTTACATTAGATATATGCTTAGTGTATTGCAGGTGCAAGGAGGAGTACTTTAATATGGGTGCGGGACAGAAGAGCAGGGATATGGCAAGTGGTTTTTACAGTGTGTTTTGAAGAATGGATGGGGGCTTGAAATGTGAACCAATAGAAAATAGTCTGTGAATACTATTTCAAGGCACCAAGTTCTGAGAGAGGTGTTGTTGTGCCGAGTTAGGGCAGGAGATGCAGCAAGGAGGAGGTATGTAAGCCTTAATGCTGTAACACAAGGGTTGAACAAGAGATTCTTATCCAAAGACTTACCAAAAGAGAATGATAGGGAAGAAAAACAGGAGAGTAATTGTGTGGCATAACTGTGAAGACAGAACACTGATATGGAATTTTCTACTCTTCATGTTGCCTATGTTTTCCCTTGCCCTGGAAGTACTGAGGCCCAAACACGCTCACCCATAGACTTCATATAATAAAACTGAATTTGCTGGAACTGGAATGAATTTTTAAAGAATTCATCAGATTCCATTCAAGTCATTTGGCTGTCATAAGTACACACAGAATTTTATTTAAGGGCCTTCTCTCTCATGATGTCCTTTAATTTACCAATCATACTGTCCAGATCCAGGGGCGGCTCTCCACTGACAACACGTCCAGACTGCAAGAGGCAAGGCTTGTCATCTTCACTTCCAAGAAGTATTCTGTCTGCACTTCTTCCAGAATGGATTTGTTCATTCTTTAGCAACACCCTCATTCAAATACACTAACTATCCTTGTACACTGTCTGGTTTTGACATGAATATAAGGACCATGGCTTGGGGCAGGGGCACATTAATCCTCAAAGTAAAGTGACATCTCTGCTCTATACCAATCTCAAGAACTCGTTTGCAGCAGATTTTCCCAATGCAATACATCCTTGATTTCTTGACTGTTGCTTTCATTAACATTTCTTGTGGGTCCAAATAAAATGGAAACTTTAACAATTTAAAACTTTTCTCCATTTATCATGATGACGTTTATTGGTACAGTTGTGAGTATTTGGGCTTTCTTTACATTTAGGGCTATCTTAGACTAGGGTTGCTAGAGAAGTCAATTCAGGGCAGGGTGCTCTTGCTCTTGTGAGATGCTGTGATGCAATGTGTTAAGACGTAGCGTTAGAAAACCAAGAAGGAAGAGCACACTCAGCATATCTTAAACTGAAGGAAGTAAAGGGGAAAAAATCAAGCTTCAGCTTTCAATGTTGAAAGATTCTAAGGGAAAATGTGGAATAATGCCGGAAGCATGAAAAGATGGTGGAAAGAATATATAGAGTTATTGCACCAAAAAGAACTAGTTGAGACACAACCCTTCCAAGAGATAGCATATGAGCAAGAAGCTATAGTAATGAAGAAGTTCAAACGTTACTGAAAGCATTAGCTGAAAGCATGGCTTGAATTGATAGACTACCAACTGAAATGTTTCAACAATCTGATGAAGCTTTGAAAGCACTCACTCTTCTATGACAGGAAATTTGGAACACAGCTAATTGGCCAAGTGACTGGAAGCGGTCCATATTTGTACCCAATCCAAAGAAAGTTGACCTGACAGAATGCTCAAATTATAGAACAATATCATTACTACCACACATTCAAATAAAATTTTGCTAAAGCCCTCCAATAAGAGTTGCAGCAGTACATAGACAGGGAACTCCCAGAGGTCCAGATCAAATTCAGAAGAAAACATTGTGGCCCAGGGATATCAATGCTAATGTCAGATGGATCTTGGTTGAAAATAGAGAATACCAGAAAATGAAATATATATTTCAAAAAATGACTTGTAGAAGTAGGCAAGCTACAAGTCTAGGCAAGTTCCAAGTCCCTGGGTCAAGTGTTAAACTGAAAGGTTCTCTTGACTTCATAAGCTTAAGGGCTGATGATGAACTCAAGATCAGCAGGAAGATAATAGGCTTGTGTCTGCAAAGACACATAAATCCTATGTTAGAAGGTCCAGCTGGCAGCTGTCGAGGCAAATGAATCCGAAGTTAGCTGTACTGATAGCAGGTCATGGATGATTACCAAGATCAGTAGGTCATTGGCTCAAGTCCAAAGAATCAGCAGTCATAAGCCAGAAGCATAATCCAAACCCAGCAAAAACCAAACTAACTTTTCCACAGGGTCTAGCTATATTAGACACGTGCCACAACCCAAGAGAACATTTTTCCAGTTGATTGGATCAGGTCTGTAATCTGATTGTGTTTTATCCCATCCTAATATTTTTTATGATTAATTGACTACTCATAGCAAATCCCATTATGGAAGTGATTTTATTATGTTAGATAACATCAGGGCATCATACTAGCTCTTAATTGCCAATTCGTTGAGAAACTTTCCCAGTCAAGTGGACACAAACTAGCCATCACAAGGTGTAATTCATACCGAGAACTGTAGTCTTTGACCTTCATCAGTAAATGCTGCAAACACCCTTTGTCTTCAGCAAGCAAGGTTGTATCATCTGTAAACCAAAGGTAGTTAAAGATCCTTCCTCCATTTCCTTGTTCTTCTTTGTGATAGTTACATAATCTGTGGTCAATTTGAGACTTACGTGGGAAGACGCAGAGTTTACCTGTCAATCAGGTCACAGCTTGATGACCTCATTTGGAGGCGCTAAGGAGAGAAATAGCTCACTGGAGGCAGGACACTTGCTCACTCCCTGCAAGACATTTCTGATGAAAAGCCACATGAGACGACCCTGATGTAGCCAGAGACCTGGGAGCTGGGGGATTCTTGTGGAGACCCCTGCCAGCACTGAGATGCTAACACTGCTAGTGGATGCACAAGACTTTCCACCCACTGCTCTGTGATCTTCCTGCATTTTGTATCAATACATGTGTTTTGTGAGTCTGAAGAGGACTTTATAGATTGGTATCAGACATATGGGTTAATATTGGACTTATGGACTTGATCTGAACCGGGCTAGGATATTTTCTTAATGTACAATTACTCTTTATATAAAGCTCTTTCTTATCACATATGAGTGTCTATGAATTTGTTGCTCTCATCTACCCGGACTAACACATTGTTCATATAATCCAACTTCTTATATATTATTTGCTCAGCATACACATTGAATAAGTATTGTAAAAGGATACAACACTGACATACACTTTTCCTATTTAAAATCATTCAGTATCACCATGTCTGTTTGAAGGACTGTCTCTTGCTCTAAATGAACTGATTCTACATGAGTACATGTAAGTATTCAAAAATTCTCATTCTTCATATTGTGGTTCATTGTGATCAAAGGCCTTTACCTGGTCAATAAAACACTGTTTTTATCCAGGATCTATCTGACATCAAGAATCATAACTCTTGTTAGACATCCTCTTCTGAATCTGCCTTGAATTTTCTGGCAGCTCCTTTTCAATGTACTGCTATCTACACTATCTTTAGTGGTCAATGTGCAGTATTTGTCGATGTACTGAGGTACCTGCCACAAATTTTACTTGCATGTGATCTTAGTGGGATTGTTCGGTGTTTTCACCTTTCCTTAGATCATCTTTCTCTAGGATGGGCACAAGCACTAATCTTTTTCCGTTTATGCCCTGGTAGCTGTCTTCCAAATTTCTTGTCATAGATGAGTTAGTATCGTCAGTGTTTCATTCATTTGTTGAGATATTTCAATTGGTACTTTCTCAATTCCTGGGATCTTTTTTTTTCACCAATACAGTTTGTATTTCTTCCTGCAGTACCATCAATTTTGATCATGTGCTAGTGCTTGAAATGATTGAATGTTGACTAATTCTTTTAGGTAGATTGACTATGTATTCCTTCTATCTTACCTGATAGTTTCTGTTATTCAACATTTTATCTATATAATCCTCCAATATTGTAAATTATGGTTTTCATTTTTTTCTTCTGTTTTTTCAACTTGATAAATTCCAAGTGTGTTCCCTGTTTTTCTAACTCCAGCTTTCCATCGATGTCATTACTTTACTGTCTTCTTAAGTTGCACTTTAAAGTTTCTGGGAAACAATATCTTCACATGTTGTTAGTTGTGTTCCATAAAGTGTTTGTAATTTTTAATAATTTATTTTTTACTTACCTTTGTACATTTTCCTTTCTGATTTAAATAAAACTACTCAGTCATACTAATTTTCCCTAATGCTGTCCTCTAGTATAGCAAAATAACTCAGTCCTGGGGAAATGAACCAATAACTGTCTTGAGTTACAGCAACAATAAAAATGAAAAAGTTTTAACTCCACAATTTGTTTTTTAATTGAAATAGTTTTGCAATAAAACCCATAATGCCATGACTAATAGTTAATTAATTTGTTTGTCTGACTAATAATGAATATGGGAGTATGATTTTAATAAAGATGAAATGCTTTTAATAAAGACTAAATTCCCTTTAATTTAGTTTAAAACAAGCAACTGTTTTGGCGGTTCTTTTGAGGGGGGTAAGAGGGTTGTTAGAGCTATTTCTTTCTGATGGCAGAGTTTCAGAACTTCTTTATTGTGTTCCCTGCCAATTTCAGCTCTTTCCATGAGAAATTGAAAGGGCATTTAGAGATTGAACCAATTGGGGCAATGCCTCTAAAGCTAAAATTAAACTAGAGGACATGGTTTCCAGTACAAGTAGATCTGAAAAATTAAGGTTGGAGTATTAGAAGCAAACTGTTAGTTTTTATAGAGAAGTTTAAGAAAATAGAGAGTACTACAGGTAAAATTCATGGAGTCATGGAAAAATATTTAATGGAAAGAAAACAAAGCGACTCAACCTTTTGTTTTACATAAGCTCATTTGAAAGCAAATGGGAATTTGGTAATAGGAAGGAAACATTAAAATACTTAAGAGGATAAGACATGGCTAGAAAAATTTTAGTATCTCAAAAGCTGAAGAACATCCAATGGCATCCCTTACAAATGGGTGGTGGATGTAGGTGTTTAGCAGAGGAGATAAGACTCAAGTTTGAAGCAAATGGCCTCTTTTGAAGAAAATAGGTAATCAACGCTAGTATTTCATAAAGAGCTTTACATTTAGATCATTAGACAAAAACATCCAAAATCGATTATGTTGTTTTTTAGAATTAGATAGAAATATGGTTTGGGTTAGAGACACTGGTTAGAAAGTTACTATAAACCTAGGCTTAAAATCTATGGTTTTAGCAGGGTGCTTGTAGAGGAATAAATTAATAAAATGTTTTGGATTGATGGACTTTTAGAACAAACTGATTGTGAGGAGTTAGAGATTATGTAGAATAAATTGCTCTCTATGATCAATGTTATTTGTGTGCTTAATCTCCCAATTACCATAATACTCATGTATAAGCCAAGTTTTTCAGCACATTTTTAATGCAGTTTTTGTGGTAAATTTAGGTGCCTTGGCTGATATTCAGGTTGGCTTATAAGAGGATATACAGTAACATCACAAAATAAGGAATGGGTTTGGTTATCATGATTGGAGCTAAAATGTTAAATTAATTTTAATGACAATATGCTATATTAAATTAATTTTTGATGATAATGCATTTGAAGTACATCTCATTTGAAATGGTCCATCATAATCAGAAATAGTGGCCTGGAGCTAAAAAGAGATATACATTTAAGGCCAGATTTGAAAGTCATTAGTTTAAAAATTCTGATAACTAGAATGCATGCTCTAGAAGAAGGGAGTCAGTAGTCAGATAATATCTAAGGAATAAAGAGATATAAAAGAGTAAATAAGATGAAAAAATAAGCTAATCTGGTCATTAATATGAGGATCTGGTAATTATTTTCTCTGAATGATTAATGCCAGTCTGGTTTCAAGGAGGTAGAGAGTAATATGCCAAAGGTCTAACTTTTCCAAGATGCTGTGTTGTGTTGTTAGGTGTCATCAAGCCAATTCCTACCAGCAGGAATCCCAGTACAACAGAGCCAGCATGACCCAGCCCGGTGCCATCCTCACGGTCATGGTCATGTTTGAGCCCATCATTACAGTCACCATGTCAATACATCTTGCTGACAGACTTCCTCTTTTCCATTGCTCCTCCACTCTACCAATCATGCTGTCCTTTTCCAGGGACTGGTCTCTCAGGATAACATGTGAAACAGATGTGAGAAATAGTTTACCAAGATGTTATACTGCTCCATTTTCCCCCCACTACTCCCTTTAAGTTCACTCTGTCACTCATTGCCACCAAGTTGTTGCCGACTCACAGAGCCCGAGGGTCGAATTGCTTCTGTGAGTTTCCAAGACTGATTCTTTATGGGGCTAGAAATCCAGGTATTTCTCCCAGGGAGCAGCTGGTGGTTTCACAGTGCTGGTCTTTCAGTTAGCAGCCTGATTGCTAACCACGATGCCACCAAGACTAGTCCCTTTAAGTTAACGTAGCGAATTACTCACTGGGGTTTCATTGAGGACATTGACGCCCAGCTATGAGAATAGAAGCTAGGAAGCAAAGAATGAGGGCATATGAACATTTTGTAAAAATGAAAACATTTTGTAAAAAAAAAAAAGAGAGAGAGACAAGCCTGATAAGCAACTACAATTTCAAGTTGACATTGCATAACTGTAGTGGAGTGAGTCAGAGTTATTTTTTAGTAGCACATATAGGATGAACTATGGCAGGGAAAAAAAGTATATAGTGCAGATGACCTTAGAATTGGAAATGGCATGATAGAAAGCAAAAACTGTTTGAAGGAAGTGCAAGGCAGCTGTGGAAATATGATTTGAATAACCTCTCTGCTTTACCTGCTATCTCCAAGGATTTGAAATTAAAATTGGAATGATAATGATATTATATTTCAAGAATTGAGAACACTACTTAGCACATAGTATTCAATTTCTCAATCAAAATATTTAAGCTGTTGTATAACAACTTATTAATTTCAATAGTTTTTCATACCCCAATACCAAACTCATTGCCATTGAGTCCACCCTGAATCAGTGGCCCCTGTGGTTTGTGACACTGTAAGTTTTCTCAGGAGCAGAAAACCTCAGCTTTCTCCCAAGGTGACTGGTGGTTTCAAACTGTTGACCTTGAAATTAGCAGCCCAACTCATAACCCGCTACATTACCAGGGTTTTTAAAAAATTTTTATTATTACAATCTTATTGGGGGGCTTTTACAGATCTCATAACAATCCATAATTCAATTGTATTAAGCACATTTGTAAATATATTTCCATCATCATTTCTAAAATATTTTCTTTCAACTTGAGTCCTTGGCATCAGCCCCTCTTTTGTCCACTCCCTTCCCCCACTCTCCAACCCTCATGAATCCTTGATCAATGATATATTATTATTGTTATTCTGTATTTTACACCGTCTGTTGTGTCCCTTCATCCCATTTCTACTATACATCCCCCTAGGGTAGGGGTTATATATCCAACCTTAGGATCAGTCCTCCCCCCTCCCCACCCACTTCCCTACCCTCATGGTACTGCTACTCTAACTGCTGGACCTGAGGGCTTTATCTGTCCTGGATTCCATGTGCCAAGACTTTCTGTCTGTACCAGTGTGCCCACTCCAGTCAAGCTGTATTAGTAAGGTTGAACTGAGTCATGATAGTGGGGGCTGGGAAGCATTCAGGACTAGAGGAATATTGTGTGTTTAGTAGGCACTATACTGTACCCTAGTTAAATCATCCCATCCTTGTGACTTATCTGTGAGGGAATGTCAAATTGTCTACAGATAGGCTTTGGGTCTCTACTCTGATCCCCCTCATTCACATGGCTATAAGTTTTTGTTTTGAATCTTTTGATACCTTATAACTGATCCTGTCAACACCTCATGATCACAAAGGCTAGTGTGCTTTTTCCACGTGGGCTTTGTTGCTTCCCTGCTAGATGGCTGCTTGTTTAACTTCAAGCATTTAAGATCCCAGACACTATATCTTTTGATACTCAGGCACCATCCGCTTTCTTCACCACATTTGCTTACGTACCCATTTTGTCTTCATCAACCGTGTCAGGAAAGTGAGTATCAAAGAGTGCCAGGTTATTAGAACAAAGTGTTCTTGTATTTAGGGATGCCTTGAGCAGAGGCCCAAAGTCCATCTGCCATCTGAATTCTTAACATATAAAAGTGTATGTATATTGACCTATATCCCTATCATTATAAATTAATATATTTACATATATACATTCCTATATTTATACCTCTAGAAATACCTTTTGCCTCCTAATTCTTTCTTCTATTTTCTTTCCTCTTCCTCCTGTCCCACTACCATGCTTGCCCTCCATTCAGCTCTCAGTCATGCCTCCCTGATACATTGCTCTTGATCAAACACAACCAGGTATTCTACACTGTCCTCACCATCAGTTTTAGATCTCTTGTTGTTCCCTTGTCCCTGAGTTTGCTGCCTCCCTACTCCCTCTTCCCACTCCCTCTTCTCCCATGCCCCTCCAGAACTACCCATCCCGTTGATAGAAATAGAGCAAAAGAAAAAGAAAAAAGAAAGAAGCAGAGCCAAACAAACAAACATAGCCTATAAATAGTTCTGGGTCTGTCTGCTGACCCTTATGAATGTTTTCCGATTGGGTCTGAAGAGATGCCAACCCCCACCCCCAAGTCAGGAATCTATTTTCAGGATTCCTCAGGGGCTTTGTTATTTTGCTTTCCTTGCTGCCCTGTTGCCCTCCCTTTGTGTTTCGACCTGCTGTGTGAGGGGCAGACTGGGTACACTTTCCACACAGTCTCCAGTGCTGCCCCTGTAGTGTTGTGGGTCAGTAAGGGGATGTCGTGTATCGTGGTGGGGCTGGTTCTATGGTTTCCTCTGTGCAATGGTTGTTCCAAGCAGGGATGTCGTCCTTGGGGCTTGGTGGGTCTTAGGAAGGTTCTCTCTGTCTCCTCTCTCTGTCTCTCTCTCTGTTTCTCTGTCTCCTCTCTCTGTCTGTCTCTCTCTCATACCTGGCACTCCCCCAGGCTATAATTTCAGTGCTATCCTCTGTAGTGCAACTTTCTGGGGAGGGGGTCAACATAGGTCAGCATGGGTCCAGCCTTCTCATCCTCTCTGTTCGTTCACTGCTCCATGATGGCATGTTGCCCTCAAGTCTTGGCACTCAGAGATAAGGTTTGGTCCCTCTCTCCCTCTCCCGTGGAGATATAAACAATACCCTCCCCATGGGTGGATTAGTGACCTGTTCCCCCACCACCCTTGTCTTTTTTTTTTTCTTTTTCTCTTTTCCCCTCCTTGTTAATTGCCTGCCATGTTTATACATCCCTCGGTTGGGTCTGACCCCTGCCAAAGTGCCTGCACCTCGACAGCAGGGTTTCTTGTCATAGCAAGGGTTAATTCCCCACCCTGTCATTGCCCAGTCTAGATTGGCAGAGGAGTTCTGCTTCCGATTCTACTACTGTTGTTATTGTTCTTATCATGTATGGAGGAGTCTTATTCAAAATAATCACCTGTAGAGTTTTGTAGGGAGTTTTCACTCACTGCCATCGAGACAGTTATGACTGACAAGAATCCTATAGGACAGAGCAGAATTGTAACGTTTTCATCTTTCTCCCACAGAGCAACTGGTGGTTGCGAACAGCTGACTTTTCGGTTAGCAGCCTGATGTGTAACCCACTATGCAACCAGGGATTCCTGAAGGGCGTTAGAAAGTAGAACATTTAAACTCACGACAAAGTCCTAGAATTCTGAGGAAGACTGTCATTTTGAGAAGTACCTCAAAAGTAAAAAGAAGTGGGAGAGTCTTAAAATTCTAAACTCATATTTTTTGCCCAAACCTCTACATTTCTGAGTCATGTCGTCAATTGTAATTTATATTTCCCTGTAGATAGCCACAGTAACCTCAAGTTTGACAGATGCAACACTAAACTGCTCTCTTCACTCACACCAACTTACCATTTGGGGGATTTGTTTTAAATTCTAGTTGATTATGCCAAGCTTCTGGGTGCTAAACTCACAACTCTTAGATTCTTTACCAGTCTCATTACTCTGATATGGAATAACTAGTCATTCAGGAAATTTTGTTGGCTCACTTTCAAATATGTTCGGAGTTTGGTTACATTGCACCACCTCTACTGCTGCCAACGTGTCCCAAGCCACTGTCTTCTTTCATCAACAGTCTCTAGCCAGCACTCAGTCAGAGCAGCTCTTTGACACTAGAATTCAGATTACAGCATTCCTCCGCTTAACGCTCTCCAGTAGGTTGCAGCTCACTCAAAATAAATGGCAGCCTTACAATGGCCTACCTAATACTCATTTCTTAAATCCTATTCCCTCTTGTGAACATTGTCACTCAGGCTCTAGGTGTCTTGTTGTCCATCACATAGATAAGACACAATCCAATTTTATAATACATGTTTACAAAATGAACTCTAAGGCCTTTGTTCTGGATGATTTCCCAATCCCTCTTTCTCCAGATCCCAGGGAGGAGCCCTGCTGCAATGGTGATGTGCTTGTCTGCTTAATGCTGCTTCCACAGGAAAGGTCTGGCAACCTGGTCCTGTAAAGATTACAGCCCTGAAAATGCTGTGAGCAGTTGGTGTCGCTGTGTGAATAGAAAACTGAATTTATGGTCTAACTGACCTCCTTAAAGTCCTTATTCCAATGTCACATTTTTAAATGGGCTTTCCCCCTAAGCATTCTATTTAAGATGGCAACACCTTTCTCCAAAGTCCATAATTCCCTTAGCTTGCTCCACTTCTTCCTTCTTTTCAGCATCCTTCATTCTTACACACAGTATACAATTTCCTATTTATTATGTCTATTGTTCAGTCAGCCTACTTCATGCCCTAGAATCTTAGACTTCATGAGGTCAGTAATCTTTGCCATTTTGTTGCTTGATATATTTCATGCTTGTATGCTTGCATTTGGCATGTAGTAGGTATTTAATGAATGTTGTTTTGAATGAATGTGTACATTGACTGATTGATTGGATTTTGCTTCAAGTCTCCAGCCTCCTACAGTGTCAAAGAAGTGGCATTTTTGTTTTCCTATTCCTTGCAAATGATTATAATAGCAGTGGTCTGCTACCATACTTCAGACAGCAGGTAGAGTTCAATTGGACACTTTAGTAAGGAAGAAGTTCTTTTTCTATTAGTTAATAATTTATTCTCTTTACTCTGTTGGTATAAATATTCACTGTGCTTCAAATTGTGCTTGGAAACATACAGGCCGGTACATAGTTGAAAGTGGAAGCAATCCTCATGTGTTAGTCTGATTACTTTAGAGAAACAAATACACAGAAATTCATGCACAAGAGAGTTTTATATAAAGGTTAAATGCACATTAAGAAAACATCCCAACCCAGGGCTGCCCAAGCCCACAAGTCTAGCATTAACCCATATGTCCGACATCAATCCACAAAGTCCTCCTCCATCTCACAGAACACAACAATGACACTGACTACAGGAGGAAAGCTGAATCAGTGAGCGTGTACGTATCTCAGTGCTGGCGGGGGTCTCCACAAGGATGCTCCAGCACCCAGGGCTGCATCGGAGTAGGCCCATGTGGCTTCTCCTCAGGGATGTCTTTCAGGAAGTGAGCCTTGTGAGCTAAAGCAGGGAATTGGCTAAGGCAGGTCCAACCATCAGAAAGCAAGAGACCCGAGAACTCTAAATGGCTCACCGAGCCATTTATCCCTCTGCCCTTCAATTAACCCTACATGTGTTTATCAGCTAGGTTGGCACAATAAACTAACTCACTCACTTCACTTATAGCTACAGTATTTTCTACCGCCGATTCATCTGAAAATGCCTTAATTGAGTATATATTTTTATGCTGCAAGATGCAAAATTCTTACCTGCCATTAAGCTGTCTAAAGAGCAAAATAAAATGGAGAATTAAGGCAATTAACAGGATGACATGAACCATACAAAACACACTTTCTTCAACTTGGGTATTTCTGAGGAATTTATTTTTTACCTTATTTTTCTGTGTAATCTCCACTTCAGTTTGATCTCATTTTTCACACTTTCACAGCAATTAAGTACAGGGAGGAGACAGCCCATGGCTGGGAACTCAGTACAGAAAAAAACACATTACTCAGTGGGTATATATGTCTGTCAGTTTTGTTTTTAATAAGCTTCATTGTCAGAGGATAGTTTTATAATGAATTTTTTAAAATTAACAACTGATTTCCTTGCCTTTCGATCTTGATTAAAACAAGGCTTTGGTTCTAATTTCCTGTTGCTCCTGCTAGAGCTGTAACTGAAGATCCATCAATAAAATCCACTGAGTAGAGGATAAAAAAACTAATCATCAGACTTTTATTCTATTGTGAATGTGGTATAATTGGTAGAGACCACTCTCTGTTTGCTCAGGAGTTTTGAAGGTGGCTTCATTGTTCTTGGATGTCTATTTAGTGCCCTTTAAGTCCATTGTATATGTTTGATATCTGCAATCTCTTTTCTTAAATATATCCCATTAAGATTCCTTATTCAAACTCAGTTGCCCTCTACCCCTTCCGCCCTGCCACACACGCTATGTTGACATGAAGTCCACAGTCAAGAGGACCTGGGCGAGGTTCCTGAGATGTTGCACTTGCTGAGTCAGTAGGCCCTCTGACAAATGAGATGTCCTAATGTCTGAGCATCGCAGCTCAGTTTCTCAGGTGCCCAGCTGGGCCCGCCTGGCTTGGCTTCAATATAGCTCAACTATTGACTTCTCTCAAATGCTATCTTTGCCTGCCATTTTGTCATTCATTCATTAGAAGAAATGTAAGAGCATGTAAAGATAACATAAAACTTCCAGGAGATAACATATATAAACATGGAAAGTACAACTATTTTGATGCAGTATGGGGAATAAACCTAATATGTAAAAATATCCCTGTGTTTAAGTCTCCAATGGTTAAACTTCCATCTTTCAGTATGTCCTTCAGGTTGCCACCTGACTTAAACCTAATCCACCCTCTCATTTTTATCTCTCACCAGTCTGCATTATGACATGTCTGTCCAAATAGAATATTCCATCCCTAGTAAATCCTCGAGTTTTCCTACTTCCGGGCTTCTGTACATGTTTTTTTCCCCTTTGCCTATAACTTTCCTGCACGCATTTCAGTTTGAGGAGATCTAATTCATACTCAAAAAGCTCAAAATACTTCTCAACAAGAATCATTCTTTCACCCGGAGTAATTGGTTCTACGTGTGAACTCATGAAGTACATAGTTCCTTTCTGGTTTCGTCCATGCCCTTCCTGCAGTCTTTATCTCTCCCTTTCTTTTTCTTGCTTATGTTTTAATTCCTCAAATTATGAAACATAACTTACCCAGAAAATGACATGCAATTAAAGTTTATGATTTTGCAACTAGTTATTAAATGAACCACCTTGCAACCACCACAAGGAGAGATGGGGCATTGAAAGCACCCGCGAAGCTCCCTTGTCTCCTGCCCAGTTGGGAGCCAGCCCCCATTCCCTCCACCAGAAGTAACCCTTTGCACCTCTACCATCTGTCTGTGACCCCTCAAACAGTACAGCTTCCTTTAACTCTCTCTGAAGCTTCCCTCGGTCTGCATTTCTATAAAAATGATAAAACTAATGAATAAGCTCAGTGATTTGAGGTGTCAATTTTCTTTTGTTTTCTCTTAATATTGCTTCTAACATTTAATTATCATTTTAGTTGTAGTTATCATCCATTTGAACTTCCTTAACGATGCAGCAAAAAAGAGCGCTGGTGTCATAGTGGGCTACGTAGTTAGGTAGCTAGCCATACAATACTGATGTATTAATGATGTGGGGTTTTGTTTTTGTTTATTTTCCCCTATCATTATGTCACATAGCACATCATATATCCCTATCATATATCAATTTACCAGGGTTTTGTCAATTTTTTATTATTTACTTTTGTTAATTCTCTATATTGTACCTATATTTTCTATTTCATTTCCCCTCGTGTTCAGCAAATGAATTAATTTTGTTCCATGGACTCCTTTGTTAATTATCCATTCAAGGATGATCTTTTTTCTGTTTTTGCACAATTAAAGGGGTTTATCAGGGAAGTTAATGTAGGCTAACATGTGTAAGGATCAGGAAAGAGTAAGGATATACTCATTGGTCCACAGCAACACCTCTCCTTGGCCCGTTACCGTGTCACTTTTCAGTTCTCAGCCTCTCAAGCACATGGTCCCCTAGTTCTAAAACTGATTGTGGTGATGCTTGTGCAACTATTCCTGAAATGATTGAACTGTATAATATATGAATGATATATCAATAACATTGTTTTAAAATCTACAATGTGATCCAATGGTTCCACTACCAGGAATCTATCATAGAATAATAAGAGCTGCGTGACCAATAAGTATACGCACCATCATGCCCATTACATTATTGATAACAGCAAAGAGATGGAAAAACCTATGTGCCATCAATAAATGAATGGATAAACAAAGTATGGCACATATACACGATGGAATAATCTGCAACATTAAAGAATACCAATGAATTGTAAAACACCTCATAACATAGATGAACCAGTAACTGAGTGACACTGGTCAATTTCAGAAGGCTGTGACTATTTGCTAGGCTGCATTGCAGAGAGCGACAAAGCCAGTGATGCTCATCTATGTATACAAAAGAGCTTCATATCAAGAAGGCATCCCAGCCCCATCCAACCCAAGTCCATAAGTCCTGTGCTGATCCATAAGATATGATTTTTAGTTATGTCTTCATTATTAAGTGTATAACACCATGTACAAAGAATATATTGTGGCGCTTTTTATTCTTTGACATTTTTGCAGAATATTGTTTTGTATGTACCTCAAATCTACATACATTCTCTAATTGTTTGATATCACGGTTTATATATACACAAACATCCAGATCATGTTTTTTAAGAATTTTCTTCAATTTCCCGAGTTCCTACAGATTTTTTTACTTATTTGACTAATTGCTAAGAATAGGATATGTTCAAATCTCCCTCTGTACCTTTGGACAAAAATTTTTATCTGGTTAATTATGTAAATATTGCTAGTCCTGGCTGTTTTTAGGTGCATATTTGAAATTTATAAAGTTTTATTTATGAATGCATTTTTAAGTTATATTTTGCATGATATTAACATACCTATACTAGTTTCTTTTAGATTGATGTTTCCAAAATGATTTCCCTAACTTGCTCACCTGCTTCACTCTATCGTCTTAGGCCTTATGTGTAACTCAAACACAGAATATATTTGTGTTAGGCTGGGTTCACTACAGAAGCAAAACCAGTGACACTTGTCCAGGTATATAAAAAGAGCCATTTTTGCTTGGCAAAATGTTTCTTTTGTAAAATGCTTTCCATTTTGTGAAATGCTTCACATGTTCCTAGAAGCAGATAAGTTGAGTCCAATTCGAGTCAGTTGATTGGATGTTAAGGTGGAGGCTCTTCCACAACCATGCAGCTGATCAGGCCTGTGACTGGCTGAGTGAGACAAATTGAAGGTCTGCAGTTTCTGATGCCTCCTAGGATTGGCAGACAGTATGGCAGGCCACTGATGGCTCACAGATTTGGCAGACAAAGTAGCAAGCCATTGGCTCAAGAACTAGACATCAGTGGGCTAGATCTGGGACCTATGCATAAAAGAAATGAAGCTCTCCACAAAATCTGCTTCAATATCAAGTAGGCCACAGCCCCAAAGAGATATTATCAAGACATGATTTGAGTAACTGCTTGGCTCACTGCCGATATCATCATGCATGTAGTTGATTACATTGCATAAGAACACATTATGGAGAAGGCCTTAGCTGCCAAACTACTGAGAATCCTAGCAAAGTCAATTTGATGCAAAACTTATCACAATATTTTATCTTTAATCTGTTAACTTATCTATGTGTTTTATAGTTTAGTCATGCAGTCCCATTTTGATAATTATTTATATACTTGTCTTTCAACATATAATTTTATTTTATGTTTTCCATTTACTTATTTCATCCTCCTTTTCCTTTTTCAGGTTTGTCAATTTTATTGAGTCAGAGAGACACCCTCATGTTTAGTTTATACTTTTTATTGTTTTTTCCATTTTGTATTCCCTGGGAGTACTCAGAATACCCCTAGCACTGATATAGTGTAATTACAGGTGGCATTGAGCCATTCAATGGGGACTGGGAGTGATTGCAATAAGAATTGTTTCCAATCTTCATTGTGAAATTGGGGAGTGTGTTAGTCAGTGTAGACTAGGGAAACAAAATTCTTAGAAACTCATATATCTGTAAGAGATAACCTTATATGAAAGAGTAATTGTATAATAAGAAAATATCCCAGCTCAGTTCAGATCAAGTTCATAAATCTGATGCTAGTCCATATTTCTGATACTAGTCTATAAATTCCTGTTCAGACACATGCAACACATGCAATGATGCTGAGTGCAGGAAGATCACGGGCCAGTGGATGGAAAGTCTTGTGGATCCAGTGGTGGTGGAAGTATCTTAGTGCTGGCCTGGGTTCCTCCAGCTCCAATGCTCTGGCTACTATCAGCCTAGCTCCACGTGGCTTGTTAATATGAATGACTCACAAGGAGAGTAAGCAGAGAGAGTATCTCCTGCCTCCAAGGAGGAAGACAGGAGTCCCCAGAATCCTCTGGAGAATGCCAAGCCCACACAAAGGCCTCATTGGCTGTGACCTGATTGACAGGCTAGATTCCACCCCTTCACAAGTTGACAAATGATGTAACTGCCACAGGGAGATAAGAAGAGTGATTTACTAGGTAGGGAAGTCAATCCTTGACATCAGATCAAATTTAGAGATATTGCTTATTTCCCCCAGACTATTACTACCAGTCATACGTATGCTGTATCTCTTAATATTTATCCCTCTATGGATCATAAAGAAGAATTAAGAGGTACACACAGAGAATTTTCTGGGGAAATTCTGACCTTTAAAGACACCAATTACTAGTAGCATCAATGGTCAAGCAGGTAATCTCACAAACTTATTACTCTTGCTTACAGGGGGCCCAAAGATGGCAATTAGCCATACAATCCCCCCCAAAACTAAGCACAATGAAAAATTAAATTAAATCCTTTAGGTAGCAAACAAAGACTAGCAAAAAAAACAACAAAAACAAACAGAATCATCAAATTCAAAGTAACAACTGATAAAAATTAGAGGTTAAAAACAAAGTTAAAACAAAGTGGCTCAAGTAGAAAGAAAATGTTTTGAAAATGATGACGCAGCAAATGTACAAATGTGCTTGACACAATGGATGTATGTATGGATCATGATAAGAGCTGTAGAGCACCAATAAAATTATTTTTTTAAAAACCAACAAAGTGAGACAAAGTAGTTACTTCCTTGAGTCAGGTGAATCCCTTTAAATCCAAGTCCTAAGTCTTCTATAGGGTCATAGGGTTAATGAGCCTAGGGTGCCAACTTCTCTGGATTTGTCCCTGGATAGTGGTCTGAAATGTGGATAAAATATCCCTTCTATATATTATTTTTAATTAATTAATAGCTCGTTAAAAATTTCTCAGGTTCAATTTCTAGTAGATTAAGTATCAATAGACACATTGGAATGAAAGATAATGAAAAGCTTAAGAGTTATGACCATAAAGGAAAAGAGTATTGAAAAATGATTATGTAGCAATATTTAATATGATTGAACTATTGAATTGTATGATAAATGAATTAAGTGACAATACAATTGTTAAAATATATCTCTCCAATTAAGTATCAGGGCTTTCTGGTATGACAAGGAAGGCATGCGAAAACATTATTATTTGCCAAGTCACTACTCAAATTCTGGGGGAAAAGATTGAATTAAGCATTGACTAGACACTCTTCAGAGCAAGGTGCTACTTTTAGACAGAAGACCAGGCAGGACAGGAGAGAAGGAATGAGAAAGTGGTGCCCATTCAAAAGAGAAAATCAGTCTTGCTCTTGGCATTCTGATATACTGGAGGATCCCTGAGGGACATGTCTATGCAGGCTGGGACTGCCCGAAGACACTTCAGCCTTGTTGGACTAGTTTCAGGGTGAGGTTCTCAGAGGCTGCCTGCACTGTCCAGGGCAATCCTTTCTCTAAGGGTTCCCCCACACTGGGGACAGGGTTTAGATGGTCCTTTAATTGCTGTGGCAGTTCCTTTGGAAGTGACCCTGCTGACCACATCAGTAACTAATTCCAGAAGCTGTTTCTTAAGGGCCTGCGTTAGCCTGTTGGAGCGCCATGGCAAAGACTGCAGCCTTTTTCTTCTCGCCCTTCTCCTGCTCCTCTCATTCCTCCTGCTCTTAGTTAGAAATGACCATAGTGGCAATTTTCCCAAGGTTATCTAGGACCGAATGAGGGCCAAGAGACAACTTTTGTAGCTTCTTCTGTAAGCCCCAGGACTTCAGGTGGGACTGGGTAGTTCAGGGGGAACTTTTGGGTTTAACTCCCAGAAATACCGATTCAAAATTTCTGAGATAGAGCCCAGGAATTTGTATTTCTAAGAAGTTACCAAGGAATACTGATCCTGCTGGTTTAGGGGCCACACTTAGAGAACCACTGTCCTAGAGTGCAAGAACCCTGAAAGTGTAGTGCTTCTGCAGTGGGCTGTGATCCACGTGGTAGGCAGTTCAAAACCACCAGCAACTCCTTAGAAAAGAGACTGGGGTTTCTAGTCCCATAAACAGTTGCCGTATCTGAAACCCAGTGGGTCACTAGGAGTCAGCATTGACTCAGTGGCAGTGAGGAAGTGAGTACTGGAGTACCAGGAAGTAATAGTTTAACTAACAGCACAAGTGACTTTTAGAATTTTCTGCACATTCTTGATAGGTGCAAAATCATTTAGAAGATCAAGGCTTGCGTACTCTTTCACAAATTCCAAACACACAAAAATCATACATCAATTAGCATTCATGAATAATGAACACTATCAATGTTGTATGTTGTTCTTCACTTTTTACTTTATAACATTTAAATTTTTCATTTTAATAATCCCTGTAACTCTTATGTTTCTGAATTTGTGACTTCTTACATGGTTGAGTAGGATGCTCATTGATTAAGTCTGATAGGATCTTAGTCATGGCCAAATAATACTGCTGAGTCATCAGAATTTCCCAGGATGTATTTCGTATATGGGTTGGTATACAATAGAACTTAGTGTGTCCAACTTCTCTTATCTAGGTGGGTGTACAGAAATTACAATGTGCAAATAAAATTGGGATTGGCTTTGACAGCACAGCTCCAGAGCAACTCATAAGAGCCTGGCGATGACGGCTGCAGTACTGAGAAGCCCACAACAAAAAATCCACTGACAAACAAAATTTAAA
>NW_022109491.1:42921152-42922703 GCF_000313985.2 Echinops telfairi
TTTACACAATTGATCTATGTATTGTGATGAATTGTATGAGCCCCAATAAATTGATTAATTAAAAAAAAAAAAAAAGAACTTAGTGTGTGACATCAAACAATGCTTTAAATTGAAATTACCTTATTTCACACGTTAAACAAAAAGATAAATGCAAGTCAAGATCTAAGAGACTAGTCATTGAGTGAATTTTAGAGAAATTCTGGTTACATGCAAAATCCAAAGTAATCCTGCCACTGACTCCGTTCTGACTCACAGTTACCCATGGCATGGAGTACAACTGCTGTGAGGATCTCTGAGATGGTAAATCTTTACAGAAGCAGTGGGTCTCGTCTTTCTCCTGTAGCTGGCGGGTTTGCATCACCAACCTCTTGGTTATCAGCCCAATGTTTAAAATCCACTGGGCCACCCTGGCTTCTTCTCTGTATGATAGCCCCCGAAAACGAGAACTTTCCATTTAAATTATGATAACCTTACTTGAACTTACTTTAGTACTCAGAGCATGTAGGTTTTTTCACTAGTATATCCTCTATTCATTAATTTATTTACGAAGACTCAGATTTCCTGGTAAAAGTTAGCTGATTTCCTATTCTTGTCTCACACATACTTTTATGAAAAACCAAGTCACTGTAGTACATTGGCTGTAGGTAGGTCTATCTGTTTTCTCATTTAACTGGAAGACCCTTGAGGATAAAAACACTGTATCTTCATCTTAGATTATCATATAACCACGGTTGATTGTACCTTAAAATGCAAGTACTCAAGGAGTGATTGTTAAATGGAAGCTCTTGATGAACAAAAACCCAGCCTCCACCTGTCAATCAGTATGGCATCTGGGCTTCTGGTAAAGGGCTGTATACTAAATATTCATGAAATTCAATGGAATTGACACAGCAGGAAACAAACTTCTAGTGTTAAATTCAACCTGTTCCCTGTTTCAATCTGTGACCAGGTAGTTAGAGCCATCTGTTTGTAGTCCAGTGTAGAACTAGATGGCAGCTTGTATTGCAAGTAAAATGTCCTAGTTAGGCAGTTCCCCTGTCTCTTTTTTCTACACACTACCCTCACCATTGCCCAGTCACTTTGTGTTAGTGCTCTCTGCTAACTCTTGTCACTGGTTAAAGCCAGCAATTGCCACAACCTTATACTAGGACCAATGAATGCAATTTGCCAGCCCCAATGCAAGCCTGCCCTATAAAGAGGCACTTGGTTGACAGAGTGAAAGCACGGAATAAGGCAATACCATCTGCACATCCTACTACATAGCTCAATTAGTTGATAGATTTGTAACACTTTAAAAAACACTTTCTAGGCAAAGCACATTAGGAGAGTGTTTTATTATGTATTCAGTTTAATTAAAGCTTCACTTAGTGGAGCACTTTGCTTCTTGTTTTCAGAGAAAAATATAAATCACAAGGAGGTCACATTCAATATTGATTTTTAACCCCACAAGCAGGAGTAAAATAACATTGTTAAGGTTGCAACATCCAGAGCTGTACAAGTACAGCTGTTTTAAAAAGTTTCTGTAATTAGGATGTAGACGACTAGGTAGCA
>NW_022109491.1:42922803-42939521 GCF_000313985.2 Echinops telfairi
GGCTGTAACCATCTCTGAATTTGAATAACCAGCAACACCTGCTTCTTGTTACACAAAAAATATTTTTATCAACCAAAGAGGGAAAGAAAACCTGAAAGCATTCAACATGCATTCAAATGCTTAAGATGAAGTTGGAGAGATTGAGTGTATTCATAGGTCTTGCTAATTAGGAAACTGTATAAACAACATCCCAGCACAAGAGTTTTCCAAGTTCTGATCATTTTAAATGTTAATTCAGTTGATTCCTCTTACATCCCAGGTCGTCACTACACCAAATTGCTTTCTCTGCATTCCTACTGCCGATAACATAACCAAGTGCAAAAGGATTTTCAAATTGTTAGTCATTTGATTAAGCTTTCATATTTGCATGGAAATTTTGATATATTAAAAGTACTCTGTTTGCATTGCTCTTGTCTCAGTTTCTGCAAAGCTAATTACTGAAATTGATTGGATTTGCTTGATTTTGAAGTCACTTAGAAGTTCGAAACACAACCCTTTCTATAATTTTTGAAAATAATATGAAAACAAAACAGAATGAAAGGAGCACTGTGAAGAAATGTGTATGTTTCACATATTTAGATTGTAAACTTATCACAAGTTGAACACAATAAATAGTAGAGACAATAGTAGTTATTTTTCAGTAAAGGAAAACATCAAAGTAGATCAGTGGATAATTTAAATTTAGTGTTTCAGCACTCTCTCATTTAGCTAAATTAGCCAGTTTATTATAGCAAAATTTCTTCTGATGGTGTTGAACTTCTCTCCTTGCCTAAAAGATGCCCCCAGGTCACTAGTCCATAACACAAAATGAAATTCTAACTCCCTGCCATCATGTGGATGCCAGCTCCTAGTGACCCTGCAGGACAATGGAGGGCTGCCCCTGGGAGTTTCCCAGACTGTAACTGCTTATATGACTGGAAAGCCTGTCTTCCTCTCTCAGAGCTGGCTGGTGGTTTTGAACTGCTGACCTTGCAGATGTCAGTCCAATGCCTAACCCACTGTGCAACCAGGATGCCTAAAAATGATATTCTATTATTCTTTTGCATTAACTAAATTTTCTTGGAAGAATCCAGAACTGATCTTACAACAAATACAACCATCTATCCTAGGAAAAACCTACACATTGTGGTTCTAATTCTTTTATGCCTGTTTATTCTAAGTCTATACTCAAAATAATTATTTGGGCATGCCCATTTATTTTTACCAGTGATGCTATCAATTAATTAAAAAAATAAACAGTTAGTATCGGTTCCTAAGAATAAATCATTTCTTAAAAGATAAACTCACCAAAAGCATCGCCATTTAGCCAATCCCTGCTTACAATAATTCTATAGGGCAGAGTAGAGGTACCTTTGTGGGTTTCCACGACTGTAAATAGTAGACAATATGACTACTTTACAATAGTAGACAGCCCCATCCTTCACCTGGGGAGTGGCTGGTGGTTTTGAAGCTGTGGTTAAGCAGCCCTACGAACAACCCACTGGGCAACATCATTGTTAGGGATTGATTGATTTTATTCTTCTTGTTTTAAACTTTTCATTGTGAACTTGATGAATTTACAGAGAAAATCAATTCTTTAGTCAACAATTGAGAAACTTTGTTTCAGGTCATTGTAATCTTACGTCCTTCCTTTTTCATTTTCAATTCCATTTTCTTTCGTAACTCTTCTTGCCTTCTGAACTTTTTTCTTGGGTAAATGCTGTATGTTTTAGTCTCAAGTGATTTATTTTTCTTGGGAGTGAGTACCTCCCTAGTGCTATTTTTTACCTTACATTCCTCTCTGTTGTTTGTTTGAAACTGGAGACATGGGGTTAAGTTCAGTTGCAGGACTGAAGGATGACCAAGGCTCTATCTGACCAGTAAGACTACTCTTTTTAGGATTTTAGGTTTTGTTCCACATGTTTTCCCCTCTCTATCCAGAAACACCTGATGGTGGCCCTTTCCGAGTGATCTATAGTAGTAGGCAAGTGATATTGCAGGGTCCTACAAGCTAAAATTAAGGTAGTCAATTCGTCTTTTGGGCTAATTCTCCACCCCCACCCCCACCCCCATATATCTTTGACTTTCTTCATTAATCTCTGGTCTGGACAGGGAAAGACCAATAATTGCATCTTAGATGAAAACTTACAATTTTTTAAGACCCCTGTCTCTAATCACCAAAGTTGGATTGTAGCACATTTTCTTTATGGACTGTGTTGTCAATTGAAATTTCTGTCCCCTGAGAGTAAGGTCTGAGCCCCTAAACTTAGCAAATCATTCCCTAAAGGTATTTGATTGTAGCTAAGGATAATTCGTAATATTTCCACTTCTCTGCTATATTTATAGAAATGTTTAAAGCATACATACATACGTGGAAATATCTTCTGTCAAACCTATTTGTGGGTTTAGTCCTACTCTCCTTGCCAGACCTGCTCACCTTGCATGTCTATCTGTCCACTCTCAGAGCATTGTGAATACTCTGGCTGCAAGATTGTGGATGTAACAATGTTTACAGCTGTTAGCTTTGACTCTGTGTCCCCCTTAGTGTCTTCCTTTGCCTTAATCATTTTGTGCTGAAGTTCTTCTTCCTGTGTATTATCTATCCTTCCCCCAAGTTAACATGTGTGTGGTCTCTAATTAGTGGTTTGCTCTTTCCGCATAGAATGAATTTTAGCCCCCTGTCAAAGCCCCCTGGTTCTTGACAGGTGGGTGGATTTACTTCTGGGTTCTCAAGTATTTTCCATTTTTCCACATGTGTGTCATTGAACTGATACCAAGGTGCCTGAATGACCTTGGCTGTATAATAGGTTGTACAGTCTTCTACCTTGACCTTTATTTTCTTTCTTTTATATGTAGTTGGTAACCAGTTTTTCCATCTCTCTAAGTTTCACTACCGTGAGGATGATATATTCTTTCATTATATGGGTCTCTTGATTGCTTGTGGAAATGTTTTGTAGTTTTCTTTCTAGAGGCGTTTCATATTTCTGGTGAGACTTATTGCGAAGTGCTTTTCTCTTCAAAAGCTTTTGTAAATGATATCACTTTCTTAGTTCCCTTTGTTGTGTAAATGAATCCAACTAATTTATCTTTAAAGACATTGTACCCTCCCACTTCGCTGAATCTTTCCATAAGTCCAGAATTCATTTTTTTTTAACCTGTGTGTAGGTTTATAGTATCTGGAGAGAAAGGTTTGCTTCTTTGTTCATTTAATTTCTCTGACTTGTTTTATTGCTCTGGGTAGGAGTTTCTATGCAATCAATATAGATTAGGAGTCACGATAAAGGGTTTCTTCGGTTATAATTCACAAGGGAAATGTTTTCAGTATCATTCCATTCAGAATACTTCTGTTGATAGTTGGTTTCCCATGCATCCCCTGCCCCCACCCCCATTCATATTGGCTATGCATGATTTTGTTCTGGGTCTTAGATGCCTGATACCCATTCCCATCAACACCGCATGATCACACAGGTTGGTGTGCTTCTTCCAGGTGGGTTTTGTTGTTTCCTGCTAGATGGCCACTTGTTTATCTACAAGCCTTTAAGACCCCAGACATTATATCTTTTGATATCCAGGAACCATCAGCATTCTTCACCACATTTGTTATGCATCCATTTTGTCTTCAGCGATCTTATCAGGGAAGTGAATATCATACAATGCCACATTATTAGAACAAACCGTTCTTGTACTTAGATAAGATTTAAGTAAAGACCAAAGACCATCTGCTTCCTTGTTGTACACACACACACACACACACACATATCTATATATACATATATAAGCAAATACGCCTATATTTTTATATATTTCTTTTCTTATTCTTTCTTTTTCTTTTTACTTTCTCCTTCCCCACTATCATGTTTACCCATCATTCACCTCTCTAGTAATTCCTCTCATATACAATTCGATTGATCAAACATGACCAGAAAAGCTATACCTTCTTGAACATTAATTTTAGAACCCTTACTATTCCCCTCTCCATCTTTATTGGCTCCCCACTCACTTCCCCCCTGCCTCCTCCACCATCCCCAGGAACTGCTGGTTCTTTCATTGTCTCTGTAGGGTCACCTATCTTGTCTTGTCTATCTTGTCTAGATAAACAACAATAAAAAGAAAGGTCACCCAATAGTCCCAAGTCACACAGGGATCCTGACACAGAGCAGATGAATATCTCTCTATTAAATAGCAAGAAAGACAAGTTATAATCCATCAGTCCAGATGAGTCTCATAGATCGTATATTCATGGATCATGTTTTCTTACCCAGTCTGCTCTTCTGCCTCTTAATTGGTGAATTTAATCTATGCACATTCAGTGTAATTCTTGTTAGATATGAATTTATTTCTGTCAATTTGCTTTATTTTTGTGGTGCTGCTGGTCGTCTTGTTTCTTATAATTTTTGTGCTTATTTCATTTTGTTTATGGATTTTCTTTGTATTTCCTTCTTGGTTGGTGTTTTAGTGTTGTCAAATCTTTATGATTTTCTTCCTTTATGAAAATATTTACGAGGATGAGACCTTTAATTTTGTTTAAGATTACCCAGTACTTTATTATTTTCTTCCTAAATGAAACAAAAAAAAAACCCAACGATCTTTTTGAAAGAGTCTTGACTTCTCCATTTGGAAATGCTTTAGCTCTATGTTGTGCTCCTTTTTCTTGTTCCCCATTTTCAGTATTGTAAAGTGAGTTTACTTAGGATAATTCCATATCTGAGTGGATTTATGGGTTATGCTATTATATATGCTAATCTTAGATTGTTCTCTGTCATTGTTGGTTTTCAGTCTGAATAACCCCTTTTACTACTTCTAGTAAAATTTGCCTAGCTATCTTAAATTTCCTTAATATATTTTTATCATGGATTGTCATAATTTCTCTCATATTTGAGGGAAAATTTTGCTGGATTTTTAAAAAATTTCATAGTCTCATATATGCCATTTCTTTATCTTCTTGCTTGCATGATTTCTATTAAAAATTAGAGCTTAATCTTATTGATTCTTCATTTTTTCTAATTCAAATATATATATATGTATAACAGGGACAAATACAAATGTATATGTATGTATTTGTCTTTGATTTTTTTAGTTTGTTTTTGATATGTTGTGGTGATGTTTGCTTGAAATATATCCTTTTTAGCGTTTATTCAGATTCTTGTATGCATATCTTCTCACCTTTTATAATATTAGGAAAGTTTTCTTCCAACAAATCTTTGATAATTTTCTCTGTGATCTTTAAAAAAAATCTCTTCTTGCCTTGGAATTCTGAGCACATGTAAGCTATTCTCCTGATGGCACCCACATCATTCTGAGGCATTATTCTTTTGTTACTATTGTTTTATTATTCCTCCAACAGCTTAACATTGGGAGATGTCTTCAATATAGTTAGTTCTGTCTTCCCATGAGTCAATTACACTCCTTTCCCATGCATGGTGCTATCTATATCTATAATCCTGCTATTAATCTTCTGGATTTCTGTCTGCTTTTCCTAATCGTTTATAATTTTTTGTTCACTTTGCTAGTTAGTTCTTATAGTACTATCTAGAATTTTCCTAGAATTTAGTTTCATCCTACCTTTCTCTTAATTAGTTAATGGTACCTAACTATCATTTTTTAGAAATTCCTTTTCAGGTCATTCTAATGATATTTTTCCCTCGGGAATATTGTGTGTGTCTATATTATGGCCACTTGTTTGAGGTACTCTCTCTTTTTTCTTCAGTTGAACTTAACTTGATAGTTGTTGCCAAGACATTGTGGTATGTGATATATGTTCTTGATTACAGTTTGTATATTGGTACTTTGCTCACGTTTTAATTTTATTATGTATACACATATGTCTATATCATATCTACCAATAGTCATGAATGAGTGAGTGGTGCCAGTCACCAAGTAGGCAGGCATGCTAGAGCTTTGGGTGTGTCTTGGAAGTGTGGCTATGGTTGCTGTCTCCTACTAGGTGGGGTTTTAAAAACAGAAAAGCAAGTGATAAAAGAATAATAAAAGTCATAATAAGCAAGAGAAAGAGTAAGCAAATACCAACAAGAAGAGAAAATGATATTTTTTAAAGAAGGAAAAGTGAGGAAATTTATTTTCAAAAAAGTTAGGAAGAGAAAAGGCATGAAATGAATAAGAAAAAGAAGGGAAGGAAACATGAAAAGAGATTATGATTAAAAGTAAGGAAAAAATAAAAATCAAACAAGAACAAGGAGGAAAAGGAGAAACAAAGGGGGGAAAGGAGAAAAATTAGGGGCAGGGCACCCAAACAGTCCTCTTGTCAACCTAATGGCAGGGGCCATGACACCTAGTATAGGTCAGCCGACTCTACCAAGTCCACTACCTTCCAGAAGTCTTTTATATATAAACTTATACTGTTGATGATGTTCTGTGAAAACTGTCAGTCACTCATCTATCAGTATATTCTTATGGGTGCCTACCTCAGAAAGACATTTCTGAATAGCACATTCCTGCAATTTTTTTGTTTAAGAGAACTTCGCAGACACTACCTTTTAATAAAATGAAAATGCCAAAATATGCCTATCATTGATGAAGATCCCTCTGATGCTGTAAAAGTTGCTTACATTTAACAGATAATTTATATGACAGGAGGAAAAGACAACATAGTACTTCCCATTTCAAATAATAATAATGATAAAATTTCACTGTCATTTACTCAATGCTTGCTTATAGTGGCCCTAGAGGACAGGGCAGAACTTCCCCTATACATTTCTGAGACTGTAGTATTTATAGTAGAAAATCCTGTCTTTCTCCTGTGGAGCAGCTTGTCGTTTCAAACTGCTGACCTTGCAATTATCAGCCCAACATGTAACCACTACTGGACTGGAAAGAAAAATAAAGGACATTACATTTACAGAAATGGGGACTCCAGTGCAAAAACATGTGATATAGAATGGCTTTGAAAATGCTCAGTGGCTGTTAAGAAGGTTGCCCAGCAATTTACATCTTTTATTGAGTTACTGTGAAAGACTCATTTACATGTTCACAGGAAGCATGATCAGGTTGACCTGTGTGGAGGTGTCACCTGCCTGATGTGTTGGGTTCCCCCCTTTACAGTCATACATCTTCAAGTTGAAATAATATCCTCTCACTACCACAAAGTCTTTCATGATCTAGAGCCCATGACTAATCCCTATAAACTAATCACAATGCTTCCTGCAATGTCTGTTCTGATACTCATAGGATCAAAAAGGCATTCGGCCTCATAGCTGTTCCTTTGGACCATCTTGAGGAGTGTCTGAACTTTGTGACAATGACGCTAGAGGAACCAAAGGCTCACAACAGCTGCCAGTTCCTCAGGGGCATCTCAGCTGCTGCTCATCCACTGACTCAAAGTTAATGCCTGAAAAGAGGCAGGTAGGCTTTCCCAGCTGGGGCCGAAATTACAGGGAGGGGGATTCAGCTGTGTTTAGAAGCCCAGTTTCTACAAACTGCAGAAAAAGGCACTGCTCAGTAAATTCTCATTTCGGAAATCATTTCCAGGAGCTCAGAAGGCAATCCTGGATCCCATCTCCATTATTAGGGCTGGAAAAGCAAGCAGTGCGTTTCTGTGTGCATTTTTCACACCGTGGAATAAGTTTGCCATGTGAGGACAAAAGTGCAAGGGGAGAGGCTAGAGGAATATTCAGAAGAGGGAAGAGGAAGTAAGATTGGCAATTGATGTTTATACTCCAGGTGTGTACACAACAATGCCTTCTAGCACAATATTTGACCATTGACCTCTGTCAATATTCCCTGAGTAGCTAGAAGGAATATTCAGGAGAAGGTAGAGGAAATAATTTGGCAATTGATGTTTATACTCCAGGTGTGTACACAACAATGCCGTCTAGAAAAATATCTGACTATTGATTTCAATTAGTATTCCCTGAGTAAAGTGAAAGATATGGTTAAAGAAAAAACTTACGTAATTGTTTACTACAGTTTAATAAGTAAATTTACCTGGTTTATTGGATAATCTGCCCCTTTATACATATCTTCATGTGGATTATTTCAGAAGAACATTATCCATGTCACTAAATGCAAAACAAAATAGTTGAGAATAGAAGTTTAGAGCTAAAGATAGGATAGAGCCACGTTTTTAAGCAAATCCAGCCCAGAAATCAACAACAACAACAACTTTATAACTGCTTCCCAGGAAAAGACACCAGTTGAACCACTTTTCAACAATGGATTCTTAACAACAGCTTGTTTACTATCAAATGATTTATGAAGAAGCTAGGTTCTAAAGCAACTTACTTTTCCAGTAATGGCTGTAAGAAGAGCTTTTAGTTCATTATCCGCATTTAGTATTTCAAAGTATTCTTCAAAATGTCCTACTTGGCAAAAATCCTCACAACTGAACATGATAAGTGTCCAAGGATTTCATTTTCTTTCAATCCATGGTCAATGCTCAGGAAAGCAGAAGTCAAGGAATCAAATGACTCATTACACTGGGCATATCTGAAGCCCAAGGCTGCTTTAAAGTGCTGAGGAGAAAGGATGTCACTCTGAGGATTAAGGGGCTCCTGACTTCAAGCCATCGAATTTTAAAGCCCCTCACATGCATGTGAAAGTTGAGCAATGAATAAAGAAGACTGAAGAAGAACAGATGTGTTTGCATTGTGGTGCTGGCGAAGAATATTGAAACTACCAAGGACTGTCAGAAGAAAAAATACATCTATACTGGAAGAAATGCAACCAGGATGGTCCGTACAAGTGAGGATAGTGAGACTTCCCCTCACCCACTTTGGACACGTTAAAACAAAAGACTAGTCCCTAGAATAGAACATCATGCTTGCTAAAGTGGAGGAAGAGTGAAAAAGAAGAAGATCATCAAAGAAGTGGATTAACACAGTGACAATAACAATGGGCTCAAACATATCAATTGTGAGAATCAAGTGTTTCCTTGTACACAGGGTCACGATGAGTCAGAACCAATCAATGGCACTTAATAACAGCAACATTCCACTAAAGATATAATGTATTGTCCCATATCAACCGCTTAATCTAAGATTTTGCTGTGTAACATGCATTAGTTAAATGAAGAAGCAGAGGTGACAGTGGGTTAGTAATTCTAAGCCCAGCTTCTTATTGGCCCTGGTGCAGCTGTTCATCTTTCTATACTCATCAACATGATTGGATAAGAATTCTTGACTAGCCAGTCTGAACCCAGATGGGAGGTGAGAGATGTGTGGGACCAAACTGTCTTGGTTGACCGCCTAAACTCCAGATGATTTATAGAGTCATGAGCATTGATAAATGACCAATGCTCTCTGATTTGGGGGTAAAATCTATTTCAAAACATATATATTAAGTGAATGAGAATATATATATATATATATATATATCAACATATACTGAATTGAGTAGGTTTATTTTACTTTACAAAAATTACTCTAAGAAGCTCAATAAATCCAATCAGGTTGGCCCTTACAAAAAAAGACTCTAAGATGTATCATAACAAAAATTTCCACCTAAAGAAGTTTTTTAAATCTTATAGCAGTTCAGGGGGAGAAAAACCTTCCCTAGACAAGGTCAACAGAAGACTTATTGCTGATTTCTTGGCAGAAACCATGCAAGCAAGAGGGCAATGAGATAACATATATCAAAAATCAAAGTCATTGTCATTGAGTCAACCCTGACACATAGGCACCCTATAGAACAGAGTTCAACCTCTTTGTGTTGCTGATATTGTGCATCTATATGGGAATAGAAAGCCTCATCTTTCTCCCTTGAAGTGGCTAGTGGTTTTGAAAGGCTGACTTTGTGGTGAAAAAGCCTGTAAATAACCCACTACACCACCAAGGAAATATTGGGGAGCGAAAAAAGAATTACAAACCAAGAATCATATATCCAGCATTTTTTTTTCAAAATCAGTGACAAAGTAATGAGAATTCAAAATAAACAAAAATTAAATTTGTAAAAAACAGATCAACCTTAGAAGAAATACTAAAGGAATTCCCATGGCTAATGAACCAAAATGATCGGAAAACAAAACCAAACCAAACCTGAGATTAAGAAAAACAAACAAATTCACCAAGATATCAACCCAGATAAAGAATTTTTAAATATAAAATACAGCTTCAAAACTGAAAACAAGGAATGAGAGATTTCGATGTATAACTTCAAAATATAAAGCAGGAATAAATGATATAGGGACAGACATTGATATGGAGAAGACTCAATCAATGTCAGAGATACAATGCATTATTTTAGATTTAGGAAGATAAATATCAAAGCAAAACAATGGAGTTAATAAATATAACCAAAGTAAAGAAGAAAGTAAAAAAAAAAAGTATTCAGTAAACACAAAATCAAGAACAACAAAGGGCATGGACAGAAAATTTAGAAATAAGATTAAGCATAACACAGAACCAGTAAATATCACACGCAAAAAAGGAAAGTAGAACAAGATGGAAAAAAAAATTCATAGCTACTGATAATCACACTAAATATGGTTTTAATGCAGCAGTCAAGAGACTGAGAATGCCCCCGAGGAGAATTTATTTCAGAGGACAGCACTGAAGCTGCAGCTCAGGTAGGACATGTCTGATCAGAGCACACAGGAGCAAATGAAGGGGGAGAAAAAGAGAGTGGAGCACATCCTGGCCCACCAAACCTTGAGGACGATATTCCTGCTCAGAGCAGCCAGTCCACAGAGTGGACCACATGGCCGGCCCCACTATGAGACAGGACATCCCTCACTGACCCATAGCACTTCAGGGGACAACACTGGAGACACAGTGTGGGAATTGTACCTGATCTCATCCCACCACACCGATGCAAAACACTAAGGGTGTGGAACAGAACAGCAAGGGGAACAGAGCAATGAAGTCCTCAGGGAATACTAAAAATAGACTTTGGGGCCAGGGTGGCACCCTAGCAGACTTGACTGGAAAACACTCCTAAAGGCCAACAAACAGTCCTTGAATGAACTAACTATAGGCTTTTCTTTGTTGTTGTTGCTGTTGTTTTTGTCATTGCCTTTTTGTTGTTTTGTTTTCTTTTATTGCTTTGTTTTGCTCTGTCTTGTCTTTGTGCATATTATTATCTCTGCAGGTCTGTTGTCTAAATAAGACAGGAAGATTGGGGACCCAAGACCCATCTGTAGGTAACTCCCATTACAGAAGGGTCTCGGGGAGTTGATGAGCCAGTGAGGGTGCAGTGTAGCAATGATGAAACATCCAACTTTCCTCTAGTTCCTAAATGCTTCCTGCCCGGCCCCCCACCCCCACTATCATGATCCCAATTTACCTTACAAATCTGGCTAGACCAGAGGATGTATACTGGTACAGATAGGAACTGGAACCACAGGGAACCCAGGACAGATGATCCCTTCAGGACCAGTGGTGAGAGTGGTGGTACCGGGAGGATGGAGGGAGGGTAAGGTAGAAAGAGAGAACCGATTACAGGGATCCAAATGTGACTTCCTCCCTGGGGGACGGACAATAGAAAAATGGGTGAAGGGAGACGTCAGACAGTATAAGATATGACAAAATAATAATAATTTATAAATTATCAAGGGTTTATGAGGGAGGGAGGAGCAGGAAGGGGGGTGGTAAAAATGAGGAGCTGATGCCAAGGGCTACAGTAGAAAGCAAATATTTTGAGAATGAGGATGGCAACAAATGTGCAAATGTGCTGGACACAATGGATGGATGTATGACTTGTGAGAAGCATTGTATGAGCCCCCAATAAAATGACTAAAAAAAAAGAGTAAGAAAATGATGTGATTTTGAGGCAAGAACCCCAAGGATGCCACAAAAACACCTTTAGAAACAATTCGGGAAATAGTAAAATAACTGGATACAAGACTAACAAGCAGAAATCACCTGGATCCCTTCATACAAATGAAGCAAGATCCAAAAAGGACAAGAAAAAAACAGTATCATTTAAAACAGCCACACCGAAGATGAAATACTTAGGAATAAATGTAACTAGGGAAACAGAGACTTATATAAAGCAAACCATGGAGCCATTATCACACACACACACAAGGAAAAATATCCTATGTTCATGGATAAATATATCATACTGCGAAAATGTCTATACTACCTAAAGAAACCTACAAATAAAAAGCATTTCCTATTCAAATCCTAACTTCGTTCTTTAAAGAAATGGAAAAACTACCAACCTCATCTGGAGAGGGACAGGACCCAGGATGAGCAAAAGACTCTTCAAAAAGAACAGAGTGGAGACCTTCTAGTTCCGGTCCTCAAAACCTACTGCACAGCCACGGTGGTCGCGTAGCCTGATGCTGTACAGCCATAGATACAGACTGCGGGAGCAGAATGGAAAACCTAGAAATAAAAGCATCCACCTACAGACAACTGAGTTTTGACAAAGAACCTCAAAACACTAAATGGGAAAGGGAAACCTCGTCAGCAAATTATACTGGATAAATTGAGCCTCTATCTGCAAAAAACTAAATAGGCCCCATACCTTGATCCATGCATAAAAAGAAGCCCAAGATTGATGAACCTATAGGAACAGCAAGTAGAATAAGAGTGTCTAGGGCATGCAGTGGTGGTGGTGGATTGACTGTGGTAGCAGTTGTACAATACTGTTTGATGTGATTGGACTATGGAATGATATGATAACTGTATTAACACCCAATAAAATGTTTGTTTTTGTTTGTTTGTTTTTCCCCCCAGTGGACTTTTTTAATGATTCAATTGCTAGTTTTCTTTTTTTTTATCTGTGTATTCACTTTTTTTTCCAATCATTTTATTAGGGGCTCATACAACTCTTATCACAATCCATACATACATCAATTGTGTAAAGCGTATTTGTACTTTCATTGCCCTCATCATTCTCAAAACATTTCCTCTCCACTTAAGCCCCCGGCATTAGGTCCTCATTTTTCCCCTCCCTCCCTGCTCCCCCTCCCTCATGAGCCCTTGATAATTTATAAATTATTATTTTGTCATATCTTGCCCTGTCCGATGTCTCCCTTCACCCACTTTTCTGTTGTCTGTCCCCCAGGGAGAAGGTCACATATAGTTCCTTGTAATCGGTTCCCTCTTTCCAACCCATTCTCCCTCTACCTGAATGTAAACAGCAGAGCTATATGGATCATCAAGGAGAAAATTGGAATAAATGTAAGAACCCTGCTGCAGGGCATACATATACAACCAAATGTAATAAAGGAGGCTCACACAGTGGAAGACAAAATAGATGAGTAGGACCTATTAAAAATAAAGCATTCATGCACATCAAAAGACTCCTTCAAATGAGTAAAAGGAGAGCCCATGAATTGGGGAAAACATCTTTAGCAATGACACAATGGATAAGGGACTAATTACTAAAATCTGTAGAATTCTGCATCATCTCAATAAGAATGGAAAAGAAAAAAAAATAATCCAATTAAAATACAGGCAAAGGACGTGAATAGACAATTCACCAGGGATGACACTCAAATGACTAACAAACACATGATCACTAGCCATCTGGGAAATGCAAACCAAACCATGACAACAACCAAAACCAAACCAACAATAGCCTCATTGAGAGAGAGAGGGAGAGAGAGAGAGAGAGAGAGAGAGAGAGAGAGAGAGAGAACAATGAATTCTGGAGAGAGTGCATTGAGATTGGTAGTGGTATACGCTGCTGGTGTACTTGTAGACATGTATAACCATTATGGAAAGCTATATGGCACTACCAAAAATAACTAGGAATAGAAATACCAAAAGACCCAACAATACCTCTGCTGGGTATATACGCTGAAGAAGTAAGAGACAGACCATGAACAAATGTACATATGCTCTCCCATGTTCGTTACAGCACAGTTCACAATAGTAAGAAGCTGGAAATAGCTCAAACCCTACCTACTCCTTGATTTCTCTTCTACTTGTGACTGCTAGCTTCCGTTTCATCTAAGTTAACACCATGAACAGTCTAACCCATTTCTTTATCGTCCCTTCCTTACCTCCCCACCCCACTCTCACCTCTCACAAATTCCAAAGTGTGTTCCCTTTGGTATGAATGTATTATTTTTGTTTTTTCCTTTTATAGCTGTGGTCTCACATAATATTTGTCCTTTCGTGATTGGCTAATTTCAGTGGCAATAATGTTCTCTGCATCCATCTATGTCATGAGGTCCTTTGTGGTTCATCATTGTTTTTTAGTGACGTCTAGTGTCCCTACAGTTAGCAGTCAAATGTGCAACCAACTATCCCACAGGGGCTCCTTAGAAGAAACAACCCTACAAGTTCATATTTAAATAAAGCTTTAAAAGCATTTCATGGTTTACAACATCAGGGTCATAATTCCATCCTACTCCAAGCAGGGTTAACATTCGGTTACATTCTCTGATCTCTCCCTGTTGTTCCCTAATAAGAAACATACACACAAGGTTATAATGGCACCCCGAGTCAGAATCAACTAAATGACAATGACGTTTGGAGTTCCTGGGAAGCCACAGGAAAAGCCCTGGTGGTACTGGCCACTAGGTTTTGGATTGCGAACCCACTGGTTTATCTACAGTAGAGAGATGAGGTACTCTTGTCCCATAAAGATTTACAAAGCCTCAGAAACCCAGTATATTATTTGACTCAAACTTAAAAGGTTGTGGGTTGGGGAGTCACAAAGCTTACACATTGATTTAAGCGCACCTTGATTTAATCCTTATTGAAAAGAGTGTGATCATTTTGTACATGAGAAAAATTAAAACTCAGAAAGGTTACATAATTTGTCAAAAGCTATAGGGCTAGGTATAGTAGAATTAAGAATCAATATTTAATTCTTTCCCAACAAATGAGATTAGGTAAACACAGAGTTATAAAACAACCATGGGTATATTGGCTATTGTTATGATTTAATTGAAGTTTTTAATAGCTGATATATTGCTACTTTTATTTGATTTTGTTATAAAGTGGTATCTTTTCATATCTTCCTTTTTAAACATTTAAATCCCTTCTGTGATAGAAAGCTTTGAAATCCATACAAGATAATCTTCATGCTACTAGTATAATTTTTTTCATGTTCAGTTACATCTGCTCTTAAATCTTTAAACCTCAATCCCATTAGAAGATTAAATAATGATTATCTGATCTGGAAATAATTGGTTTTGTTTTGTAGTTCCACTCCATCTCAAATGGCATTATGCCATTTAGAATATTAAAGATATTAACTTATAAACAAGGGATGCTATTTGTTGTATCAGAACAATATGATGAATTTGTGTTTGCAACATATTTCTAATAATGCCGACAGGGATTCTAAACATGCTTCTAAGCTTCAGACCAGCTGTGTGATTGAGGCTTTGGTACCTCACTCCACTTTCTTATCCAAATTAAAGTAAAATAAAGATGGCAAAGGTGCTGAAAACGCTTCAGAGAGACAACATTTTAATCCAGATTCACCAAAAAATTCCCACCCTCAAAACCAAATGAAAGTCAGTGCCACCAAGAGGGTAAATCTACCCCAATAAGTTTTTGAGACTTGCACTCTGCAGGAGTGAAGAAACTCCATCTTGCTCCTGAGGGATCCACCGGTGGTTTCAAGCTGCTGACCTTGCAGGTAGCAGCCCAGAGCATCCCCCGTGTGTCACCAGGGCTCCAATCCTGGTTTACCCCAAGTAATCTTCCATTCCATCGTCTGTTAGCGCATTCTAAAAAGCCTAGCTCCATTGGACAGATATATCGCAATTAGTGCTTTTGGTATTTCGTGGAACCAGGCAGCATTGCAGTCACTGGTAGTTTCTTGTTATCCTAACCATCACAAACTTCAAATGGTCTTGATGCTACATTGTTCTGTTTCCTGAAGACAATTGATCAAAGATATACTTTTAGAAGGTGCTATCTACAGCCCGCAAATAATGAATAGCATACATTTTAAATAAAAAGAACAAAAACTCACTACCAGAGAGAGTCAATGCTGACTCATCGCTACCTTGGAGGCCAGGTAGAACTGCCCCTGTGGATTTCCAAGACTGTAACTCTCTACCAGAGTAGAAAGCCCTGTCTCTCCCCCTCCGAGGGGCTAGTGGTTTTGAATAGCTGACCTTGCAGTTAGCAGCCCAATGGTAACCAGGCATCCTAAATATCACTGTCTGTAGCTAAGACGTCATTACCCAGTCCAGTCGATAGTAAAACTTTCAACATGAAAGGAAGGTGATGGGTAAATGCAGGTTCTATTTAATTTCTTTTCACCATATTTGTTTTTAATCTCTCCCATAGCAATGACTCAAAAGCCTGGGGTAAAAGAAAGCAATAGTACTATGTACTTTTAACATCGTAAAATATGCATGATTCCTCGGCTACTGAAAAGAAAATAGTTCCTCTCTTTCTCTCTTCCTGTGCTTCTAAAGTGCAATAAACAGCTTTCCTCAGAGATTAAAAAGACTCCACCATTTCTCTTTGCTGTACACTAAAAGAGTTGTAACTGACTATTTTGAATTTTGTTGTTTGTTCTGGGGAGTGTTGATGGATGGTATTAACTGGTGCCTATAGGGAACAAGAGTCATCTATATGTAAAATGCATGGCAGTTCTTGGGAAGAAGCTCTGAAGATGCTGTACAGTTCAAGAAAGTTATGTTAATTGCTGGTTTAAAATGATCTACCCTCCACAGCCATTGCCTTAGGTTCTCTCCCTCCCAGGGCTGCATCTCACTTCCTTTTGATGTTGGCACTCTGTTGGTGAGAGTTTGTAGTCCCCTTCTCTGGGACAATTTCAAAATCTGTCCCCTACAGGATTCACTATCTACTTCTAAACAAGTGTGTGTGTCTGTGTGTGTGTGTGTGTGTGTGTGTGTGTGT
>NW_022109491.1:42939621-43068495 GCF_000313985.2 Echinops telfairi
CTCAGAGGTGTCAAAATTCCCCAGGGAACCAAGGGAAACTCATGTTTTCTGTACACTGAATGACTAAGGGGAAAATGGACTTCCGTTCAGAGATGCTCTTGACTGGAGAGCAAGAGAATAGTGGTCAGATGGGAGAGCACAGCTCAGGGACCTGCCCAGCTTGATTGAGCACTGCCAGCCCTTTCGAAGGAACAGGTAAGAGAGTAATGTTGCAGGGAGGAAAAAGAAAGTCGTGTGTATTTCCTGTGCTCCTTGTCTGTGGAAAACAAACAAACAAGCAAACACAAATCAGCTGTATCATGCATTTTTAAGAGCAATGTGTTTATTATAAATTGTATTAATTTAAATTGATTTTCACTTGGCAAGATTGCTATCGATGCTGAAATAGTCTGTGCTCCTCTGGATATTCTACAGTTTGTCAAGTCCTTGGTTTCACTGTGAAATAGTTTGGCCGATGGATGAATGAAGTGTCATTGAATTTACTCCAGTCTATTTTGAGGAGATCAAGCTACAGAAAATGAACCTACTCCTGAGCAGAGTTGCTTATTTCTTGAACTTAACAATCTCCAAAGCAAGAATAAAGACGACCTTCAGTAATATGGGATAGGAGATGTTAATGATTAGAAGTACTTAGAAGTACTCAGAACCAAGAGAATGACATCATACATTTGAAAGGAGTGAGAATGTCTTGTCAGAACTCAAATTTGAAGCCCTGGGATGTTTAAAGGGCCGGAAATGTGCTCATTTGGCCCCCATGGAGTTGCAGTCTACTTCACAGTACTGAGCTCCCACTATTTCTATGTAACCTTATTCTGCAAGTTATAGCAAGAGCAACTAGCCAAGAAAAAGAAATAAAAGACGTTTACATTGGTAAAAATGAAAAGAAAGAAAAATACCTCTTTGTACATTATCTGATAAATACAGAAAATCCCAAGACCTCCACACAAAAGCTACGAGAGCTAAAAAATGAATTTAACAAGATTTCAGGTACAAGTTAAACAACCACCACTTGTCTGTCAGTTTGTCCTACTGTGCTGGCTTGTGTGTTGCTGTGATGCTGGAAGCTATGTCACTGGCATTTCAAATGCCTGTAGGCTCATGCAAAGTGAAAAGATTTCAGCAGAGCTTCCAGACTAGGAACAGACAACAAAAAAGGACAGGGTCCCTACTTTAGAGGAAGAAACTGTTGAAAGCCTTATGCATAGCTGCAAAGCACTTTTAAATACCGAAAGCCTAACCAAAGGAATCGCAACATCGTCTGAGATACTGCTGGCAAATGGGCCCCTCGGTCTGAGGGCTCTCGAAATGTGACTGCAATGGGGATGATTTCTTGAAGGGGAGTCCACCATGGTGACGTGAGTCTGGATAAACCTCCAGGCTCTTCATTTGTGGATGGGCCCTACTCGAAGAGAACAGCTGCAAAAATCTTCTAATGATTGGAACTTGGAATGTGGGAAGTATGAATTTAGGAAAATTAGAAGTGTTCAAAAATGAAGTAGGACATGGGAAGATAGATAAGCTAGGCATTAATGAGCTTAACTGAACTCATATTGGCCATTTTAAATCAAAAAACTCATATGATTCACTCTGCCTGAATCACCCAAACAGGGAGAATGGGGTGGCATTCATTGTTAGAAAGGATCTGGCTAAATCAATCATGAAGTACAATGCTATCTGTGATCAGATTTTATCTTTCTGACTTCAAGAAAATCCAATCAACATAACTATTATTCAATTTTTTGCACCAGCCACCAAAGCTAGTGATTAGAGTTAAAGAATTATTTAAAGAGTTTAAGATTAACATCTTTACAGTTTCAGCATAAAGAGATTAAGTACTCTTTAAAGAATTAAAGACTTCTACCACCAAATTTAGTCAGATATGAATCAATTGATCAAACTTGCAATCAAAATGCATGGATAGTTATCAGTGATTAGAATGCAAATGTTGGAAACAAGGAGGAAGGAACAGTAATTGGAAAATATAGATTTGGTGATCAAAAAGAAGCTGGAGTTCACATGATAAAATTTTGTAAGACCAATGACTTTCTCAGAGCAAATACCGGTCAACAACACAGAAGGACTTCCTACACATGGACCTCCCCAGATAGAGTACACAGAAATCAAATTGACTATATCTATGGGAAGACATGATGAGGAAGCTCAATAGCAACAGCTTAAACAAGGGGCTGACTAAGGAATAGATCACCAATTGCTCCTATGTAAGTTCAGGATAAAGCTGAAGAAAATTAAAATGAGTCCCAGGGAACCAAAATACGACCATGACTGTATCCTACCTGAATTGTGAACATCAAGAGCAGAGTTGATGTATTGAACACTACTGACAGAAGACCTGATGAGCCGGGGGAAGACATCAAGAACATCATTCATGAAGAGAGCAAAAAGCCATTTAAAAGAAGAAGAAAAGATCCAAGTGACTGTCAGAAAAGACTCTGAAACTTACTCTTAATTGTAGAGTAGCTAAAGCAAATAGAAGAAAGGATGAAGTCAAGGAGATGAGTAGAAAATCTCAAAAGGCAGCTTGAGAAGACAAAGCCAGATATTATAAAGAAACATGGAATAACCTAGAATTAGAATACCAAAAGGGAAGAACATATTCAGCATATCAGAAACAGAGGACTCAAGAAAAAATGTAAGCCTCATATTTCAATTTTGAAAGTTTCTATATGCAAAATATTGAATTGTGCAGGAAGCAACAAGAAACAATGGAAAGAATACACAGCCACTCTGCCAAAAAGAACTAAGTGACAGCCCACCATTTCAGGAGGTAGCACATGAGCAAGAACCAATGGTACTGAAGAAAGAAAATCAAACTACACTGAATGCATTAACCACAAACAAGGCTTCAGGAATTAATGAAATACCATTGAAATGTTTCAGATAATTGAAGAAGAAATGGAAACACTCACTTGTCTATGCCAGAAAATTTGGAGGACAGATACCTGGTCAACTGAATGATAGAGATCCACAGTTGTGCCTATTCCAAAGAAAGGTGATCTACAGGATGCTCAAACTATAAAATCAATATCATTGATATAGCACACAAGTAAAATTTTGCTTAAGATCATCCAACAATAGTTGCAGCAATTCCTTGATGTGGAACTGCCAGAAGTTCAGGCTGGATTCAGAAGAGGACATGGAACATGGGATATCATTGCTGAAGTCAGATCTTGGCTTGAAACATAGATTACAAGGAAGATGTTTAGTTGTGTTCATTGACTGTGCCAAGGTATTTGATTGTGTGGATCCTAATAAATTATGGATACCTTTGAGAAGAATGGGAATTCCAGAACACTTCATTGTGCCCATGAGGAATTTGTACATGGATCAAAAGGCAATAGCATGAACAGAGCAAGGGAATGCTGCATAGTTTAAAATCAGGAAAATTTTGCATCTAGGTTGTATCCTCTCACATCACTTGTTCAATCTATATGCGGAGCAAATCCTCAGAGAGGCTGGATTATCTAAAAAGTATGGCGTCTGAATTTGAGGAAGGTTTAAAAAGAACCTGCCATATGTAGGGGACACAGCCTTGCTTGCTGAAAGTGAGGAGGAACTGAAGAACTTGCTGATAAAGATGAAGGATTGTAGCCTTTGGTATGGATTACAATTCAATGTAAGGAAGACCAAAATCCTCATAATTGGACCAATAGGTAACATCATGATAAATGGAGAAAAGATTGAAGTTGTCAAAGATTTTGTCTTACTTGGATCCACAGCCAATGCTCATTGAAACAACAATCAAGAGATCAGAAGATGTATTGCATTAGGTAAACCTGCTATCTAAGACCTCTTTAGAATATTGAAGAGCAAGGATGTTACTTTGAAGGGGAAGGGAGTATCATCCATTGCATCATATTCATGTGAAAGTTGGACACTGAATAAGGGAGAACAAGAAGAATCGAGGCATTTGAATTGTAGTGCTGGAGAAGAATATTGAAAGCAGTATATACTGCTAAAAGTCAAACTGACCTGTACTGGAGGAGTGAAGGCCAGAGTGCTTCTTAGAGGCAAGGATGGCAAGACTTGGTCTTACATTGCCAGGAGAGTCCAGTCCCTGGAGGAAGACATCGTATTTGGTAAAGTGGAGGGGTGGCGAAAAAGAGGAAGGCCCTTGAAATGGGTTGACAACTTGGCTGCATCACTGTGGTCAGGCGTAAGAGACACGGATGCAGGCCCATGCTGTGTTCAGTACTGTTCTGCGGAGGGTTGCTCCAAGTCAGAGCCGACCCCGTGGCACCTAACAACGGCAAGCCCAGTGAGCAGAATTCAGTTGAGTTTCTGTACACCAGTGGGATCAGAAAGAAATTAATTGTGTTTACAATAAAATCTAACTATAAAGTATGCTCTGAGGACCTTTCTTAGGTGATATATCCTGCTAGAGTGAGGAGAGAAATGTGGACCCAAATTCAAATTCTAAAAAGTCTAGATTTACTCGACTGGCTAAGATTAGAAGACTCCCAAGATTAAGGAATCAATCATTCAATCAATTAATCAAAGGAATCTCAATTCAGAGCCCATTTACCCAACCACCGGTGGAATTAAGTTATTTCATCATTAATTGTATATTCAATGCTATGTTTTGAGTATTTAACTAGAAAAAAAATGTTACGTCCTACACAAAATGTTTGAAAGTCACAACGTCATTGCAAATGTATATATAAAGTGGAAATGATTCCTAAAATATCTTAAAAGTGAAAAGAATGGCAAATTTTAGAACTTGGATAGTTCAGTGAACACCAGTGTGTTCATTCACACTTTAACAAGAATTATAGCTTCAAGAACCAGTGAGGAAAAATCCCCTGTCTTTGTAAGTCAATAACACGGTGGAAGTGTTTCAGTAAGGGTGTGTGTGCGTATGTTTTCTTAAAATTCCTTGATTCAAATTTAACAATTTTAAATAAATTCCTCTATTTACATTTCTTTAAATTATGATCTCCTTTTTTGAATGTCTACTTCTATTTCTGTTCCCAAATTGCCACCCTTTTTGTCACTGGAAGTTTGGGGGCATAACATGGAGACCTTAAAAGAGCGTCCTCCTCCTGATAGGCCCTGCAAATAGCTCTAAGCACCCACTTTTATGTCTACAGGTTGAGAAATGTCCCTCAATAGACCTCCCGGTGTCATAAGACCAGTGTATGGGAATAGAAATGCTAATGTGGTATTATGAGTGAGAGGTAAGGAATGTCCAGTCTTTTGTGGACAGAAGGCTTTCTGTGGTGAATAAAATGTGCGCATACATTCAGGCAAATGTCATCAACAGACATTCCCACAGCCTGCACTCAGAGATGCCCAGGCACTGGGGAGTCTTTTATCTCTACTCATTTTTATAAGACAAGTTGACATTCTTATGTCATGCAAATGTAATCTCCTATACAATGCCAGTGATTACTGCACTACACAAGCCACACATATCTTAATAAATTGAGTCAACAGATTAAACAAGTTAGACAATAATGGCCTTTGACTAAGGAAGAACCCAGAGTTTGTGCCCTTCAATTTATAAGGGAGTGTTTAAACCATTCTCTGTTAAGATTCACTCCAGACAAATATGGGCAAGAATGCTATTTTTGTTGTTCGCAGATGGCACAGTGCCTTGCCACTTAGTAACCTTCTGTCAAAGTGAAACTAATTCTGAAACACCCAAATCAAATATAATTTTCTCTATGAAATTTGTAGTTTCCTAAAATCTACCCCAAATGGAATTTATTATATCCTCTTCAGTAATCTTGTATTATGTTATTCAGCTATCTATGTTATTATGTGCTGTTGAGTCCGTCTGATGCTCAGCAACCCGGTGTAGAACACAAGGAAACCGTCCGTGGTCCTGCACTATCCGCACAAGTGCTCGTAGGTCTGAGCCCATCCGTGCATCACTGTGTCAATCCCTCTGTGGCGTGCCTTCTTTTTCACTGCCCAGCCACTCTGCTAAGCATGATGCCCTTCTCCAGGATGCCCTTCCTGATAACAGGTCCAAAGTGCATGGCACAAAGTCTCACCCTCCTTGCTTCTGAGGAGCATTCTCGCGGTTCTTTCATGACCGATACGTTTGTTATTTTGACAGTATATGGTACTTTCAATATTCCTCACCAACATCATAATTAAAACGTATTAGCTCATAATTAAAACGTGTTTTCATTGTTCACCTTCCCCATACCTATGACGCTATTGAAAACTTTATGGGTGGGGACTTTTTCACTTACTTTTAGTTCTACAAGTAACATCTTTTCAGCAGTTTATAGCAGTCTTGTGCAATGCAATGCAATGTGTCATTTCAATTAATGATTGCTTCTTACATGGGCATTGATTGTAAATCTAAGTTAGAAGAAATCTTTGGTTTTCAATTTTTTCTCTGTTTATGCTTTGGGCAGCACTGTGCATGGTCCACAGTTCAAAACCACCACCACCAGCTCCAAGGGAGACACATTGTGCTTTCTACTTCCATAAACAATTACAGTCTGGAAACCCATAGGGGGTTCCTATGTATCTACATTGACTCAATGGCAGTGAGTGAGAGTGTGAATGACATGGTGGTACCCATTTGTCTATCTGTGAGGATTTGGGTTTTCTTTTGACTGAGTTGTAATCGCTAATGAAGGCAGCAATCCTTGACCTTCATCAGTAAGTGCGTCAAGTTGTCCTGACTTTTAGCAAGCAAGGTTGTGTCATCTGCATGTTCCAGGTTAAGACTTTCTCCAATCCTGATGTTACATTCTTCTTTATATAGCCAGATTCTCTGCAGATTCGCTGAGCACACAGATTGAATAAGTATGCACACCTTTCCTTATTTTAAACCATGCAGTATTCTGTTCACAAAACTGCCTCAGGATCTATGTACAAATTCTATATAAGTACAATGAATGGTTCTGGAATTCCATTTCTTATCAACGCTATACAAGTTTATTATGAATTACATTGTTGAATGCCTGTGCATAGTCAATGAAACACAAGTAAACATCTTTTTGGTATGCTCTGCTTTCAGCCAAGTTCCAGCTAACATCAGTGACGATAACCTTTGTTCCACATTCTCTTCTGAATCTAACCTAAACCTATGGCACCTCCCAGTCAAAGTACTGTTGCTACTGTTGGATGATCATCAGCAAAATTGTATTTGCATATGATATCAATTATCCTGTTCTATAATTTTTACATTTTGTTATGTCACCTTTTTCTGGAATGGTACAAATGTGGTTATCTTCCATTCAGTTTGCCTGGTAGTTTTCTTCCAAATTCCTTGACATAGATGAGTGAGTGCTTCAAGTGCTTTATCAGTTTGTTGAAACATTTCAATTGATATTCCATCAATTCCTAGAGCCTTGGTTGTTTGGGACTCTTGGTTTCAGTTAGTGCAACTTGACCTACTGCCGTAAATAACTTTGTTTCTTGATCATATGCTAGTTCTCGAAGTGGTTGAATGTCAATGAGTTCTTTTTTTATATGGTGATGTATTCTTCCCATATTCTTTTGATACTTCCCATGGATATTTTTGATACTTCCCATTGATATTTTTCCCATGGAGTCATTCAATGTTGCACCTTGAGCCTTGTATATGATTTGATGGTCTCTTTCCACAGTCAGACCCTGGTCTGGTTTTAGCAGCTGATATTGAACTTCTCCGTTGTCCCTTCCTACAGTTGTGGCCTTTGATTTCGTGTATTCCATCTGGAAAAGTTTGAAAAAAGATATTTACTGTGAACAAGTTATTGGTCTTGCAAAATTGTATCATACAATCTCCAGCTTCATTTCTATCACCAAGTCCATATTTTCCAACTACTATTCCTTTCTTTTTGTTTCTGGCTTTTACATTCCAATCACCAATAATTATCAGTGTATCAATGTATTTTATAGCGTATTTGATCAATTTTCAACTGAAGACATTTTGAGAATTTTTCAATTTTGACATCACTGGCTTCCGTGGTTGGTGCATACATGTGGGTAACAGTTGCATATAGTGGGTTTCCTTGATGGGGATAAATATCATTCTATCACAGATGACAGCATTACACTTCAGAATAGATCTTGAATTATTCTTTTTGACAAAGGAAGTAATGCCATTCCTCTTGAATCTTTCATTCCTAGCATATTAAACCATATGATTTTTATTCCAGAATGGCCAATGGCAGTTCATTTCAGCTACCTAATGCCTACAATATTGGTCTTTAAACGTTCCATTTCATTTTTGATAACTTCCAATTTTCCTAGATTTATTCTTTATACGTTCCAAGTTCTGATCATTAATTGATGTTTGCAGTTCTTTTGTCATATGACAGCAACACAGGAAGGTCCCGAAACTTTACTCCATCCAACTCATTACAGTAGACTCGATTTTGAGAAGACAGTTCTTGCTACGTCACATTTTAGGGCTTAGCTTCTGGCACTGCCTCTGACAATGTTCTGTTTCTAGTCAATCGGTTTTCAGAATTTGACAAGTTGTGATGCTATTAATAAGGGTTTCATTGGCTAATCTTCCTAAGTCAACTGCCTGTTCCTTCGTCAGAGTCTGTTCTCAGTCTGAAATTGCTGCTGAAATCTGTTTACTTTTAGTTACCTTGCTTGTATCTGAAATACCCGTGACTTAGCTTCCTGCATCGTAAAAACACACAAGCCACCACAGTATGATAAGCCAACAGACAAGTGGTAGTCAGCTATCTCTAGCTACATAAATATAAAGTGAGTCCTAAATGTTAAAATTATGACTCTTTCCCCCTCATTCTTTTCATAATTATGAGCTCTAAGAGAACACACCATGCATTATAACTCATTGTAAGGGCCCTCCCCTTGATCTAGCTTAGTACCAGGTATGTCTAAGAAGTTTTTAACTGAACACCTCAACAAGATAGTGCTCACATCAAAACCTATGTGAATAAGTACTGTTAGAATTGGTTAACATCAGAATTACCCTAATACTCATTCAAAGTTTGTTAAATTGAATAATGATATCTCTTGCTGAAGGAGTAGGAGAGGAGAGAATGATAATTACTTTGTAGTCATAAGAATTGTCCACCAGCTTTAGATCCCGTAAGGACAAATCTATCCATCTACCTGACCCCCACTAATCTGGTGCTAGTGGCATATGGTTTGAATAGCAATAGCATTCTCTTTTACAGATGTCAATAAACAATAATTTTCAAAAACTATTTTAAAGCCTCAATTGCTACAACTGTCTGCTTCACCTGAGGCCATAAGGCTATGGTGACAGACAAAATTTACATCCTCTACTTATAATATATTTGCTCCTGATTATGATTCCAAAAACTTACCTTGTTTTATCAAGCCTCTGATATATGGAACTGGGAAGACAGAGTGGCCGATGATCAACTAAATTTGATCATTTTTGCCAAATGGAAAATAAAACATATGAATCCACCCATGAATCTATAAAGACAGTAACTGGATTAATGGATTATCAGGGATATTGCAGCAGAGATTGGAAGGGAATGAGGTGCTAGTAATAAGCAGTACAAAAAAGAAGAAAATGTTCTAAAATTGATTGTGGTAATGATTGTGCAACTCATCTCAATATGGTTAAACTATTGAGTTGTATGATATATGGATTATGTCCCAATAAAACTATCTTTAAAAGAATCTAGAAAATGAAAACAAAACAAAACAAAACAAAACACCCTTTAAGTAATGCTGATGATATGGTTTAATTACAATATCTGTCTAAGTTTTCTGCCACATAAGACGATATGGAGGTTAGCCAGATAGGGGTTACAATTTTAACTGTTTCATATTTTAGGCCATATGTTATCCAGTTATCCCGAAAAAGACTTTCTAATAAACATTCAATAAGTAAAATATATACACAAAAATGATACCAAGAGAAGATCATAAGAATATAGCCTATTGAAATAAAAAGTGCAGAATGGAATAAAATTGGAAAATCCAATCCTCTCTGTTGGTGGTCTTATTGTTCTAGATGTTTATAAAATTGTGAACCGGAAGATATACTCATAAAGCTGCTTTAATAGGAATAAAAATAAGACAGCATGTACCAATACCACTTAGAAGTTTGTCATCTTGACTGACATCTTAAATAATACGATAACAGCAATGTCCACTTTCCATCTGTCAGCAAACCAGACTGCGGTGGCTTGCATGTTGCCAAGCTAGAAACAATATCACTTCGGTATTTCAAATACTGCTAGGTGACCCATTAGTGAACGGGTTCCAGTGGCATTTCCAAAGTCAGACAGACCAGGAGGAAAGGCCTTGACCTCTACTTTTAAAAATCAGTCAATGAATAGCTCCCGAGATTTCTTGCAGATCTTCCAGTGTGACAGTAACACATGCTTCCACGGGCACTGCTATGGCACGGCTTTGCCCCTTCCTTACCTAAACTGCACACCTGTTTTGTTTCTTCCAGAAGTTGTTATGTTACTAATGACACTAAGCCAAGATTGCCAGCCCTAGGATTGCCAGCGCCTGGATCACCCCAACCTCATCCACTGTGGGTCCCTAAGTGAACAACCCTTCCCAACAGAGTAGGAAGGGGGTGGGCCCAAAATCCCAGGTCATATCCATTTGACAGCAGAAAGCAGCCTTTGGACTATGAAGAGACATCTTCACCCAGGACCTCCAAAATTTGGGTCCATACTCCTTCAGTGGAGAATATTAGGTAGGTAGTTTGGGAACAGGTGGAATTGTCTCCCCAATGCCTGGAAAGGCTCACACAGGGTTTGGAAAGAAATCAGGCAGCCTTCGGACACCTATGGGAAAACCCAAACTGAGCATGGACAGACTAGGACCCCCTAAGCCCAGGTAAAACCAATGCTTTGGGTACACCCACCATAGTACATCACACAGGTGGGCCTGGATGCAGCCAATGGGGTCAACCGTGTCTCCCCATCCAGAGGTGTTAAATACCCCAACTGTGCGAAGGCCAGCTCTATTTTGCTCTGGTCTTGTGGCAGGTCGGAGGGTGGGGCGCACATGCGCTGCCTGGGGATGCCCCTTCAGGGCCGAATCTGGTCCTAGTAGCGGCTCACATACACATGGGCTTTAGGCTCTTGTCCCACATGCTCTTGGGGCTCTTGGTTCATGGTATCGGGGCATCCCCCAGTTCCACACGTGTGGGTGTTCTTTCCCTTGTGGTTGTTAGTGCCCAGTTGTGGACCCCAGAGCAGCTTCCACGTGACTTGGCATGCTTTCCATAAATAGCATGTACCCTTTTGAGACTGTGAAGCCTGAAATTTTTCCTGTCCTTCATAAAAACTCACTTGGATTATAAAAAAAAAAAGAAAGAAAGAAAAAGAAAACCATCAATCACAATGGAATAATACATGATATAGAATGGAACCTGGCACCACCCCCACCCACTAATTTGGAAGGTTCTCCAAATGCGTTTCAAAAATGGGCTCTAGCATCCCAACAGCCAGGACGCTGGCACAGGACAGGGCAATATTATCATTCTGCTATGAGTCACAGTTTACTGGAGAGTGGAGAGCAGCTAACAACAATGTAACAATTACACACTCTAGTTTTCAAATTTATTAGACAGAACAATTATTATGATTCACATTAAACCCATTGCCACGGAAATGATTGACATGCACAAGACACTATAAAGAACTGTTCCATCTTTCTTCTGGTACAGTTTTCGTCTGCAGAGTGGCTGTGAACTTCAACCTACCAATGTTTGGGTTGCAGCCAGCCCTGGGACCGATGTGCCACCAGTGTGCTTTCTGTGACTCCCAGGGCTCATGGATATTTTAGTGTCTTGCTATACCATCTATCCTAGCTTAACTTCTGAATCCAGGGACTTCAGGATATAGTCATGGGGGGCTCAGGGGAAAAGATTTACATTGCACTAAAGCAAATTTTAAATAAATTAACTAAAGAATTAAAATGATTTAAATAAATATTTACATTATAACTAGAAAGCAGTGGGTCTGATTTTATTTTTTATTGTTATAAGTACATAAAAATAAAATTATCTGTTATTTGAATATTGATCATATGTATGATTTAATATATGATGGTAAATTATTTTGATTATGTTGTTCAATGACCACCTTTATCCATTTCCAAGTTGTCTCATTACAAAAGCTTAGTATCCTCTAAACACCACACACTGAAAAAAAAATCAATAAATAAACTGACCACCATTGACTTGACTCCAAGTTATAGCAATCATACAGCACAAAGTCGAACATTCCAGTGGGCTCATAAAGCTGCAAATCCGTTTGAAGGCAAATTGTAATCATCATTCTCTCCTGGAGTTGCTGGTAGATTTAAACTGCTGACCTTTCAGTTAGCAGCTCAATATTTCATCCACTACGCATCACTTGCTTGTCGGTTTGTCCTTCTGTGGTTGCTTATGTGTTACTGCAATGCTGGAACCTATATTCCTGGTATTTATTTATTAATCATTTTATTGGGGGCTCATACAACTCATCACAATCCGTACACACATCCATTGTGTCAAGCACATTTGTACACTTGTTGCCCTCATCATTCTCAAAACATTTGCTCTCCACTTAAGCCCTTAACATCAGCTCCTCATTTTCCCCCTCCCTCCTCGCTCCCCCTTCCCTCTTGAACCCTTGATTATTTATAAATTATTATTTTGTCATATCATGCACTTTCCAATGTCTCCCTTCACCCACTTTTCTGTTTTCTGTCCCCCAGGGAGGAGGTTATACGTAGATCCTTGTAATCAGTTCCCCCTTTCCACCCCATCCTCCCGCCACCCTGCCGGTATCGCCACTCTCAGCACTGGTCCTGAAGGGATCATCTATCGTGGATTCCCTGTTTTTCCCATTCCTATCTGTACCAGTGTATAGTATACCTTCTGGTCCAGCCAGATTTGTGAGGTAGAACTGGGATCATGGTAGTGGGAGTGGAGGTGGGGCGGAGCGGAAGGGGCAGGGAGGAAGCATTTAGGAACTAGAGGAAAGTTGTATGTTTCATCATTGCTACACTGCACCCTCACTGGCTCGTCTCTCCCCCACAACCCTTCCATAAGGGGATGTCCAGTTCCCTACAGATAGACTTTGGGTCCCTACTCCGCAGTCCTCCTCATTCACACTGATATGAATTTTTGCTCTTTGTATTTTAACTGGCAGCAGGGTTACCCAAAGTAAATAGCTTTCACCAGTTTCCAGACTAAGAACAGACAACAAAAAGGATTCAACTTCTCTCTTTGGTGGAAGGAGTCCCTGAAAACCTTATGAATAGCATCAAAACATGGTCAGAGACTGAAGGTCTAATGAATGGTAGCAGGATATTGTCAGAGGTAGTACCAGAGGGTGGGCCTTTCGCATTGGAGGGCACTTGAAACGTGATTGAGGAGGAAGTGGTTTCTCAGAGTGGAATTGACCAAAGTGACATGAGTTATGTAAAGCCTATGGAAGTGGAGTCTTTGAGATCTTCACTTACTGATGGGCCACAACTCAACATAAAAAGAAAGAGCTGCAAAAATCTTCCAATGACCAGAAGTTGGAATGTATGAAGTATGAACCTTAAATAGTTTTAAGTTGACAAAATGAAATGAAACACAGTTCAATATCCTAAGCACTGGTGAACTGAAATGGACTGGTGTTTGCCATTTTTAATCAGAAATGATTTATTATGCTGGTAGTAACACAATCTAGACAAATGCCATGGTATTCATTGTCAAAAGGACTTTGCAAGATCAATCTTGAAGTACAACGCTGTCTGTGATAGGATTATACCTGTGCCTAAGGAAATCAAACCAATACAACTATCATTCAAATGTATCCACCAACCACAAAAGCTAATGATGAAGAAATTGAAAATCTCTACCAATGACTTCAGTAGAAATTGATCAAACATTCAATTAAGATGCATTGATCATTATTGGTGATTAAATGCAAAAGTTGGAAACAAAGAAGGAACAGAATATTGAAAACATTGGTAATGGACTTGGTAACAGAAATGAAACTGTAGATCGCATAATAGAATTTTGCAAGACCAATGACTTGTCATAGCAAATACCTTTTCTTTAGCAACACAAAGGTGATTGTGCACATGGATTTATCCAAATAGAATACACATAAATCAAATTGACTATAACTAAGGGAAGGGAAGTTGGAGAAGCTACTATCAGCATCTGAAACCAGGCCAGGGGCTGACTGTAGAACTCTTCATCAATTGCTCAGATGTCAGTCCAGGATAAACTTGAAGAAAGTTAAGACAGATCCATTAGAGCCGAAATATGACCTTGAGTCCCCCCCATCAAAACAAACTTCACACATTTAGCACAAATGACAAATGACCTGATGAGCTGTGGGAGGACATCAAGAATCTTTATGAAGGAAGCAAAAAGTCAGTAAAGAGACAAGAAGAGATTCCGAAACTTGCTCTTAATTGTAGAGTAGCCACAGCAAATGGAAGAAATGAGGAAGCCAGAGCTGACTAGAACATTTAGGAGAGCAGCTACAGAAGACAGCACCAGATATCATGAAATGTGGAAAACCTAGAGTAAGGAAACCCAAAGCAAAGAGCATGCTCAGCATGTCTTAAAGGGAAAGAACTGAAGACAAAATTAAAGCCTCGAGCTGCAATCTCGAAAGATTCGATGACACGATATTGAATGGTGCAGGAAGAATCAAGGAAAGTGGAAAGAACACGCATGGTCACTGAGGCAGAAAGAACCCGTTAGTCATCATTCCACCAGTGTAACGTATTTTTTGTTCTCTCAATCATGGGATTATGTTGTTTTCATACGAGGGATCTGTAGGCTTGCATTTATTTGTTCTCAATGTTTTGATGAAGTAGTTAAGTAACATAAATTAGCTTGTCTGAAAAATTTGGAAGTCCTTTTTTTTAATATCATTTTTTTCTCCCCTCCCTCCAATACAATTTCTTTTTGGTGTACTTTAAAAATAATTTTCTAAATAAATGGCATAGCTTTTCTTTAGCTTGAATTTCATCTCTTGTCTAGGGTAAGTTTTGCTAACTTTTAGGTTCCTGAAATTTTGAGAATTTCAAATGTATTTGATAGAGATTTACATTTTATTGTTTTGAGTGGCTACTTCCTCTAAATTGGGGAGTCCATTCCTTCTTCATAGTCGATCTTAGTCTGTAAGCTTTGCTGAGACCTATTCACTTTGGGAGAACCTTCTGGCATTTGAAATCCCAATTACATAGCTTCCAGCATCACAGCAACATGCAAGCCACTGCAGTAGGGCCAACTGAAGGGTCACACAAGTCAGAACCAAGTCGATGGCACATAACAACAACCACCTTACTGTTTTTTTAATCCCCAACATAATTGTTATGTTCCTGATGTCATTTTAAGGGTATGTTTCTATATTTACATCATTTCAAAGCAATTAAGCTTATTCCTAAACTTGAAAACATTTTTTTAAAATTTCTAATGCACTATTTTAATTTAATTTATTTATTGGTGACTTATTTTTAGTATAGATATTTATCTCATTATATTCTTTCCACCTGTTTGCCTTAGATACTCAGTCGTTTTTTGTTGTCCAGGACATTTTTGAAATTTCATTTTGGGTACTCTCTTGAGAATCTGCTTTATATTCTTTTGAATTTTATAAATGGTGACAAATCATTCTCTCAGTGTTTGTGCTGTATTCTAAAATAAATGTCTGGAGACAATGTCAAACAAAGCTTTCTTAATATAGTGCCAGACCGGACAGATCATATGGTTTTACATCAAAAATCATGTGCCATTCTGATTAAATGAGACATTGTTCATTTAATCAGAGCCATGAATACAGGCTTTGAAGTCAATCCAGAAGATAAGTTAAAAAATATGTTTTCACAAAAGCTGTTCTTTAGAGTTCAACACTTGTTTGGATGTATAGATATTTCTCTTTGTTATTCTAAGGGCTCATTTCCATTTAGTCAAATACTTGTACACTAGGGCCAGAAATCCAAAAAACAGATAAACCATAAATGAAAGAGAGACTCAGTAAGGCTGCAAATTGTAGTCTTCCTGAGCAAATCCTTTACATTCAACTTAAAGTACAGAGTCTTTTATTTCAAAAGTAGCTGCATTTATTCATGGCTGTTTAAGAAATATGTGAAGCAAACCTATTTTTCTGGATGAAAAATGAACTAAAAATCAGCATAAATACTTCGAACTAGAGTGTGCTTGTGATAAAGGTTAATGAGAAAAAGGACTACAGAAAAACAGTGGTAAACATGAAGATTTTATGCATTGTTAAGCTAATTCTGATTCCATATACCCCCATAATACTCATATACTGTAGTTATATTACTTAATTTGAATAGCTAGTGTTATGAATAAAGCAGTCATACTTCCTGGATAATTACTGTGTATCTATGAAAATGAAGCATGGGTCCTTTTACATGTACATTTATTCGGTTCTTATTCTGCTATTGCATGTTTTCCCCTTCATTAGATCTGCTGAAATGTCAACCTTGCTCTGTTGGGGAAATCTATCATTAAACAGCTTTATAGTAATTACCTCCATCATAACAACACAAACCAAATCCACTTAGATAAAAATTACATCAATATATTGGTGAGAAAGTCATCAAATAAAACTGTTACTCAATTTTAAAACATTTTGAATCACACTCTAAACACTCTTTATAAGGGGTAACACAGGACCAATTCATGATCAACTCCCATGAACTTTGGGAACACTCTTACAGATTAACATTTGATCTTACTATGGCTGTAGGAATTTGGAATTAGCAATAAGGTTTGCAATACAGAATAATCTAAGACTTCAGTAAAAAGAATAAGAATTGGCATTTTCATAAATGTTCCAGGTGTTTTATAGGTTGTAGAAAACTGATCAATAAGTGTTTTAAGTTACTAGAAAGTAAACAGAATTGATCACTTCCAGTGCCTTTCTTATGAACAATATTTTCAAGCAAAAAATATTTGTTCAAATATTCTGACATTATTGATGTTGTTAGGAGCTATAAACGCAGGTCCAACCTAGAGCAGCCTGACACACAACAGAAGGAAACACTGCCAGACGTATGCAAACCTCACAATTGCTCCTATGCTTGAGCCTGTTGTTGCAGTCAGTGTCAATCCATTTCCTTGAGGCCGTTCCTCTTTTTCTCTGACACGCTGCCAAACACAATGTCCTTCTGCAGGGACTGGTCTCTCCTGACATGTTCAGTATGGCAACGTGTGCCAATTGTGTAAGCCTCAACATTCTTCCCTCGAAAGAGCGCTCTGGAGGTTCTTGGTACTTTCCATATTCGTTCCCAGCGCCAAAAGTAGATGAATTGGTTCTTTTTCAGTCTTCTTCAGTCAGTGTCCAACTTTCACATATATATGAGCAAATGAAAAAACCTTGGGTCAAGTGCACCTTGGGCCTCAAAGTAAAGCCCTTGCTTTTCAATACTCTGAAGTGGTCTTATGCAGCCGATGTACCTAATGCAGCATGTCTTTTGATCTCTTGATTGCTGTTTCATAGGCATTGATTGTTGATCCAAGCAAGATGAAAGCTTTGACAACTTCATCCTCTTCTCCATTTACCATGAAGTTACTGGTCCAGTTGAAAAGATTTGGGTTCTTTATACATTCAGTAATTCTTTATACATTCTTTATACATTCAGTAATCAGTATTGAAGGCGGAAATCCTTGATTACCATCAGTAAGTGCGTCAAATCCTCCCTTTCCTCAAGTAAGGTTGTGCCATCCACATATCACAGTTGTTAATAAACCTTCCTCCAATCCTGATACCTATCTTCTTCATATAAGCCAGCTTCTCTGATTATTCCCTCAGGATACAGATTGAATGAGCACTGTGAAAGGATATCACCCTGATGCCCACTTTTCCTGATTTTAAACAGTCCATCATCCCCTTGTTCCCTTCCTACAATTGCCTCTTGGTCCATGTCCAAGAACCTTATGAATACAATGAATTGTTCTGGAATTCCCATTCTCCTCAAAATTATCATAGATTGCTATGATTCACACAGTGGAAAGCCATGACATAGTCAATAAAATTAAAGTAACAGTAAACATCTTTCTTGTATTCTCTGCTTTGAACCAAGAACCATGTGACATCAGCAATGATATCCTTTATCCTCATCCTCTTCTGAATCCAGCCTGAATCTCTGGCAGGTCGCTGTCAATGTTCTGCTGCAACCATTGTTAGAAGATCTTCAGCAAAATTTTACTTGCATGTGATACTGGTGATATTTTTCTATAGTTTGAGCATTCTATTGGATCACCATTTGACCATGTAACTATCTGCCATATTTCCTGGCATAGATGAGTGAGTGCTTCCAGTGCTTCATGAGCTTGTTGAAACATTTCAGTTGTTATTCCATCAATTCCTGGAGCCTTGTATTTGGCTACTGCTTTCCATGTGCTTAAAATTTTTCCTTTAGCATCATTCATTCTTGCTCATATGCAAACTCCTGAAATGGTGAGATGTTAACTCACGATTTTGGAATAGTGTCTCTGTGTATACTTTCCCTTTTCTTTTGATGTTTGCAATATGGATTTTTCAAGATGGCAACTTGAGGCTTGAATTTTTTTCGTGAGTTCTACATTTCAAGATATACTGAGAATTTCCATCTCTTTTAATTTTCTAAATCTAGATCTTTGCATATTTCATTATAATAGTTGGCTTGGTCTTCTCAAGCTACCCTTTGAAATTTTCTGTTCAGCTTTTTGAATTCATCATTTCTTCCATTTGCATTAGCTACTCCATGATTAACAGCAAATTTCAGAGTCTCTTCTGACATATACTTTAATCTTTTCTTTCTTTCCTGCCTTTTGATTACCTTTTTGCTTTCTTCATGGTTGTTATTCTTTATGTCCTCCCACTGCTCATCAGGTCATTTGTCATTAGTGTCTAATGCATCAAATTTTTTCATATGATATACTCAAAATTCAGATGGGATAGATGCAAAGTCATATTTTAGCTCTTGTGGACTTGTTTTATTTATCTTCAACTTGTCCTGAACTTAAATATTAATAGTTGATGGTGAGTTCTACAGTCAGCCCCCAGCCTGGTTTTAAATACTTACGTAAAGTGTTTAGTTTTCTGTTTACTTGACAGTATATTGAAAGGCAGATTAAGGTATAACATTTTATTTTTATTTCTTTGGGATTCAGCAAATTTATTAGTTTAAATGTTGATAACTACATACCCAGGAATTTCTGAATTTGTGACTTGCTGCTAAAAGCACCTTTTTAAAATTTGTCTTAATATATCTTACACATTTCAATGTATCCATTCACGTACAATTCTATTGTTCAATCCCATCGGGTGTGGTTGAATCACCCATGCTATCAGCTCTGCTCCCTCCCCCTCCTCCCCTGTACCCTCAAGGAACCACCACTTTGTCACTGTCTCTGAGCAGTCATCCATCTTGACCTTCATGTACTAGTGATTCTAAATATACAAATGAACATATACAAATCTAATGTGATCTATCAGATAAAACACATAATAGCCTTATTAGTAAGGGGATAAATGTTAAAGAACTAGAGGATACATTGATGTATGGATTGTGATTACATCTGTAAGAGCATCCAATAAAATTATTTATATAAAGAACACTAGAGGATAGCTATGTGGCTCATCAGTGCTGTACTGCACCCTGGCTCTATCATTCATTCATGTGGCCCTTCCAAAAGATACTGACCAATCATCATGCAGGGGGATTTTGGGTCTGCATTGCATCCACACCTCTTCATATTGAGTTGGTTGCATACCTTTGAACTTTTGATACCTCTTTCCGGTGACACCTCATTATCACACAGTTTGGTGTATTTTTTTCATGTGGGCTTTGCTGCTTCCCTGCTAGATGGCTCCTTGTGTATTTACAAGCCTTTAAGACCCCAGATGCTATATATTTTGATAGTGGGACACCATGAGCTCTTTACTGAATTTGCTTATGCATCCATTTTGTCTTCAGTAATTGTGTCAGGAAGGTGAGTATCATATAATGCTGCATTATTAGAACAAACCGTTCTGGTAATTAGGCAAGATTTAAGTAGAGGCCCAAAGTCCATCTACTTCCTTGATATATATATCAACAAACACACATATATTTATATAATTGTCCCCTTCATACACCACTATTATGTTTCGCCATCATTCACGTTCTTCATATATTTAAAATGAGTTTGTTTATTACTAAAATCTCTATGTCCATTTTAGTTTTAATTTTCCTCCTTTTTAAAAAAAGGCAGTCAGACCAATATTTAGGTCTGAAGGGTAAGGACTTGGCAGGGATTTTTGGGGGGTGGGGTGGGGGATGTTAAAGAAGCACCCTCTATATTGTTACACAGTCAATCTCAACAAATGAAATCAACAACAATATATCTTTAAACCCTCTTTCATGTGGTTCTCTTTCTGCCCTCCCTCCAATTCTTTCTTCCTCCTCAATATCCTACCCCTCCCCTCTTCCATTCTCAGCCCTGTTCCTGGTCACCTAGTAGTCATCAAAGTCTTCGATTTGAATGGAAAAAATCACATTTCTTTTTCTTTGTTTTTTTTTATAATGATGGTGTTATTAAATATTTATTTTGTAATATTGGCTAAGCTTACTAAGCACAATGTTTTCTAGGTTTGTCCATGTCTTGCAGTGTTTTAACCATTGCCGTTTTTTATTGATCCATAATATTCCATTTAATGAGTGTATCCAGAGTCTGTTATACAGGTATAGTTAGGGTTCAGAGCTACATGGAAATGTTTTTGCTATTTTGGAAATTGCTGCAATAAGTGAAGGTGGGCATGTATCTGGCTGTGTCTTTTTTTCTTTAGGATATATACCCAGTAGAGGGATTGCTGGATCATAAAGTATTTTGTATTTTCATGTGTTTAAAGAAGTGCCCAACTGTTTTGCATAGTGGTTGTTCAATTCTACAGTCCCATGAGCCATGTCAAAGTGTTCTGATCTCTCCACATCATCTCCAGCAATTATAATTTTCTGTCTTATAGAATTTTGCTGTGTCAGTATAACATGTTTTCTCATTGCTGTTTTAATTTGTAGTGCTTCAATTGTTAATGAACTCAACCATTTCTACAGATGATTGTTGACCACCTGAATGTGATCTTTAGCAAATTGTCTATTCATGTCCTGTGCATATTTTTTAACTTGGTTATTTTGTATTTATTCTTGTTATGATACAGTTTTCTATAGATTTTGGAGATTAACTTTTTACCTGATATGTTATTACTAAAATTTCCCCCTCAGTCTCTGAGTTCTCCTTTAACCCTTTTGATGAAGTATTTTGGTGTGACTAAATGTATTTTTAGCAGGCCCCAGTTCTTTCTCTTGTGTTTTATAGTGTGGATATTTTTCATTGTGTTTGGTAGTGTGTTTATGCCTTGTATTAAGGTCCTTAAGTCAGCCCAATTTTTTGGTTGTTGATGGTCTTTATGGTTCTGTGATTTATATTTAGGTCTTTGATCCATATTGAATTTATTTTTGTACATAGTGGGAGGTATGAATACTGTTTAATTCAAATGAAGATGCAATTTTTCCAGCACCATTTTTTGAAAAGGTTAACTCTCCCACCACTGAATATGTTTTAGTATTTCATCAAAGATTGGGTGTCTCTAGATACTGATATTTCGGTGTATTTCTGGGTCCTTAATTCTAATTTATTGGTCATCATCTCTATCATTGTACCACTATCAGGCATATTGATTACTTTGGCTAAATAATGGGTTTTAAAATCTAGGAGTAGAAGGCCTCTGTTTTTATTTTTAATACTATTTTGTTTATCTACCATGAGTTTCTTTTCTTCCTATATAAAGTTGGTAATTAATTTTTCTATTTATTTGAATAACTGCAGTGAGATTAGAATTACAACTGCATTGGATTTATAAAGTATTTTTGGTAATATTGATATTTACACAATATTTAATCACTTTTTTGATATTTAATGGAGTTAAGCATGAATCCACATATATATTTACATAGAGTTATAATGATATTCATAGTTATATATAAATTCCCTTCTTTCAGAGGTCAATTCACTAGGAAGAGCCATATATTCTTTTTAAAATGCATGTACAATGTTATAAAATGATAAAACCTTAAGCAATTTGTCAGAGCTAGGTGATTAATTGTAAACCCCCTAAATTGTGGTTTTTTTCCTTCAATTTTTATTATAAGAATTACCAATGTGCCCCACCCCCACCCCCACAAACAGAAGGGTTATAATGAAGGGATAATTCAACCAAGATGCAGTATAGCACCGATGAAACACACAGCATTCCTCTAGTTCCTAGATGCTTCCGCCCCACCACTACCATGACCCACTTCTACCTTGCAAATCTGGCTAGACCAGAGAACACATATTGGTACAGATAAGAGCTCTTGACACATGGAATTCAGGACAGATAAACTACTCAGAAAGAGTAGTGGGAGTAGTGATAGCATGAGGTTAGGCAGGGGGAACCCATCCCAAGATTGGATATATAGCCCCTCCAAGGGGACAAATAACAAAAATGTGGGTGAAGGGAGACAACAGACAGTGTAACATATGAAATAATAATAACAATATATAATTGATCAAAGATTTATGAGGGTGGGAGATGGGGGAGGAAGGGGAAAAAAGAGGAGCTTATACTAAGGGTGCAAGTAGAAAATGTTTTGGAAATGATGATGGCAAAATATGTACAAATATGCTTGATACAATTGATATATGGAATGTTATAAGAGCCCCCTATACAATTATTTAAAAGAACAAAAGAATTACCACTGTCCTAGAGTCATTTCTGACTCAAAGTGACCATGTAAGACAGAGTGTTAACTACCGCTGTATTTATGGAACCGGACAAGTTCATCTTTCTCTCAGGGAGCAGCTGGTGGTTTCGCACTGCGAGCTTGCAGTTCCACTCATTGGGTAAGCCATAGCAGATAAACTGCACAGCCTTCCAGGGCTGGAAAGTAATCCTCTGTTCTCTGCGTTCATCTGTACAATGAGCCCGCCCTCCAGACTCTATGATTTGAACAAGCATTCTGGAATCTAGGTGTAGGCCCCTTGGCTCGATGTAAGGAGCCCACTTTGAAGGTTCTTTGGTATAGAAAACTAATTTTCTGAGTTTGGGGTGGCTTCAATTTCCCGAATTGTTTGAGGGGCAGCCACCCCTTAAGCCCTAGTCGTTGTTGTTCTCCCAATCCTTGTGCACAGCACCCTACAGCTTTGGATTGTGACCTCCTTCTTTGGTCCTCCCAGCACATCAGCCTTATGATGAATCTGCAATACGCAGATGACAAAACTTTGCTTTCAGAATGAGGAGGACCTGACGCACTTGCTGATGAAGATCAAAGATTGCAGCTTTCAATATGGATTATAACTCAATGTAACGAAAACCAGAATCCTCCCAACTGGGCCAATGGGTAACATCATGATTAAAGGAGAAAAGATTGAAAATGTCAAGGATTTTATTTTGCTTGGATCCGCAGTGAATGCCCATGGACACAGCAGTCAAGAGATCCGTTGATATATTGCATTTGGGCAAGTCTGCTACACAAAACCTCTTTAAAGTGTTGAAATGCAAGAATGTTACCTTGAGGCCAACTGTTTTCCTGATCCAAGCCATGGTATGTTTATTTACCTCGTATGCATGTGAAAGTTGGGCATTAAATACAGAAGAATGAATGCATATGAATTATGGTGCTGGCAAAGAATATTTAAAGTGCTATAGACTGCCAAAAGAACCAGCACATCTGGAAATATAACCAGAATGCTGCTTAGAAACAAGGACGTTGAGACTTCATCTCATGTGCTTTAGACAACATACTTGCTAGAGTTCGAAAACAAAGACGACTCAACATGATGAATTGATACAGTGGCTGCAACAAAGAGCTCAAACACTGCAACTATTGTAAGAATGGCTTAGGACTGGACAGTGTTTCATTTCTTTATACATAAGGTTGCTAGGAGTCAGTGCCAATTCAAGGACCCCTAACAGCAACAAACATCAACCCCTTACTCCACAACGGAGCTGCTGGAGAGCCAATGCTCTGAATTCTTAGAGGACATGGCTGCATACTTCTCAGTGTAAGAAACTATGAATTCACCTTTTGTGACTTAAGAGACCTTGGCTTTGACATTTGGAACCTAAACTGTTTGGGCTTCATCCTTTGACAACAATTCAGCACTATCTCCGTTGTTCTTCAACAGTTATACTGATGTCTGAGTTGCTCAGCGGATGATCTTTGCAGTTGTTATTCTTGGAGGACAATAGATGAAGCCCCTTGAACCTATTTCCCGTGTGTAGAATTCCAAGAGGCAGACAGTTTTTCTTTCCTTTTTCCTTTTTTTTTTTTTTTCTTCCATGTCTTGGTTCCCTTTAGTCTAAGCCTTTGAGTTTTCTGGTGTGGTAATTGGTTAGATCCATAAGTTTGTAAACATTTCAGTTATCAAATTCTTGGTCAGTGTTCTAGGGCATTTGTCAGTAGTTTGTACAATAGAGTTTTGCAAATTTTTACTTTCACTTGTACATTTTTAAGTCTAACCCTTCCGCTTTCATTCTACTGTAAGTGGCAAGGAGAAAACACATTGACCCATTAAGATCTTGCATAGAAGTCTCCTCAGTCAAATTCCAAGTTCACTGTTTACAAATAAAACATTTGAACAATTTAGACAAATTATTTTCCTTTTCTTCTTCCATTGGTCAAGCACATTGATCATTTCCCTTTAAAGCAGCTCTCAGTCTTCCTAAGGTCGTGACCCTTTAACACAGTTCCTCATGTTGTGGTGACCCCCCAACCATAAAATTATTTTTGTTGCTACTTTATAACTGTAATTTTGCTACTGTTATGAATTGGGCCACCCCTGTGAGAGGGTCTAAAATGATCATTTCTCTGTAGCTCTCTTCACGATTTTCTAAACATTCATCACTTGCTGATGAAGATCAAAGACTGCAGCCTTGCAGTATGGATTATAAATCAATGTAAAGAAAACAAAAATCCTCACACTTGGATCAGCCGGCAACATAATAATAAAGGAGACAAGATTATAGTTATCAAGGATTTTATCTTGTTTGGATTCACCATCAGTGACCATAGAAGCAGCAGTCAAGAGAGCAAAGGACATGTTGAATTGGGTCAGTTTGCTACTGAAGATCTCTTTAGAGTCTTGAAAAGCAAGGGTGTTACTTTGAAGACTAAGCTGTGCCTGACCCAAGCCATGATATTTTCAATTGCCTCATATGCATGTGAGAGATGGACATAGAATAAGGATGATTGAAGAATTGTTGCATTTGAATTGTGCTGCTGATGAAGAATATTAAAAGTACTACAGTGTGGCAGTCACCTAATCTGGTGTCAGTTTAAGGATTAAGAGTGTAGGGGTGGAGTCTAGGCTGTCAATCTGGAGATAGCCAATGAGACTTCTGTGCGCATGGCCTTCTCCTGAGAATTCTAGGAAATCTGGTACTTCCTCCTTAGAGACGGAAGTCACCTCTTTCTTTCTTTGCTACTCCCTGGAAGACATTGCAGAAGACAAGCCACATGGATGCAACCAAACCTTGGAAGCCGAGAAGCCACAGAGAGACTCCTGCCAGCACTGAGATGCTTACAATGCCACTGGATCCAAAGACTTTCTACCCACTGGCCTGTGATCTTCTGCATTCGGCATCATTGCATGTGTTTCGTGAGTCTGAAGAGGACTTTATAGATTGATATTGGAAATATGGGCTAATATCGGACTTATGGACTTGATCTGGACTGGGCTGGGATGTTTTCTCAATGTTCAGTTGCTCTTGTATATAAATCTCTTTCTTATACACATATGTGTGTCCATGGATTTGTTTCTCTAGTCTACCCAGACTAACACACACACAGACTACCAAAAGAACAAATAAATCTGTCTTGGAAGAAGTACAACCAGAAGTTATGAAATGATTAACACTCTTCTGTGAGTGATTCTCAAGTAGGGATTTCTGGGGATTGACTCATATATTTTGAGTTCCCTTTGTATCTCACGTGATAACTACCAGGCATTTTCTCCACTAGCTCTCAGAATACCTCAGTAAAATGATCTATCAAGCATTTTCATGGATTTCCTTCCTTAACTCGCTTTCCAATATCCCTATAATTTTTCCTAGGATCACTTCCTTAAAAAATGACAAATTAGATAGATAGGTAGATAGATAGATAGATAGATAGATAGATAGATAGATAGATAGACAGATAAATGATAGATAGATAGATGATAGATAGATAGATAGATAGATAGATAGATAGATAGATAGATAGATAGATAATGTCTGTGTCTCTGGAGTCTATTTGTAAGAAAACTCATCTTAAGATATCTTCCATTGATTCAAAGTCACAGTATGAGTTAGCTACAGCCATAGAATTGAAAGGTCAGACTCATAGTCTCAGAAAAGCTGTACAGGGCCCCTGTGAATCAGAGTCTGTTTGATGGCAGTGTTTTGGGTGTTTTTGTATTAGAACACAACTAACAACTAAAAACATCTTCTGAGACATATGATAAACAATTATGAGGACTAATGTTGAGGGATTTGGTAATGGAAGAGTGAAGAGGAGGAAGTTGACCAAAATAACCCTTCTTGATCACTGAATGTCGTAGTGCCCTTGGCTTTAAACTATGCCTAATTTATAACATTTGTTTACTAGGCAGTACTTACTGGATAAGAATTTCCTGAAGAAGTCTTGTAGTTCATCATGACAATATTCAGTTCTCATAAAGAAAAGACCCCATAAAACCTTTGGAAATATATGTTAGTATTTGAGTTTATGAATTTTGCTCAATACATAAAATACACATAACATTTCTTACCTCCTTTTTCCTACTGAAATCCTCAAACACCTTTTCACTTGGCAAACCAAAATATAGGCCTGCCTTGACACTAGATGTTGTAATCACCCAATGAGTGATCAGAGCTACAATTTTTTTTTCCAGAGCTACAATTTTAATATGGCTAAGTCAGAAGTTCTTTTATTGGTAGTTCTCTGTCTGCATTACATTCTGCGATGACCTCATTTACTCAATGAAATACTAAACTGTTTGCTGCCAGACAGCAAAAGATAACTTACATTCTCAACAGCTCTCATCTACAGTTTTTAAAGGCACCTAACACCTTTCAAGTATGAATATGACTACCACAGCTAGTTTGAATTTTTGTTTGTTTTTTGTATTTATGATCATTATTATTATATTTGTTTTAAATGTTGACAATCCAAGAAGCACTTCTTGGCTGGACTTTTTGTTTAAAGAACTTGAAAACAAAACAGCAAAGCTCTCAGACATCTAAAATGAAGCTTCACCAATTATCAATATCTTTAATATTATAATTTTGCATTTCAGTTATTGATATAATAGCCAGTCTAGTCAGTGTTTACTAAAGTCTATGCAGCCTTAAAATGATGTAACTTTGCACCAATTGAAGACTGTTAAGACTAATATATAATTATGAGCCAGGTGAGGGAGACTCCATACCATTAATTCTTTTATTGGGGAGAAGGAGTTATAAAAAAAGAACTATGAATATTAACACAAAACCAAAAGACCAAAATTTTTTCTAAGGTGCTAGGATTAGCATGTGTCTTCAGCACTTTACGAATAGCCAGTGATGTATACAATAGTGTATACACTCTGATTTTTTTAAAAGAGCTGGAAATAAGCTACAAACAATGAGCTTATAGCAAAAAGTGGGGAGAAAAGTATGGAAAAAAATCAATCATTGTTTAATCTTAACATGATTGATTGAATCCCCCCAACCCTTTTCTGAGATCAACTGATTTCAGTAAAAAGTGTTCTACAGTGCACCACCAACCTATAGCCAGTGTACCTCTGGAAATGTAAATTAAATAACTCTACCTTCAAACACAAAAGAATACCAACTTTGTATGAAAGAGACAGCTTTCAGGATTAACTTTTTTTTTAAATGATTGATACATGGTTGTGGGCAGGAAAAGTCTTCAAATCAAAGTCAGATGTCTGTTATCACTTTTTCTCTTCAACATTACACCCCTCTTCTGATCAAGAAGCCATGATGGTGTCGTGGTTACACATAGGATACTAACCACAGGCCAACAGTTCAAAACCACCAGCCACTCTAGGAGAAGATGAGGCTTTCTACTTTCATAGAGGATCGTAGTCTCAGACACCCACAGGTGTAGTTCTGCCCCGTCCTGTACGATTGCCACGACTTGGAGATTGCCATGACTTGGAATCAGCTGACGGCAGCAAATCTGGTTTCTGGTTTGCTTTTCTCAAGATTCAATCATAATCTTTAATTACTCAGTAATCTATGTTTCTTTGGGTGTCCTGAGGAGGGAATAGTTTCAGAGCTTAAATTGTGCACTCTTGGTTTTCAGAAAGCTACCAATGATATGGAAGCCTCAAATCCATTTGCTAAGTCCACGCATCCATTCGGCCTACAGTGAAAAGTTTCTGATGATAGTTGAGGGACGTGAATACCCCTGTTATCAATTATAGCAGATGTACTTAGGTAAAATGTAATTATCTTATCATTTGGTCTCATCTTTGACCCATTTTAAAGCTGTTTCAGTTAAAAAAGAAGTGAAGGGGAAATTCACATAAATTAATCCCCTGGTGATCCCCTTCTGATCACAGACCACAGATGTAAATAGCCTTATCTTGGAATGCAATGGAAAGTAGATTTTTGCAGATGCAGTTAAGTTAAAAAAAAAATGGCACCCTATCTTTTTCTCTCTCTTATGAGCCATTTAAATTTGCTCTAGCTTTTAATATTTTCTGATTTCCTGTTGATTGAGGCTTTTATCTAGTTTACTTTGTTACTGTTGTTCGTTGTTGGGTTTTTCTTTAAGTGTTTTTCTGTATATGAAATCCAGGATAAATAAATCCATAGAGATGAAAACTGGATTAATGGTTCTTTGGGAATACGGAAAGGAGAGGTTGTGGAGAAACTGGGAACTAATAATGATGAGTCTAGGAATGAAGACAATTTTCTAAAGTTGATTGTGGTGATGATTGTATAACTCTTCTGGAAGTGAGTGAACTATTGAATTGTATGATATATGGACTATATGTCAATCAAACTGTTGGGGGAAAAGAAGAACAAGTCTAATCTTTAAGCAGCAAACAAACCCTTAGTTGCCTGGTTTCTCAAGGACAAGATCCACAGCCTCCCAGAGCCTGCCCTCATTGTCTCTGAAAGCCTCACATTTCTCTCTCCAGTCACACCTCCCTCAGTCAAAAGACAATCACCCGGCAAAATTGTTCTTGATCTAAAAGAAAACTGTTGGTTGTTATTTCCATTGGTGAGGCAGGAAAGGTAATCTATCACTGCCTTTTAAAAGTGATTTCTTAGAAATGTGTTATAAGGGACTTCAGCGGTAGTGGGTTATATTGTGAGCTGCTAACCTGAAGGTCGTCCGTTGGGAACCACTGGTGGCCTGCAGCAAAAAGATGAGGCTCGTTGCTTCCACAGAGGGGTATTCTCAGGAACCCACCGGCGCAGTTCACTCTGGCGTAGAGTGGCTATGCGTCAGAATCGATGCAATGGCAGTAAGTTGTTCTTTCTTTCTTTCTTTGGCCCATCTTCAAATCTAAAAGTCTCTTAAAAGAAAACAAGTCAAAAACTTGCCAACAGATTATAACGATAGTGCCCATCGGTTTAGGTGAATTCCTCTTTTCTTTCTCATAGTTCCAAAATATTGTATGGTTTCTGAGGCTGCCAGGAAATGACCTTTCTTACACACTTGTAAGATGTTGAACCTTTTAAGCTAGGTACTAGTTTAGATTTCTTGAGGGACTTTTTAAGTATTGACCGCATAAAGTCAACCTTAGTTCCTGAAAAGCATGTAGTCCAATCTGACTTTTTGAGCAACATTATTAAGCATAATGTTGCAGTCAAAGTTGGATTATCTAACTAAGATTTCCAGAATGTTAACAATAAGGACAAGAGTCCTGGTGGCACGGTTGTTTAGTTTGTATGTTTGTTTACCTGAGCATAGTCTAATAATCTGAGGACAAATTATTATCATAACAAAGATAGCTTTAATAGAAAAGCAAACATGGCTTCTTATACCAGGAAAACAGCATTTAAGCATCAGGTAATGACCGCCATCAAAATCCCAGACTAATCTTGTAGTCATTCTCTCACTGCCATCAAGTTGATTCTGACTCATAGTGACCCAACAGGACAGACCAGAACAGTCTCTCTGGGTTTCTGAGACTGAAACTCTTTACAGGAATAAAAAGTCTCATCTGACTCCTGAGGAGCAGCTGGTGGTTTCAAACTGCTGACTTTGTGGTTGGTTCCCAGCCCCACACATAGCCACTCCTCCACCAGGGCTCCTTGCAGGCATTCACTCCTAGGGAATTGATTTCTGTTCCACACGCTTCTGAACCAGCAGCAGTCTGTTAGTCCACCAACTGCACCCCAAAAGTTGTGGAGCTCTTCATTCTACCATGTTCCTTCCTTACAAGGTAGAAACAAATGTTCTGTGTTTTTCTCTAAAGTTTCAGAGTTGTCAGGGCACCAAGGAATTCTTGGGTATCTATTTAACCTAAATGACAATCAAATATTTTAAAAGTAAATTCTTAGCTTTTTCAAAATCCATAAGACTTTATATTCTTGGTCAAAGCCATAGAAGTTTATCTAACCCAGCTTATTCTGATGAGATAGAGAACTTTTGAATCCTAGGTATATTATACAAAAGAAAAACTTTTAAAATTGTGAGTGAAGGCAGTACCAATAAACCAAAGAAATAAATTATCAAAATTGCACAAACTCCTCTTAGGTTTCAGCAAATTTCATTGCTTTTTAGGTTCCAATATTATAAGTCAATAAAAGTTTTTTTCAATTTTATCATTTAGTATGAACTTTTGGAAAAAGGTGACAGGGCTAATTTCAGAGTCCGGAAGGTCAGAACTGATTCCACAATATTATTAAAGTGTGATTAGCATGCGATGCATTCTTTCTTCAAATGAGAATAAATGAATATTTTAATTAAACACTTTTCTTTTAAAATTTATGATATGTTTGGTGTCTATAATTACACATAACTCAATAATTAAATAAACTCACTAATAACCCATGGCATTACATCTTATACACAAATGCAATAACACACAAACAGTAATTTTGCAGTCTGTATATCGCATTTGGAGACAAAATAAAGTAGGACAAACAGACATTGCATTGAGAAAAAGGGATCCTTTTCCTTGAAGCATGAGAGTAGGAACACATATATATTCCTCTGAAATTGATTCTCCTCAGTGCCATATATTATAACACTTAAAAATAGTTTAGTTCTGTTTTCAGAGAAAAGTGAAGAGAGATAGATTATTATGAACTATATGTACCACAAAATCCATTTTAGCTGACAATTTAAGACTCAATACACAACACTACTTTACTAGTGATACTTATAGTATAACTCTAAGTGACAGGGGATAAAGAAACACATTCATTAACAAACCCAAAGTTATAGCCTCTCTTTAGCATATTAATTACAGGTAACAAAAGCATATATATTAAAAAGTAAGCTTAGGAATCAATGTTTCAGTACTACTTGTTAATTAACTCAATATCAGCAAATTAACTAGAGCTCATTAAATTATTTTTTAGCCTCTATAGCACAAAGCATTATTACTTAGAAATATAGTTTATTTAAATAGTCTAAGTTCATTCAAACTTTCGCCTTATCACATCGTAAGATTTTACTACTTTTGAAAATCACTAAGTGTGTGTTCGACCTGCACAATTATTTAAGATACTCACTCGTAGAATAAAACTCCATTCTCTGGGGCAGAAACATCTAGGTGTTCGAGGTGGAAACACTTCCCCAGGCAATTTCAGCTGCGTCTCTTAGAGATTTTTCCTTGATTCCTTAATGTTGGGTATTCACCCAATTTCTGATACCACTATTAAGACAGTGATATGTTATTTTCATATCTTTTTCTATGTCAACCATATTTATCCTAATTTTAAGGCTCTTCACCCATTTGAGGAGTGCTTTATTGCAAAGGCACTGTGGCATGCTGCTACACAAACCTCAGGCTTCAGAGGGTGGCGGTGTGAGTGGGGTCATCCTGCCCCCTTCCTTGTTGAGGTCCATTACCAAGGAGACTAATTGGGTAATATCAGCTTATTTATACATGTTTAAGTCGGTCTACATATTTCTGAAAGATGAAAGATACAGTAAGTGGTCATGCTATTTTCAAAAACCAGTTATTATTATTTTTAATCATTTTATTGGGGGTTCTTACAACTCGTTATAATCCATATATCCATTGTATCCGACATGTTTTTACAAATTTACCATCGTTCTGTTCTATATATTTACTTTCCATTAAGCCCTGGGGAACAGCTCCTCCTTTCCCGCCCCCCACTTCTTCCCCTCCCACAACCCTTATGACCCTTTGATAGATTATCAATTGTTATTATTTCAAATCTCACACCGCAAAAACAAGTTGTTATTACTTCAGTTTAGGACAAAATCTGACTGCTTTCAAGTTGGACATAATAAATCTTTCAGAACAAATCCTAATTCATTAAGTCCTGTGAATATTACAACCACTTACTTTATACAAGGACTTGTTTGCTACTAATCAAATCTGAATAAACTCTTTGATGAAATATTATAATCTAACAACATGTGGAAACATGTAACTGTTTCATTTTCTTATTTCCCCTTTTCTTGGTGGAGTAAATCGCACACAGGGTAACCCACTCAACCCCAAAGGCACAGCCCAACTCATCCAGACGAGGCCAGGGTCTCAGCAGTCCCCCCTCACAGCCCCCACGGGGGCCCCCTCCCTCCTTCTTTCTCTGCTCCTCCTCCCTCCAGACCCTCTCAGCATCACCACATTCCTCAAAGTCTGGTTGTTTTGGGTTTGAAACCGTTTTTCTTAGTTTATTGTTTTCTATGATAATAGTGGTATCAAGTGGTATTTTACAGTATTTATCCTTATGATATTGACTAAAAGCTAAGCATAATATCTTCCAAATGTGTCCATGTCATGAATTGTTTGACAGTTTCATTATTGTTTTTTATGAGATATATAATATTCTACTTTATGTATGCACCAGAGTTTATCTATTCCTCCACAGTCAGGCTTTTTGATTGTTTCCATCCTTTTGCTATTATAGATAACACCATGATAAACATGGATATGTATATACTTGTTCATATTTTGTTCTTTATTTTGGAGTGTATATCAATTAGAGCAGTGGTTCCTAACCTTCCTAATGCCGTGACCCTTTAATCCTGTTCCTTATGTTGTGGTGACCCCCCTCCAACCATAAAATTATTTTCATTTCTACTACATAACTGTAATTTTGCTACTGTTATGAATCAGGCAACCCCTGTGAAAGGGTCATTCGACCCCAAAAGGGGTCACAGCCCACAGGTTGAGAACTGCTGTTCTGGAAGTATTGGTCTCCCCTGACATGGCCCAAGTACATGAGATGAAGTCTTGGAATCCTTGCCTTCACAGAGCGCTCTGGCTGTTCTTCCAAGACAAATGTGTTTGTTCTTTTGACGGTCCATGGTACTTCAATATTTTTCACTAGTACTATAATTCAAATGCATTTATCTTCTTGGATTTTCCTTATTCAATATCCAACTTTCACATGCAGATGATGCTATTAATAATACCATGACTTGGGTCAGGAGCACCTTTGTCCTCAAAGTAACATCCTTGCCTTTCATTGCTTTCAATGATCATGTGCAGCAGGTTTACCCACCCAGGCCCATATGGTGTTCTCTGGCCCTCTACCTAACCTTTTATAATTCAAATAAGTAAGCCTGCCTTTAGAAGTCTCGGTGGTGCAGTGATTATGTACTTGGCTGCTAACTGTAAGGCCACTGGTTAAATCTCAAGACAGGAGGATTGGCTACCTTTAAGATTTACAGCCTCTGAGAGCCTCTGGAGCCATTTCCTCTGTCCTATTGGCTTGCTACAACTCAGAATCGACTTGAGTATGATAGGCCAGCCTAACAGAACAGGAGAGACTAGTAACATTGGTAAAAACGACTGCTGGAAGATTTAATTTTCAGTTAGGATTTGTTGCAGTTAATATGTAGTTTCATATAATACATGTAGTTCGTATATATTTGTTGTAGTTAATATATAGTAAGAAAAATATAAAATCAAAGAAAGTTGTCTATTATTACTCTTCAATAATGTATTTACTCCAGATCCATGACTAATCTGTAGTTGGAGAAGACCATGACATCTGTCTGGCCTTTCCCAGAAGAGAGAGTGCTCCAGTTCCTGTCCACAGAGACCTGTGTATATGTTCCCAGAAGAGAGAACTTATAGACCCCTGGATGAGGTTTCCTTTTATTATATCTTCCACTCTGAAGTATAGCTGCTCATGCTAACTCACACAAATAACTACCTCCCTGACACGTTCAGGGTACCAAGAATCATAGATAGAACAATGAGGTAAAGTGGAACATTATTTTATATTAGACATGGACAGCGTTTATTCATTGACATTGTAGATTCATCTAGTCTAATTATTATTAAATCATTCTAATAAGGATCCATTTGAGTTTTTAAAACAGTAGACATAATGTGGTAGAGTAAATCTGAGAGATTTAGATATTAAAGGAGCACATTTATTAGGCCCTAATTTTGATGAATAAAAAAGGAATAAGTCTATGGATCATCATGTGAACTATAATGTGAATTTTAAAGAAAGAATCACCTTCTGAATTCATAGTGGTTATAGTTTCTTAACAGCTCCTATTTTAACACACACTCATGCAGACACACTCATTCCTCTTCAGTGGATATTATGCAATTATAATATTGACTACAGTAGTTGCTAGCTATACATATCTATCACGCACATGAGAAAAGTGGTTAGTGCAAGCTGAGAAGTCCTATGAAACAAACAGACCAAAGATCTTCATACAGTGAAGGGATCTGGACTGGGCTGGGTATATAAATCTGTTTCTTATACACATATGTGTGTCCATGAATTTGTTTCTCTAGTTTACCCGGACTGACACAGTATCCATTCCCCATAAATTAGTAGCATGTAAAATACAGGTCACTATCCTGCACTCTGAAGTTGCAAAGATCTATGAAACTTAGATCTTCTACTTCCAGAAGATGTAGAAAGATACACCTAACCAAAAGGAATTACCTCTCTCATCCAAATTCGTCACCCCTTGCTCCTTTCATTAATTTCCACATAGCAGCAACTGTGACATTAAAAAGGCATAATTTTAATTCCTCTCACTGTTATCATTTAAAATACCACAGTAGATATCCAGAGTCCAAAAATTCACTGCTGTCAAGTTTATTTCAATTCAAGGACCTTTTGGATGAAGTAGATGTGCTCCTTAGACCATAATCTTTACAGGAATAGAAAATCTCATCTTTCTTCCAAGGAGTAGCTGCTGATTTCAAACTGCCGACCTTGCTGTTAGTAGCACCATTATACTACCAGGACCAGTGTTCTTGGGATTAAAATCATACGATAGCCCAGAAGCCTTAATATAGCCAGGCCTGTACTATCTTCTTCAACTCCAATTGGTTATTACCCTGGAAACTTTGCCTCTGCCATTCCCTCTTCTTAAATAAAACTTAAGGATCTTAGAACATAGAGGAAAATGTCTTATCTGTTGACTTCTCTGTATTGCCTTTCCTGGCCACCTTAAGTAGATCCTCTACACTCTCGACAGTCACCTTATATTGCACCTCCCTCATATAATTTTCTTTACAATTATAACAATTAAATTATCATTTATTTTAAATGCACTTGCTTATTTACTTCTATATCTTTTCACTAGAGCTGAAAGACTTTTTCTCTGTTATCAGATGGTCTTTTCTGAGGCACATAGTAGGCCCTCAAATAATAAATGTTACCCTGCTCAGTGGATAAATGGATGGATGGATGGGAGGAAAGATGAGTGAATGGATAGAATATGATTCAATTTGATAAGTATCAAAGCAGAGGGAATTGCAGGCTGTTAAATGAAGAACTAGGAACCCTAGTGGTGTGATAGTTAAGCATTCCCCAGGTAACTGAAAGATCAGTGGTTTGAATCCACCAGCACCTCTGTGGGAGAAAAGACCTGATGACCTGTTCCCAGAAATGTTTTAAAGTGTAATGTGCTATGGGGCCGTGCTACTGTGTCACCCGGGGATGCTGTGCGTCATCATGGACTCAACAGCACAGAGCAATGTAAGTGAGGGATAAGAAATTAAGCTTAATACAAATTCAGGAGTTTAGGGAAAGTTTTGTAAATGAGATAGCACCTTAGATAGTCATTTTCCAGGTAGTCGATAAAGGATTTTATCTTCTGAGCAGAAGGGCAAGGACCGGGAGGTCAGAAAGAGGCTAGCAACCCTCGAAAACCATAGAATGTTCAATAGAGTTTTAGCAAGAAGTAGAAATGGGCAATGTTGTGAGGTGAGGCCAGTTAGGTGGGGCTGGATGTGCAGCTGACTGTATAAGAAGCCTGACTAGGATTATACTGTAAACCCAAATGTCTGAGCGCTTTGAAATGAGGCAGGCTTAGAATCTCAGTCTGCTCACTTCATCATGTGTGAACTTCCCATGAGATTGCAAAGCAAAGTCAGGTCTGGCTCCCGCTTTAAAAATTCTCTTTCACATCTAAAAGAGTGTTTTATCTAAGTAGTCCCCAGACAAATATCTATTTAGTTGAATGGACTCTTTTCTTGGATTATGCTACAGGCAATTATCTGAACTGATAGTTGGGACCCTCTAGGTCATTCTGAGACATCACACACAGGACAAGGGTAACTTGTGTCCTGTTGATTCTCTGGGACAGCTGCATTGAATTAATATGGAGGATGGATATGCACAATGAAATGATGTGCCTCAAAGGTTTCATCGTGGGAAAATGCAACCTTGACAAATAAGGAAAGCTCAGGAGAGACCTTCCCAGGACGTGGGCAGATCGTGCCAATTCCCCGCCCCCAGATTTGAATAGGACAAAAGTAAGCCAAAAGAATTCTTGTCATGATTAATTTTGTTAAATTCAATAGGCTTCACCTGAAAAATCTGCATCCTGTTGGGAATCTGATTATGGAATGGTTTTGTGTTTTCTAAAGATTAATCTTAATTAGACAAGGTTTCAGCAAAGTATTCAAATATCTTTTGTTGATATTCTCGGAAGACTTTCAGAGTAAAAGCCAACTCAGTAAGATCAGGATTCTAGTATAGAATGAATAAAGTTGCTTGTTTTACTTTTGTCTCTTCAGTATCATGAGAATAAATAGCATGTTGCTTATACACGGTTCCACATATTACCTCCTAAAGAGCTGTACTATTTATAAAATTCGAAACAAATGGCTGACTGAGAAATATGCGGGGAAATGGACAAATTCTATATTAATAATAATGATGTTTGGTATACCTGTTTGGAATATGAACAATTCAGAATCTAGGAAGCATAGTCAAACTTTCTTAAATTTTAATTTGGTTGATATATCTTTTCAGTTCTTGTGGACAGCTATATTTTCTATATCCTTTATTAATTTTCCATTTAATTATTACTATGTGTAGCATATTTATCTGACTTTAGTCATTAAGATGTACCCAAAGCAAACAAAAGTAAATTCATCGAAATACAACTTGAACCATAACTCAACAACTCAAAGCTATTAGGTAATTATGAAACTTTGTTATAATCACCACCTTATCTGACAATATGTTTATTCCAAAACACAAACCAGGCCCTGTCATGGAGTGGGGTTTGCTCATTGTGGCCCTGCAGGCAGAGGAGGAGCTCCGCTCCATAGAGTTTCTGAGGCTGTAACTCCTGACAGAAGCAACCAGTCTCACCTTTTCCCCCTTGCCAGATACCAGTTCAATTATTAAATGAATTATAAACATATCATTACATATATTAAACATATTATTGCAAATTCTAACATTTATTATGCATATTATATTATAAATAATATTAAAACATATCATTAAAAGTTATAAACATATTATTACATGTTATAAACAAATATAAAACATACTATTAAAATAAATATTCTTATGTTTTAAACTTCTGATATGTTTTCAAAATGCAAGCATGACACATACCCATAGAGAAGAAATTATTATTTTAAAATCATTTTATTGGGGCCTCATACAGCTTTTATCACAATGCATACCTACATGCATTGTGTCAAGCACATTTGTACATTTGTTGCCATCATCGTTTTCAAAACATTTTCTTTCTACTTGAGCCCTTGGTATCAGCTCCTCTTCTCCCCCTCCCTCCCCCACCCTCCCATAGGGAAGAAATTAAATAGTTCATATCGTTCGCAACCATATGAAACAGCTTGGTTTATATACCATTCTTTTTCTAATACATTGTTTGCCTAGTGTTGTTAATGGAAGTGTATTTAAATAGGTTTGAATATACTTTCCCAAAAGAAAATGACAATTAGGGAAGAGAACAGGCTCTCTGTCTTGATATTCCTAATCAAGTTGAGAAGGAAAAAAAGAGAGAAGAAAGGCAAGACAGAGCAAGGACAAGATACAAGAAAAATGTAAACACTATTCTAGAAGAGGATGCCTGTACCTTTTCTCACTCTTTGGAATTTCATATTTCCCTGTGCTCCAGTTACCAGGTATTGATGACGTGTTACTCCAGCTTTAGGACCTTTCTCCTCCTCTCTAGTTATGGCCATAAACTCTGAGAAGGCCAATGCGCCCACACTAGAATTAACCGCACCGTGGGACTCTTCATAGTAAGTGTATAAATGCCCCACCTCCCTATTCTCTTGGGTGTTGGGCATTTCTAAGGCATTTCTTTTACATCATTTTTTAGAGCTTCCTTAAAGCTTCAATTTTTAAGAACAGTTACCAATTTCTAGTGATGTTGCATTTAAATGAAAGCAATTCATAAATCTTTTCAGAATGTGGACTACCTCTTGAGTAGAAAGCACAGTTCTTACACATAGTACATATTTAGTAAATATATTATAAGATACGTGTAATAAGTATATCCATGGCAATGAAAAGGCCTTATCTAATTTCTAACTGTTTCAGAACACAGAATATGTAGTGCTTAGAGCCATCTGGCTGTTGAAAGACACCTGCTTGTGCAGGAAATTCAGAAAAGAAGAGATGCTATCTATTTTAGCATAAAGAAAAATTAATCTCATAAAATAATTAAACTTATAAAAGCACTCACTCTGGACATGTTGCTCAATTTCTAATGAGAAGGATTTGACTTCCAGTGCTGTGCATGGAATCTGAGACTGTAATGACTCATTTCATTAAAAATATTAATATGAAAGAGAGAAAATTTTATCACCCAGAGAGAGGTACAAGATGAGAGCCTGCCCAAATTTGGTAAAAGACACATGATTTATTTAGGGATAGTGCCCTAAGGTGTATTAAAGCTTCAAAGATAAAAATCCAATGGGTTCTTATTTGCTCATATTCTCCAAGCCTATAACTCTGTGGCATACTTCAACAGATTTTTAATGACAAAATAACCTATATTTTGCATGTAGTATAAAATGCAATGGAAGTCAAGACCTGTATGCTGGTCTTGATTTGATAGTACTAAATACCTTCTTTTATCCAAAATTTAGCATCCCCTGAGTAGAAAGAAACTGAAGGAGAAAAACCAAGTTATAGGAAACATTTGAATGATGTCGTCATGATCAGAATGAAGTGTCAAGGTGCTTCAAAGATGTGAAATTCTGTTACTCAATATAGCTAGATAATTGAGGCAGTGATTTCCTAAAAAATTGCCTTTCTTATACATTTCCTGTTGAAATAATATAACTATTTCCCTTGGGTTTGAACCCTAGTCAGTCGATGTGAATTTTCTCCCTCTGCTGTCACTTATAAGTAGTATGGAATTCTAGAAATCAACACAATTTGTTTTTTCCTCAGTGTTGACTATTAGATTTCAACAGCTTTTTAACTGTTTCCTGAACACCTAAATATCAGTTGCCATAAAGTTCATGCCATGCCCTGTGTGCCTGAGTAGAAGTATACTCCATAAGGCGGAATGCATTTTTGGGAAGTAAGTCATCAGCCCATTCTTCAGAGGCATCTCTATGTGGACTTGAACCTCCAACCTTTCAGTTTGCAGTTGAGCATATTAACTATTTGTATAATACTGAATAATTAGTAACCTATCAAGCTGACATTATTTATTTATGATCTCTGTGAAGTTATTTTTCATCCCCAAGGTCTCTTGTGTGTGTGTGCGTGTGTATGTGAAAATACATATACACACCTGCTAACATTAGAAGAGCAATGATTGTATTTGCTCAGGAATACTCTGCACATAGGAATAATTCAAGTAATACTGGATAAACTCATAATAGGAAAATTAAGGGATTGATGTACTGTCCATGATCTGGTACACAGTTTCTTGTTTCACTTAACAACGTTTCTTGTTAGTGCCCTGTGCTCCACAGGCAGTTGACAATCATTGTTTTGTGCTAAACTAGATCCATTGAACCAAATGATTGTACTAGAAGCAGCCTATCTCATTAATTCATGTAAACTAGCCTATAGCAACTGAATTTAAGCAAATGAGAAACATTGAACGATTCAAATGCTTCAAACTCTCATTTGTTTCTTATTTTACCATGAAGGTTTGGATTTGTACCATCTGCAGGCTATGTACACATACCAATTGCAGCTACTAAACTAAACTGATTAGAGGTCCAAATATATCCATACACCTTACCTCCTTTCAAGAAGATATTCACTGCTTTATCACCCTCTTTCTTACATTGTGCTGCAGTTTGATTGATAAGCTTTTATGTGACAGTTTGAAAGCAGATCAGTTTACTTCCAGACAGTAGGATTACCACTAGTACCAATGTGTGCTAGGTGACAGATAGATTGTGAAATTCAGGAGCAAAGGAGGACTATGGCGGCATCTTGAGCTGAGGGTACTATGGCTTTTCTGCATTGAAATTTCTTTAACCTGTACAAGAATTTTTTAAAATAAAAAAAAATTTGAGGTTTTTTTATCTTGATCTCTTATCTCATGATTTGTACCACTCACTAAATTCACAAAGTAAGTTAAGAAGAGAATACTTCAAGTATTTAATCCTCTTTCAATAAAAAGAAAGACAGGTTTTTTAATATATGTATTTTTAATCAAATTATAATACAATAAGAATTAAATAGTAACTAACTTTCAGTCTTACAGTTTTATATTTTGGTATATATATTAAATTATAAATATATATATAAAAAATATATATGTGTATTTGATTAAAAGAGGACTAACTACTTGAAGTATTCCCTTATCAACTCACTTTGTAAATTTAATGACCAATGTGAGCCCTGGTGGTGTAGTGGTTACCCATTAGTTTGTGAACTGCTAGGTCTACAGTTCAGAACCACCAGCAGCTCTGCGGGAGAGAGACACCAACCAGCCTCTGTGATCCCCGATTTGTAGAAGGCTAAGGAGCACAGTGGGAACTCAAAATCCATCTGCAGAATATCTAGTTGATGAAGCCTCTGGCAGATCCCCTCTAGCCACAGGTGAGGGCCTGGAACAGCTTTACTGTGAGACAGAGAGAGTATTGCAAACTTGACCATGGGGGATCAATCCATGGTCTGATATGATCCGTGGTCAGTTAACCTCCTTCTTGACCTAACCGGATTGTTGTCTGGGTGCAAATATTTCTCACTTGTCCCTGGACAGGCATTTCTTCTCTAGTTTCTTTAATATTGTTTGTTGCCTTTTCTTTCTTACTCCGTTTTTAAATTTTGTTATTATTATTTTCTTCTTTCTGTTTCGTTTTGTTTCTGTGAGGTTTCCCAGTTTATGAAGCATAAAAGGTGTGGATGCATAGAGACAATAACTGATGCAGTGGTTTATTAGGAATGGGGATGGGGTGGGGAGGGTGAGGGGAATTGGGGAGCAAACAATGAATGTCAGAGGGGGAGGGAGCATTGGAACTGATTGTGATGATGTATATACAACTCTTTTAAAAAGTGTTTTAACTATGGGAGTGTTTGATATGTGAATATTATTTCAAGAAAACTACTAAAAAAGATATCACACTTGACCTATGGTTATCATGGGTGAAGGAGGAAGAATATTGGCTTAGGAGGCATTGTGTTTATGTTAATGTGGTAGATAATTTGGAAAAGGCTATCAATAGTGGTTGTACAACATAATCAATGGCACCGAGTTATCATGTAGAAGTTTTGAATCGGAGAATGTTTTTTTGTGTATATCTTTGACACAATTAAAAAAATAATTATGTGAATAACAATGAGTACAAGAAAGAAGAAAATGTTCTAAAATCTAGGTGGTCATGATTGGACGACTCTTCTTCATCTAATTGAACTATTGAACTGTATGATATGTGGATGAAGTGCCAATAAAGCTTAAAAAAAAATTCTCACAATTGGACAAGTAACTGTGATAAATGGAGAAGAGATTGAAATTGTCAAGGGTTTCATCTTACTTGTATCATTAATAATTGCTCATAGAAGAAGCCGTCAAGAGATCAAACATCACATTGCATTTGATAAATGGAATGCCCTTTCTTCTCAATGTTGTCAATAGTTTGTTATGATTCAGATAGTTGAATGCCTTTGCATAGTCAATAAAACACAAGTAGCATAATTCTGGTATTCTCTGCTTTCAGCCGAGATCCGTCTAGCCTCCATAACATTATTCCTTATGCCAACACCTCTCTGGAATCCAGCTTGAATTTCTGGCAACTCATTATCAAAGTACTGCTGAAATAATTTATTGTCAACATAATTTTACTTAAATGAAATATTCATGATGTTGTTTGATAAGGTCTGCACTCTGTTGGGGTACCTTTCTTTAGAATGGGCAAAAATCTGCATCTCTTACAGTGGGCTGGCCGGGTAGCTTTCTCCCAAAATTCTTGACATGGATAAGTGATTGCTTTCATTGCTTCGTCATTTATTGCAATAGTTCAATTGGTATTCTGTCAGTTCCTAGAGCCTGGTTCTTTATAATGCCTTCAGTGCAGCTTGGATTTCTTCCTACAGGTTCATGATCACATACTGCCTCAATATGGCTTTTTGATACAGTGATTGGATAATCCATCTATCCATCTTTTTTTTTTTTTTTTGCTGCTTCCTGCATTGTTCATTCTGTTGCCCTTCAGCTGTAGCTCAAAGCTTGAATTTTTTTCTTCAGTTCTTTCTGTTTGAGGGATGCTAAATATGTTCTTACTTTTTAGCCTTCTAATGCCAGATTTTTGTACATTTCATTAAAAGTGTCTACTTTGCATTCTCAAGCTGTCCTCTGAAAATTTCTATTATTCGGCTTGTTCCTCACCATTTGTTCCATTTGCTTTCAATATTCTGCATTCAAGTGCAAGTCTCTGAGTCTCTTATGATACCCACTTTGATCTTTTCCTTGTTTCCTGTTTTTTTAGTGACTTTTTTATTTCTTTCTGTATGAGGTCCTTAATGTCCTCCCACAGCTCATGAGGTTTTATATCATCAGTGTTTAATATATTACATTTGTTCCTAAGACATTCTCAGTATAATTCAGCAGGTTCTTCATTTCCTTTACCTTCAAATCTGAACTTGCATATGAATGATTGATGATCGGTTACCTTGGCCTCACTGTGAGTGATGATATGGACCTGTTCCCCCATCTCTTCTCATAGATATAGTTGATTTAATTCCTGTGTATTACACCTGCTGATGTCATATGTGTAAGTCCATTTATATTGTTGAAAAGGTTATTTGGAATGAAGAAATTGTTGCTCCTACAAAGTTCTATCATAAGATGTTCAGCTTTGTTTCTATGACCAAAGCCATATTTCCCAACTACGTTTCCTTCCCCAATTTTTGCATTCTAAACACTAATAATTAATGCATCTTAATTGTACATTTGATCAATTTTGGACTGTAGAATTTGGTTGGATCCTTCAATTTCTTCATGCCTAACTTTAGTAGTTGGTGCGTATATTTCGTGAACTACCTTGCAAACATATAGATGTTATCCTATCATAGACTGCCTAGGACTTCAGGGTAAATCTTGAAATGCTCTTATTGACAATGAATGCAATTCTGTCCTTAATTTTTTGTCATTCCCAGCAAAGTTAATCATTTGATGGTCCAAATGGCCAATATCAGTCCATTTCAGCTCAGTAATGCCTAGTATATCTACCTTACATTCCATGTATTTCTAATGTTTCAAGATTTATACTTAAATCAGAATTTTGGTGTCTGATCATGGGTTTTTCCATCTCTTCCCATTTTTAGCCATGAACTCTCCTTAACTGAAAGTTCCAAATGTTTTGCACCATCCATGTTATGAAGGTCAGCTCTACTTTAAGGAGACATCTCTTCTTCAGAAAATGTTGAGTGCCTTCCAACTTTAGGGGCCCATCTTCCAGCACTGTATCTGACAATGTATCACTGCTATTAATAAGGCTCATAGCACCTAATGTCTCAGAATTGGACAGCTTATTCCTTCTTCATAATCCATAAATTCTGCTGAGACCTGTTCATAATGGGTGACCTTGCTGGCATTTGAAATGCCAGTGGGATCGTTTTCCGCATCCCTGCAACATGGCAAACTGACGGGCTTCTTCATGGAGCCTGTATCTAATCAGTCAATCTTCCCTCTTACTGCCTCTCAAATCCATGTTCTTCTCCCCATCTCCAAAGCCAAGAACGTGGGTTAAGTCATCATATCTTTCCTACATTACTGCTATACCTTTTGAATTAATCTTGCTGCCTGTATTCTTGCCAGCACAATCAATTTCATCCTGCTCTACAGAGTCAGAATGAGCTGTAAAATTGAAATTCTTATCAGACTGTCTGCTTCCAAGTTTCCCCATTAGTCCCCAAATAAAGAGTAAGAGGATCTTCCGTCTTTCCTGATCTGGGCTTGCTCGCCTGCCTGACCTTATTCTTACCACTTTATGCCTCACGTGTTCATAACTATTGAAGCACTTGTCTTTCTCCCATGTTGTGTGCTTTATTTTTCCTCAGCAACTTTCTCACGGGTGTTTCCTCCCTCCTTTCCCTTCTTTCCTCGACGAAGCCGGGGTCCTCTTTTGGAACTCAGATTCCAGCTGGGTCCCATCCTCTGAAGGCGTGTCTTGGTTCCCCAAGACTAACTGTAGTACCCCCTGGTCTGCTCCTGGAGACTACGCCCCCGAAGTGGTTCTGATTCTGAATCATAGTGACCTTACATGGGATTTCCAAATCCCATGGAAATCCTTGTGGGAGCTAACGCCCTCCATTTTTCCCCTCAGAGCTGCCCTGGGTTTCGACCATCCTGACCTTGTGATTAGCATTACGCTCCCTACCTGACAGCACCACCTTGTGCTAAAGGTCTCTGCCAAGGCGCTGAACATCCTCTAGTGAAGTGACTCTCAATGTGCTTGTTTCTCCCACTGGGAAGTCAGTACTTTGGGTTTTCAATTCTGTATTCCCAACAGTCAGTCCTTCATTCATTGGACAGATGAATTCAACAATCACACATTTAGTAATTATAGGAACAACAGTTCGAACAACATTATGCTGAGTGAAATTAGCCAATCGTAAAATTGCAGATATTATATGAGATCACTGTTAAAAGAACAAAAATCAAATTAAAGACTTTCTTACAGAAGGAAACAGACTTCCAAGTTTGCCACGGCGAGGGGCGGGAAAGAGCAAGGGAAAGGAGAAATAGCAATAGGTTAGACTGTTGTTGGGTGTTAACTTGGGTGAGGGGTAAACTATTAAGGGAGTTGATGAGTGATTTAAACTTTTGAATACAAAATTTATCTAAAATGTAAAATTTTCAAATGTTTTTTATTACAAAAAAATACACCTTGCAGTAACCTAATATATAACACCCATTTTAGTACTATTAGCTTGAATCCTTATTTTTTCGCCAACTAAAAATTAATTGAATGGTTTGTTTTATATTTTTACCTATCGGCAATGGCCGGCTAGAATTGAGATAAAGCCCTATAAAAAAGAAAAGTGCATTCGGCACACATTTTCCTAAATGTGTTCACTGATATTTCTCTTACCCCTCAATTCTGCTAGCAGACCTCTGAGTAGGAACAACTTTTAATATTTCATTTTATAGTGCTATTTTTCTTGCTCTCATCGTTGTCTCTTTAAGAAGAAACCCAAGTACTTCTGTGCTTTGAAGTCACCCCCTTTGGTGCTTTCTGTGACACAAGCGATCAGCTGTGTTTTTCACATGCATCCTCGGAACTGCCCTCAAATTACAGTGGTGATTTCACTCTGGCCTTTTGTCGGGGAGGCCTGGATATTTTGGAGACCAGGAGACGGCAATAAAGTAGGAAATAATACAGATGAAAGACAGAAGAAGAATGTTTGCTTCAGAGACAATTTTCCTGAGCCCATTGTATGTGGCAAATCATACCCATGTCTCTGTTTGGTGATACTCTGTTTGGTGATACTCATTATAAAGGGCTCCTCTGATCCTCTTACAAGAACTACTTGCTGTCTAGCTTCTAGGATCACAACATAAACTGCTGAGTTAAAATATTTTTAATAAGAATGGCTTATGGCCCACAGGCAATAGCTTTTCTTCTAAATTATTCACACATTCTCCATAAATGTTGTGTGGGTGTTTTATTTAGAAGAACATGCATACATATTTGGAAGAATATTTCAAAGCTAAGACAAAGCAAACTGGAAAATACCTTAATGGTTGCTTTAAAATCTTCATTCTGCAAATAGAATTGACTGAAAAAAGAGAAAAATATATAACCCCAGGTGAATTCTCCATGTTATGTGTGTGTGACTATCTGTGTCTATCTATGGGAAACACACCCAATTTACAAAATAAGACCCCTATCTGCCGAATAAAAAGAGCTTCATTCAACAAACACATCTGCCAGGAAAATCTGCGTTTGTAATTTGGGTTTTATTGTCTATTAATGACTGCATTGCTTTTAAATGCATTACTTCTCCAATGTTTTTATTCTATTCTTTGATCAAATATATTAGCCAAGGAAGAAACTAGGCATTTATTTCTTCCAAAAGCAGAAGGGGCAAAACGCTCTCCATTGAATAGCAATCATCGTGACACTCATAAGAGCTTCAACCATTTACCAACAAACCTACTTTGCAACTGCAACTTACTTACTCAGATTTTTGCATCTTTATTAATACTACATCTTCTGTACTGGAAGTGGTAGAGTTATTCAAAAACCAAGCAGAATGTCAAATACACATGTTGCTGTGTAATTGTCAGAAAATGTCCTTTGGACAGGTGGTGCCATGGCTTAGAGTGAAAACAGCTCTCTCATGCTTCCTCAGCGTAGAGCGAGACCATTCCACTCTGCTAGTGAAATTGCAAGGACCATGGAAGACTGATTATCTTGATCCACTGCAAGCCAATTGTAAAGTCATTGATGGGGTCACTGGGCATCCCAATCCAATTCCGTTTTGAAGAAAACTGTAGTAGCCAGACTATACAACGATTGGTCTGATTATCTCTTAATGATGTAGTTGGATGGACCACAGAGAGATCCAATTAATTGCTGAGCAATTGGTGCCAGAGATGGTCTCCTGGATGAGCTCAGCTGTCAGCGTGGAGTTGGAATCGAATGAACATCCTCCTGATGGATTATAACATTTCCTGCTATCAAAGTGGGATGGTGAAAGCTGTGAACTTTCATTGAGCTTACACTTAAGGTGTATTCTCAGTGTGTTTGTGTGTTTCCGTGTGTGCTTTAATACATTTGGAAGACATCAGTGATATAAAATGCTATTTTAAGATATCATCACTTTACCCTGCCTGAGTAAGTTCCATTAGAAAACGCTATAAGCTGTTATAGAGATGTATATGGCAAATCTTTATTTCTTAGAATGAGAAGAGGAAAAACATGCAAGGATGAATGAAAATTGTGTGCTGAGACCAGGGGCAGGGGGATGGGTGGGGATATCCCCCTTTGTCCTTCCATGCCCCATCAGAGAAGCCCACAGCCTGACTACTGAGTCTTCTCATGATCTCACTTTCTACTGTGCTGAGTTTTTAATAGAAAAAGCCTGGAACTAATATAGTTTGCCTGAATACGTACTTGGTTGCTTTAGTACTTTGAGGATAAATATGGAGCAGATGAGACTCTCACTTTTTTTCTCAGAGAAACTTGACATAGGTATTTCTCTCCAAAGAAAGAAATTGACTACTTATCCAAGCATCCTTATTTGGAGCTAGGGTGTGTACTTGATGTACCCACTACCCAACTGTATTTGTATGCGACAGTAAATATTCATTGAATAGGTGACATTTTTTCCCTCAAAATAAATTTGCCTAGTCAATACCAACAGTTATGAAGAAGATGTGACTGCATTCTTACATATTGAAAGAAAATGATCAACATTTAAAGTGGAAGAAGCATTTGAAGTAATTTCATCTACCTGTGGTTCTCTGTCAATGCTCCACACACTGGTACCCATCTGTGGTAGCATTCTCATCACACTACCTTAAAATACTAAAAAATATAAGAATAATGATTTGAGTCGATTAAAGATAGCCACAAAGTATTTGTCACAAACTTCATTGAGAGATGGAGTCTATGTTCTCTCTTAAATATTAGAAGGCTCTGTGGCTGCTATGCCAACGTAGGGCTAGACTTTAAGTGGACTGGAAGTTTTTGCCTCCTATCTCTTGGAACACTTAATTTTCAGATATACTTTCTCAGATCCCCATCATCATGTTATGAGGAGCCCATGCCACAGGAAGAGGCTACATAGATGAATTTTGGTCCTCGGCCACAGCTTCGCTCCCAACCATCAGACATGTGAATCAGTCTTTTGGACATTAGATCCCAATATAGTCTTCCGAGGGCAACAGCCACAGCAATTCATACTGCATCCCAAGAACTTTGTTGTCGCCCTACATAATTGTAGGAATAATAAGCTGTTTGAGATTTCAATTTACTAAATTTTGAAATATCTGTTAATAATAATATGGAAGGCAGTGGTACAATTCTCACTTTCCAATTCTCAGACCCAGATCTGATTTCTGGTCATTGCATCTCAAGCTTGCATGTGGGACCAATGTTTCATATGGGTGTCAGTGCTGCTTTGAGGTTAAGATGAACCATAAAGAAAGCTTGTTGTCATTGATGATGATAGGTGCCATCCAGTCAACTCCAACTCACGGCAATCCTATGTACAACAGAACAAAACACCACCTCGTCTTGCACCAACTTTACAATTGTTGTTATGTTTGAGCCCAGAGTTGCAGGCACTGTGTCAGTCCATCTGGTCCAGGGTCTTCCTCCTTTTCACGACTTTACCAAGCATGATGTCTTTCCCCAGGGACTAATCTCCTCTGATGACATGTTCAAACTACATGTGACAACATTTTGCCAGCCACACTTCTCACGAGCATTCTAGCTGTACTTCTTCCAAGAAGACGTTTGCTCTTGGGTAGCCCATGATACTTTCACTTCTTCACCAGAACCACAATTTGAATACTTCAATAATTCTTCTTTGATTTCCCTTATTCAATGTCCACTTTCACATGCATATGGCGTAATTGAAAAATCATGGCTTGGGTCAGAGACACCGTAGTCCTCAATGTAACATTGTTGCTTCTTGACACTTGAAAGAGCTCTGTGCAGCAGAGTTACCCAATGCGATGTGTTGTTTGATTTCTTCATTCCTGTTTCTATGAGCACTGATTGTGGATCCAAGCAAGATGAAATTCTCGACAACTTCAGTATTTTTTCCATTTATCATGATGTTAACTATTGTTCCAGTTGGGAGGATTTGGGTGTTCTTTATATTGAGTTGTAATCCATACTGAAGGCTGCGAACCTTGATCTTCATCAACAAGTGATTCAAGTCCTCCTCACTTTCAATGAGTAAGGTAGTGTGTGTCATTTGAATATCACAAGTTGTTAACAAGCCCTCCTCTAAACCTGATGCCACATGTTTCTTCACATAATCCAGCTTCTCTGATCATTTGTTCAGCCTACAGATTAATTGACTATGGTGAGACAATACAACCCTGACACCCACCTTTCTTGATTTTAAACCATGCAGTATTCCCTTGTTCTTTTCCCACAACTGCCTCTTGATCTGTGTGAAAGTTCTGCATGAGCACCATGAAATGTTCTGGAATTTACATTCCGCTCAAGGCTATCCATCGTTTGTTATGGTCAACAGAGCAGACGAATGCATTAGGGATCCCTAGCCAATCAACGTCCTATGGACCACAATGGTCTGATGTCATTGTGTGTACGATCACTTTGAGTTAGATGGTCAACAGACCAACCGTTAACAACAAAAACTGGTATATACTCACTGTGTAAGATTGACAGCTGTCTTAGGTACTGAAAATAGCTGCCTATTCTCAGAGTGAGCATCTTATTTTGTTGATGATAAAATAGTCTTTTGTTCTTTTTGACATGAAGATCAGAGTAAATAGGAATGGTTAACATGGTTATGTCTTTAATTGACATAATAAAATGTTGGGTCCCCTGTTTAGTTCTCAGCATTATTAGTAGCATCACATTTATCTAAAAAATTAAAAATATCCTCCCAAATATCCACATTCACATTCTCTGTAGAGCACACACTTCCCACCCCTATTTTACTAGGGCTATAAAAGCATCCAGCCAACTTTTGCTTAAACAATTCCAGACAAAATACTTCATCAAAAGGCAGCACAATCTATTTTTTAAATGTGTGCTTATTAGGAAACACAGTTAATGAAATATTTCATACAAATGTGTGATAATTTTCAATTTGAATAAATACTCTTGTACAGATGCCACTTGATAATAATGCATGTCAACATGTACAGTAAGACCCCTCCCTGGACTTCTCATTCACGTTGTACATTTCAGATTGCACTATCTTACTTTGTCCTCATTGGCTCCAGTACGAGGATAAACTGAGAGGGAGGGGCATGAAAAAGTAAAACACTTGTTGAAAATCTGATTTATACCATACTCTTAAGAACCCATTTCCCAAAATGCATATATTCCCATAGAGATGTATATTTTTCTATAAGGTAATCATTTAATGAGTAAGCATTATTTTAAGCAAAGCATCTACTATGTGTTTTAATAGAGACAAAAATATCATCTACCTTTCTTTTCATTTTTAAATTTAATTTACATATTATACACTTCCATAGTTAAGTCACTTTTAAAAAGAGTTGTATATGCATCATCACAGTCAGTTCCAGTGCACCCTCTCCCTCCCACATTGTTTACTCACCAATTATTCTCCTCCTTCCCCCTCCCTGATAAATCATTGACTCATTTATTGTCTCTGTGCATCCACTTCTGTGCTTCCTAAACTGGGAAGCCTAACAGAAACAACAGAAAACAAAATGAAACAGAAAGAAAATAAAAATAATAAAACCAAGATAAAAAATAAGAAAGAAAAGACCACCAACAATATTATAAGCCAGAAGAAATTTTCTGTTATAGAACAAGTGAGAAATATTTAAGCCAAGAGCAAATTCAGGGTGGGTCAAGAGGGAGGCCAACTGACCAGCTATACAATAGTCCCATCCCGCATAATCAAGTTTGCAATAAACCCTGGTAGCAAAGCCGTTCGAGTCTGCCGGACGCTTAATCTAATGAGGTACTCTTCAGATGTATTTTGGGCTCACACTGTCCACCACCTTCTACAAATTGGGTATCCACAATTTAATCTCTTATACTTTTCCCTTCACCATATTTGGATTTTGTTATTGCCATCTTTAAATCACACTGGCTGGTGTGATTCTTCCACGTGGACTTAGCTGACACTTCACATAGATGCCTGCTTGTTTGAATACAAGCCTTTGAGACCCCGGGCACTATTCCATTTGATAGTCAGACATCATCTTCTTTCTCCATCACACTTTGCTGTGGCACCCATATCATCAGTAGTTGCTTCATGAAGAAGAGTATGAAGTAGGACTATGTTATAAGAACTAACCATTTTGGGGCTAGAATTAAAATGATCTATCAAGGCATTATTACTATGAAATATGTAATGCTAAAACTAATGGATTTTTTTCACTGTGGAAAGCATCATAGGTACAAACATGTCTGGCAACATTTTTTTTAAAAAATCATTTCAATGGGTGCTTGTACAACGTGCTTATCACAATCCATATATACACCCATTGTGTCAAGCACATTTGTACATGTGTTGCCATTATCATTCTCAAAACATTTGTTCTCTACTTGAGCCCTTGGTATCAGGTCCTCATTTTTTCCCCTCCCTCTCCCACACCCCTTCCCTCTTGAACCCTTAATAATTTATAAATTATTATTATTTTGTCATATCTTACACTGTCCGACATCTCCCTTCACCCACTTTTCTGTTGTCCATCCCTCAGAGAGGAGGTTATATGTAGATCCTTGTAATCAGTTCCCCCTTTCTACTCCACCTTTCCTCCACCCTCCCCATATTGCCATTCTCACCACTGGTCCTGAATGGTTCATCTGTCCTTGATTCCCTGTGTTTCCAGTTCCTATCTGTACCAGAGCACATCCTCTGCTCTAGCCAGGTTTGTAAAGTAGAATTGGGATCATGGTAGTGATGGGGAGGAAGCATTAAAGAACTAGAGGAAAGTTGTATGTTTCATTGGTGCTATACTGCACCCTGTCTGACTCATCTCCTCCTCGCCACCCTTCTGTAAGGGGATGTCCAGTTGCCCCCAGATGGGCTTTGGGTCCCCACTCCACACTCCCCCTCAATCACAATGATAATGGTTTTTTTGTTCCTTGGTGCCTGATACCTGATCCCTTTGACACCTCGTGATCACGTAGGCTGGTGTGCTTCTTTCATGTGGGCTTTACTGATTCTCAGCTAGATGGCCACTTGTTTACCTTCAAGACTTTAAGACCCCAGATGCTATATCTTTTGATAGCTGGGCACCATCAGCTTTCTTCACCACATTTGCTTATGTACCCATTTGCCTTCAGTGATCATATCAGGAAGATGAGCACACAATGTTATGATTTTTTGTTCTTTAATGCCTGATACCTGATCCCTTCAACACCTCATGGCAACAATTTTTTTTCCATGAAATCACTTTAGTCACAATTATATTAATATTGGATTTCAAGGATTTAATCTTTTAAGATGCAAATTGTCATATATTTCTCCTGTGGAGCAGCTGGTGAATTCAAACCATTGCTCATTCAGTTAGCTGATGAGAACTTATGCACTACCAGATCTCCTACCACAGGATTTAGGAATTTCATCTCATATTTGGGGGGACTTTGTACAATCTATAACATTTCATTCTTTTCTCATGCCTCCAAATCCATGTCCTTCCCAGGTACAAAACACATTGACAAAATCACACCATTCCAAATGTCTTAATTCAATTCATGAATCACTTAAATGAGATATGGGTCAGGTTTTAATTTTATTTCACCCTGGAGCAAAATTCATTTTCATCTGTGAGCCTGTGAAGAGATCGTAAGTACAAGTTATCTGCCTCAGTACAAGTTATTTGCTCATATAGTGGTGTAACAAGTAAAAGAGATTACAATGGAAGGGAAACATAGGATAATGGAGATCAAATAAGTGCAGTTATCAGAAGAACAAGTTACATTGGCTCTGAAGTCTTGAAAATATTCATGTGTTCTCTGGAACCATCTTGACAATAGCCCTGCCCTTAGATTCTGGGTGTTGGCCGTGTTCTTTGTAAATGGGGTCTGGCCCTTGGTAGAAGACCCATGTTCTAGCTACCCTGGTATGGAGTTTCTTAAAGAGTCTGAAATTCAGCCCCAAATCTAACCAGTCTGAAAATGTCTCTAAGTTGTCTTCAAGATTTGGGAGCAGCTGCACCAGTTTCTCTTATCAGGACACAAATTATACTTTCTATTTCCTTTTTTTCAGATAATTTTAAATCTTGATGGTATTTTATCAGAATCTTAGTAATACCTGCAATCACTTTTCCAATTATGCAAATCAGAGGTAGGTATAAAAAGGTTATCAGGATAGTCCCTCAAGGTCATTCATCTTTGTTGAAACTGGTTGGGCAAAACCCTTAGAAGGAGTGTCCTGCAGACAAAAGCCTGCTCCGGATCAAGCTGAGGGCCTTATTGAGGATGCGAGGAAAAGAGCAGACCTTCTGAGACGGTGAGTTCACCTTCCTGGGTCCCTGCCATTGAGATTGCAATGCAAAGGACAGTGCTGGTCCCTGAGAAGACTGTGCACGGGCCTGTGCTGGCGAGAGCCTGGCCAGCTGTGGCACCAGTGCTCCAATAGCTGTTGAAGGAAAATGAGCGTATGCTTCCTTGGACAATTCAGATAACTGGCAACTTTTCATTCTGTTTGATTCTCTGCAACAGTAGGTTACATTTTTCTAAATTGCTTTGTTCTGATTTTGTCACATGAAAATTTTAATAAAAGGGATTTCATCCCACTTTTCATAGTGTATGTACAACTAATCTAATTGTAAAATGTGGTATAATTCTAAGTTCTATTAATAGTCTTTAGCTCTCCTGACCCCAACGTATTGGGGCCAAATTTCATTTTAAAACAAAAACTTTTTTTCTTTGTCATGGTCTCATAGATAAAGATTCCCATGACTCAAGAATGTATCCTAAAGTGGAGCTCTTGGGTACGCTAACTTGGCTTCCCATTGCTACTAATTCAAGATTTCAATCTTGGGGCAAAATAAACACACATTTTTAATAGTGAGGGAAACAAAATTGTATGCAGCATATGTGGAAAAGAGAAAGAGAGGTCAGAAAGAGACTGACAAGCATCAAAGCTCTGTCTTGCCCAAAGGTCTTTGGTAAACATTTTTGTGGTAAGGATATTGAAGCTGATCCAACAGGCCGGAATGGTAGAGGACAGAGAATCATGGCTCTCCTTTATTTGCACGTCTTGGGTTTCTACTGACTCTCGTTTTATAATATGCGATGATTTAATATCACTTTTCCAAAGTTTACTGGCATTTTTTACCAACGAATTTCCAAAAGTAAATCCAACCTTCCCTGAGTGTACTTATTCTGCATGCATTTACCAAGAATCCAGACAAGAAATTGCCCATCTGCTGTCAATGGACCCTAGGACACCTGAACCTAGTCCAATAGGAAGGCAGAGCAAGACTCACAAGTCTGAAAACTAGGAGTCAAAGGTCTTCTCCTTGAACCCACTAGGCCAAGACTGCGGTGGATTGGCATAAGGCCCACACCTGGAGTTAACATGAGTGAAGTTAGTTAAGCTAGTGTAATTGGATCCTCCATAGAGAAACACATAACCAAAAGGGGCACAAAAACGTCTGGAGGAAACAGAGGATAGAAACATTTGCACATGACAACCAAGTTTTCATCAGTGAATTACTGCAAACAGATAGTTGAACTGCACCTCACACAATGAGGTTTTGTTAGCTCTCTTGGGGGAGAGATATACCTCGGTCCTTGACTCCGTGTGAGAAAGAATTCATGCCGAAGCCTGGTTTGTGATCCAAGTGAGTTTTATGAGAGTTAGAAGAAGCTTCAGGTTTACACAGGCACCTGCAAGGCCCCTCACTCAGCCTACTCTGGGCGCCTGCCTTTTCAATTATTCTGCGGGAGGAGTCGTGGACGACCCTGGTCGGCCCCCATTGGCTGCATTGAATTTACCTGGCCTAGGTGGGCCAATCCAGACGCAGCACCCACTCAGGTGTGCCTTCCCTTCCTGGCTGGCAGCCTGAAACTCTGAGCATGCACAGTGTGCCTCTCCTTCTTGACCGGTAGCTGGGACCTCTGAGCATGCGTAATGGATGCCCCAGTCCCTATGCTAAACTACCTAAAAATTTTCCAAAGGTTTAGAATGAAATTGTGGTCGGCCGTAGCGTCTTTGATTTTAAGCACTTCTAAACTTACATCCTTTGTGTTGGGGCCTCAGGATCCCTGCAGTCATTCCCACTAACCACAGATCAGCAGTGCAAACCCACCAGCCTTAAGGGAGAAATGCCCAGCTGTTCACTCCTGGAAAAGATTCAAAGTCTCAGAAACCCAAAGGGGCAACTCTACCGTTACATAGGGTCACCATGAGTCATGATCAACTCAGTGGCAGTGTGTTCAGCCCTAGCTAAGTACTTTTCCTTAACTCCCAGTTTCCTATCTTTTTGCCAAATTTACTAAGTGCAAGAGTGCAAGAGGTTTTTTTTGTTGTCCCCACCCCCCCAAATTTGGTCCTCGCTTCTCTCCAGGGTTGACCTATTGTCAAGTCTTTAAATTCAAAAGAAATTTTAGTTAACCGAAAGTCAAGATATAAATATAAATAAATATATATAAATAATTTAAGCACATATTAAAATAAACAGAAATACTTTAACACCCAAACATTTTAAATGTACATTGAAAACTCAAGAGAGGAAGAAAAATAAAGTTAATGAATTTTAAACAGTATGAACAATGCTGCATGCAATACAGACATGCAAACAATAAATTCAAATTTTGCTACTTATTTAGCAAAAAACATTCCAGTTCTATGTTTCATATCTGTTGGTAAGACTTCAGGACTGCCTCTGGGGCATCTTAGGCTTTCGCTTTCTCTCACACAGTGTCTGGAGTTCATGGGGCATTCAAAGCCCAGTTGTTGGAGTGCCCCGGGAAAAAATGTGACTAAACAAAAGGGTGTTTTGCTCAAGCCTCAAACCCATCCATTTGGCTCATTGACAACACATGAAATAAATACAAATAAACAATTAGCACTAAAAGTACTCACACATATACTACATCCTGTTGACACACCAAGATTCAGAGTCTAATCCCATCCAAAAGGCTACCTTCCCCAGAAACCACGGGACTGCCAGTCATGTGTCTGATTGTGAGCATCCCTCAATCTGCCCCATCAGTCTCGGCCTTGTGGGCACCAGAAGACTGATGACGCCCTTCAGGCCAAGGTACAAGTCCTGCTTTTCTTTCCCTCTACACTAGATGAGTGGTGCCTTAGGGGCCCCTCAACTGAAGATAAACAGGGGACTAAGAAACCCCCAGGGAGTCCTGGACCCCAGGCGGCTAGAGAGTCCCACCCAAGAATGTCAAATATGTTCATGCAAACCAGGTGACTCGGACAGCCTGTCTCCAGTAAGACAAATCAAGAGACAGGCAGAAGGGAAATTGAGTGCATTTCTTGAGTCCTGGAATTGCTGCATCAGGTTCAACTCACTGACAGTGAGTTTGAGTGTCCAAGAGGACAGAGTGGACTGTTCATCGAAATCTGCCTCACAGATAACAGGTTAGTTGTTCTACAGACAAGATTTAGGGGAGGGGATCTTGTGATGTGGTCTGGTTTGAGAAAGACCCTTCGGGTCTCTCAGATTGCTCTCTGTTTAGAGGGACACTTCCTTTTTCAGTTGCAGGAGATGTTAGTAAGCTCCATCCTTCAAACAGAAGTGGATTAATTTCTAGTTTCCAAAGGGCAAAGGTTTGTCAATTTTGTAATGTGCTGAAAGCTGATGTGATGAAAGCTGCCGGCTTTCTTCCTCAGCGAAAAGGTAGCAAGTTTATCCCAAGCAGTTTGTTGCCCCAGCAGAAGGAGCTGCCCACACAAGACTTCAAGACAAGACAGTAAGAGGAGCACAGATTTACAAAGCAACGTGCACTTCAATCAGGATGCAGGTCCCTGGTGATTTGAGGAGGACCCTATCCAGGGTACAGCATGGGATTTTATAGGGGTCAGGTGGCAGGGCCCCAGTGACTTGCCTCGGTGACTATCCTGCTTTCTCATAGGCCCTTATTTTTGCATTCTGATTGATCCTTATTCCAGTAGATGGATAATAGTCATTCGTTTCCAATACATAGTAATCCTATAGGACACGGTAGACCTGCCCCTGTGAGCTTCTGAGACTCTCCCTGTTCACAGGACTAGAGAGCCCAGTCTTTTGTCCTTGGAGGCTGGTGGTTTTGTTTCTGGAGTGATTTACCTCCGTTTTTGCTTCACAATGCCCAAAGAATTCACGCAGCAGAAGCACTTTTGTAAATCTAAGGGACTTTTATGAGGGAAAGGAAAGTTTCAGGTATTTGAGTCTCAAAAGTACACACTGTTTCTGAAAAGTGTACAAGGCAGTGCTCAAGACTGAAGATGGTCACTTCAGAGGAAATAGAGGAAAGAACTAGGAGGCAAGGGACATTTATACTAAATACAGGCATGTAGATATGTAAATATAAATATATAATAATAAGGAATAGATCTATGTACATATATTTACATGTTAAGTATTAAGGCAGCAGAAGGACATTGGGCCTCTACTCAAGTACTCTTTCAATGCAAACACACTTTTTTCTAATAACCCGGCAATCTGTGATGCTCAACTTCCCAACATGATCACTGGAGACAAAATAGGTGCATAAGCAAAGAAAGCTGATGGTGCCCAGCTAATAATAAATATAGCATCTGAGGTCTTAAATTCTTGAAGATAAGCAAGTGGCCATCTAACTGAGAAGCAACAAAGCCCACATGGAAGAAGCACAACAGCCTGTGTGATCACAGGTGTCAATGGGATCAGGCATCAGGCATCAAAGAACAAAAAAATCATATTGATGTGAATGAGGGGGAGTGCAGAGTGCAGACCCAAAGCCAATTGGTAGACAATTGGACACCCCCTGATAAAAGGGTCGCAAGGAAGAGACAAGTCAGTCAGGGTCCAGTATAGCACCAATGAATCATACAACTTTCCTCAAATTTCTTAATGCCTCCTCCCCCCCACTATCATTACCCCAATTCTACCTTACAAATCCAGCTAGACCACAGCATGTACATTGGTACAGATAAGAGCCCACAACACAGGGAATTCAGGACAGATAAAACCCTCAGGACCAGTAATGAGAGTAGGGATAACAAAAATGGAAGGGGAAGGTGGGGAGATAAAAGGGGAACCAATCACAATAATGAACATATAACCCCTCCCAGGGGGATGAACAACAGAAAAGTGGGTGAAGGGAGCCAGCAGTCAGTCTAAGACATAATAAAAATATTGATTTATGAATTATCAAGGGTTCGTGAGGACGGGAGGGTGGGAGAAGGGGAAATGAGATACCAAGGACTCAAGTAGAAGGAAAATGTTTTGAAAATGATGATGGCAGCATATATACAAAGGTGCTTGGCACAATGGATGGATGGATGGATGGAATGTGTAGGAGCCCCCAATAAAATGAATTTTTTAAAAAACCTGAAAAGAATACGGAAGTAGGTGCATAAACCACACCTACCTGTGGAACCAAGAGCAGGAAATCATCAGAGGCCAAGAGAGTGGCCAGGCAGAGAGCACTGTCTTAACCCCCTGCTGCATTACTGGAAGGGGTGGGGTTGAGGTTACTGGCCAACCTTAGTGGCTAATTTCAGGTGCACCTGTGAGATGTCACCTGCTCAGTGCCTAGGTGTTTTCCCATAGGTGTCTGAGTGCCTGACCTCTTTCCACCCCCTTTATTGCGCCCTGCCAGACAATATTTGCTAGGCAGGCATTTGGAGGAGACAACCCCCCTTTATCCCTATTCTAGCTACCTTTCATTCCCCACTGAAGGAGTATGGGCCCAAATCTTCGGGAATACTGGGCAGTCATTGGCTACTTCCTACTTGCAATGGACACGAAGTTGGACTTTGGGTCCACCCCTTCCTGCTCTATTGGGATGGTTGTCATCCTTAGGGGCCCACAGTGGGTGCTGTTGAGGTGGTCCAAGCACTGTGATCCTGGGAGTGGCAAACTTTGCCACCTGGGAGTGGCAAAGAGATCCATTGGTAATCGATGACTTCCGAAAGAGACAAAGCAGGTGAACAGTTTAGGTAAGGCTAGGGCAAAATCTATAAAACTATGGGATGCCAGTGTGCATAGAAGTGTGGGTTAGTTTCACACTGGAGGTGTTAGTCTGGGTGGACCAGAGAAACAAATCCAGAGGCACTCATATGTGTGTAAGAGAAAACTTTATATCAAAGAGCAATTGTACTTTAGGAAAACATACTAGCCCAGCCCAGATCAAGTCCATTAAGTTCGATATTGGCCCATATGTCCAATACCAGCCTATAAATTCCTCTTCAAACTTATGCAGCACATGCAATGGCATCAAATGCAGGAAGATCACAGGTCATTGAATGGAAGGTCTTGTGTATCCAGTGTCAATAGAAGCATGTCAGTGCTTGTGTGGGTCTCCATGTGGCTTCTCCAGCTCCAGCACTCTGGCTGATTCCAGGGCTCTGGCTGCATCAGCGTAGCTCTACCTGGCTTGTCAACAGAAATGTCTCCCAGAGAGACAAGCAGAGCAGTATCTGGCCTCCAGTGAGCTATTATCTCCCTCACGCCTCCAAATGAGGTCATCAAGCTGTGACCTGATTGACAGGCTAAACTCCACCCCTTAACAAGTTGACAGGAGATTATATAACTGCCACCCTGGGACATTCCAAAGGAAATCCAAAGGAGGTATTAACACTGGATTGACAGGTATAGGCTGCAAGCTCACTTTAAACACAGCATTTACCAGCTTAAAGACTGTTGTGGATTTGAGGTACAGTTTTCTGCAGAGCACTTTATCTGTCTCAGGGTGCTGACAAAACACCATCTAATGGTTCACATGTGTATTTAACTTGCTCTGGTTGATCTTCATCTGAGGGCCCTGGTTCCAATGGCTTCCACAGTTTGACCATGAATGCTAGATCCATGCACTTTCTCCTGGAACCTTCACAGCAGTAGAGGTAGAAAGAATTTCCAGGCTGGCTGGAGCTGGGAATTGGGGGACATCCTTGCAGGTTTTTATAAGAATTTTAGGTCTCCAGGATGGCACAGTTTTTCCTCCTCTTGGGCCTGGATAAGCCCAGTCAATGGCAGGCCTCCTGGCACTCAGCTACTCATATGACATTTTGCTCTGTGAAGGGTACTTGCACATCTACAGCTGGCTCTGTTACGAGGGAAAGTGACCCATATAAAACGTTGTAGGGGCTTAAACACGTAGGTTCCGGGGGGCAATTCTGCGATGTCACAGAGCTATTGCATCTTTCCTGTTCATCTCAGTTTCTTGAGTCAATTTCCTGAGGGTTAGTTTTCAGTGTTGCTTAATTCTCTCTACTTGCCCTGAGGATTGTAGTCTCCAAGCACAGTTGAGACAATACATTATATCTAAGTGTCAGGCTACAGCTTGGTATCTGAGGAAGGAGGTTAGGAGAGAGTAGGCAGCACCAACTAGGAAAAACTGTACCAGCCTACCTGCCAACATCCAGGAACAACCAGGGTTCCAGACAAGTAGCAGCAATCCTTTGCTGCTGGGCCATCCCGTTTGGTTGCTTCAGTCCAGTTAACAGTTCAGTCCTGTCTGCAGACTCTCCAGATCATGCTCCTCTTGGGTGTTCCCCATAGGATAGAGCGCCACCCAGTGGCCAGTTTGTTTGCAGTGATAGCATGACCTTCTTAGAGGCCTATTTCTATTAGGACAATCCTTTGCCCTGTGGGCAACACACATTGGACTTTGTACTTGGTGAACGTGTCTTTGAAAATTTGGAGGCAATATGTGGGTGCTGATTAACTATGGCAGCCCTTACCTGCGCATGCCTAACATCTTTCCTTATCTCCTTCTCCTGACCCTGAGCCTCCTGCTCTTTGTCCCTGTTGTAAAAGGTTGGATTGGCGCTAGGGATCATCTCTTCTAGGGTAGCTCCTCCAGGCTCTTGCACTGACTTCTGGAGCTTCTTCTGAATATCAGATGTAGCCCGTGTGATAAATTTGTCGTTAAGTATAAATTTCCCTTCATATGAGTCAAAATCTACCTTGCTGTCCTGTGCTTATTCAGGGCTTTTTTTTTTTTTTTTTGGCCATTCCAAGAAGCTTACAGAACTTTCATTAGGCTCCTGGTTAATGGCTTGTACTTTAGTGTAGCTAATGACCTTTTTCCACCATGACTTATTTTCCTTTTTTGATACACTGTAGAAAATGGGCCCATGCCCACCTATCAGTGGGATCATTATAATTCCAGTTGTGGTCAGTTGGAGGCACAATTGTTTCTCCTATTGGATACCTATCATTCATCCCATGTAAACCATCTGCAAATTTCTTAGCATCCTTCAGAACTCACTCTTTCTCAAAGGCTATCATACTGTATCCTACCATTATCCTTACATCCTTCTAAGCCAAGTCATATGCAAGGGTGAGGTGCTAAAAAGTACCTATGTACTGTTCTGGGTTGTCTGAGTAACTGCCTACGTCACTCTTAATCTGCTTGAGTTCAGTTAAGGTGAAACATTTATGAATCATCCGAGGACCAATTTCTCCAGCTGCCTCAGCAAGGGTAGAATTTTGACGGGGCACTCTCTCTACTTTCTCAGGCTCTATAGGTTCAGTGACAGAGGGTGGTGTATTTGGGATAGGGGATGAGAAGCTCTCAGTCCCAGGCACCAGGACATTTATAGGGTGCTTGGTACATTTGGAATAAAGGTCTTTACTGTTCTCAAGAGGAGAAATGCCTGAACATAAGGGATTTCCCATTCCCTGCTTTCCCATCCCCTAGCAGGAAGGTTCTGGCTGTATTCGAATAGGGAGGGAAAGTGTGCTATGCTTTGGCGAGGATCCCTGTCACCTACAATGTACTAGTTCCAGATGGAGTTGCAAAAAAACAGAAAAACACTAGTTTCTGCTTCTTTAGCATCTGTGGGTCAAATCCAGGCCAACTAGACAGGATGCAATACCATGGTGTTCTCCTGGGAATAGACTCCTGGTTGCCCATCTAGAAACACCTGACAACCTGGGGTCTTTAACCAGAGCTTCCGGCATGCCATGGAACCTAAGGGCTTCGGAAGGACAACTTGGAGGTGTCGGGACCCATCATTAGTAGATGAACTAGGTCCTGACTGTTCTGTAAGCAGCAAGACAAGCATTAGAGCACCACCAGCTAGGACTGGCATCCTTAGGGCCTTCGAAGGGCATTGCCTGCCTGGGTGACCTACCAGGACTTTTGAAGACAGCAGGAGGATTTGTCAAATGGCTCAATCTGAAAGCAGACAACTCTAGGGAAATTGGAACCCTTGGCTGGGTATTCATTAGTCCAGTGAAATTGTACCAGGGATGTAATAGTATGGAGCCAGGAGGCAGGAGCCAGGAGGCACAGCTGTCTTTAAAAACTCTCTTGAGTGATCTTGGAAAGAACCAGATTAGCAATTTGTTCAGTGACCGTATTTTCAAATGGCTTTTTCCAAAGCTTGGCACAAGGAAAAAACAGACAGGAAAACTAAAACCAAACACCAAAACCAAAACAGAGCTTAACTCAAGAACACGGCATTTCCTTGCACCTTTATCTGTAAACTGGAAGAAGTATGCTTGGAGAATACTGGAAAGGAACCTGAGGGTCTTAAATGCTTGAAGATAAACAAGCTGCCATCTAGCTGAGAAGCAACAAAGCCCACATGGAAGAAGCACATCAGTCTGTGTGATCACAAGGTGTTAAAGGGATCAGTATCAAGTATCAAGGAACAAAAATTCATATCATTGTGAATGAGGGGGAGTGCGAAGGAGGGAACCAAAGCCCATCTGTGGGCAACTGGACATCCCCTTACAGAAGGGTTGCAGGGAGGAGACGAGCCAGTCAGGGTACAATGTAGCAACAATGAAAAATACAACTTTCCTCTAGTTCTAAATGCTTCCTCCCACCCACCCCCACTATCATGATCCCAATTGTACCTTATAAATCTGGCTAGACCAGAGAATGTCACTGGTACAGATAAGAACTGGTAACACAGGAAATCCAGGGAGGATGATCCCTCAGGACCAGTGGTGAGAGTGGTGATACTGGGAGGGTGGGGTAGAAAGGGGGACCAGTTACAATGATCTACATATAACCCTCTCCCTGGGATACAGACAGCAGAAAAGAAGGTGAAGGGAGACGTTGGGCAATGGACGACATGACAAAATAATAATAATTTATAAATTATCAAGGGTTCATGAGGGAGTGGGGATGGGGAACGAGGGGAAAAAATGAGCTGATACCAAAGGCTCAAATAGAAAGCAAATGTTTTGAGAACGATGATGGCAAAAAATGTACAAATGTGCTTGACACAATGGATGGATGGATGGATTGTGATAAGAGTTGTACGAGCCCCCAATAAAATGATTAAAATGAAAGAAAAGGAATGGACAGGGATTGGGAAGGGAGACGAACTGGGAGGAACCAGATCCATAGGACGGGAAGAGACTTGTGGGAACCTGGAAGTCCAACCCACAGGAACATGTGGTTGGACCGGTGGGTGGAGCAAAAGACACCATCTTGAGCCACCATCTTGGCAATGAGTCAGTAGAGGGTCATGTGTTCAGCGATCCTGCAAAATGGTGGAGGTCAGGTGAGAGAAGAGAATATATGGGAGGGAGCGGTGTCCTGTAGAGAGACCAACAGATCAGACAGCATGGGTGAACAGTGGTTGGAGGTTACAAGGAAGGCAGCCACACGGAGTGAAATGTGCCAGACAGGAAAGGCGAGGTGAAAGAGTGCGACTCAGAAACAGAAGGCAGGGCCTGCATGCAGCAGCCTTCTGGCAACACAGGAAGGAAGCCTTAGGGAAGTGCGGATAGCGAAACATGGAGGCAAGCATCACATAGGAGAGTAGGGAGGCAGATACGCGGGCAGGATGGTGGGGTAAAGGGTCCCAGCAGCCATCTTGGCAGGGCATATGATTACCGACATTTACATGTGGCCCTGGTCGAACTGGGCTGCAAGTCCGCTCTCCCTGACAGCAACTCCAAAGGGAAGGCTTGAATCCTGTACAGACCGCAGCCGACACTGAGAGAAGGCCCCATCTTCCTCCTCTGAAGGCTGGTGGTTTCAAATTGTAAGCCTTGCGGTTTAAGTCTGACACTTAGAAAGTCTGACCCAGCGGCCAGAGCTGCTCAGCTTCTACCCAGTTGGTGAGAACAGACGTCTGAAATGAAGGGTGCACGGAAAGAGTGAGGTAGAGATTCATGCCAGGCTCCAGGGACAGAAAGTTCTGTCCTGAGCCTGATTACCTCAAAGGTGGAATCCAGAGGTTTTATGCAAGTCACGGCACCAAACATGTTAGGTTTCTGCAGTGGTTTCTCCTGGTTCTTGCTTTCAAAGCTGAAAGAACTCACGCAGCAGAAGCACTTTTGTAAATCGAAGTGACTCTTATGAGGGAAAGGAAAATTTAAGGTATCACAGGCTCAAAAGTCCACACTATTTGTGGAAAAAGTACGAGGCCGTGGGTTCCATAAGGGAGCTCATGACTGAATATGGCCACTTCAGGAAGTGCAAAAAACCATCTGAAAAGAATACTGGAACAGGAGCATGAAACCACGTGGATGGGACCTAGAGCAGAAACAGGCTGAGAGCCCGGCCTTTATCACCCTTCTGCATTACTAAAGGGGACATGGTTGGGGGTATTGGCAGACCTTATTATCTGAGTTCAGGCGAACCTGAATGATGTTACATGGTCAGTGCATACATGTTTTCCCATAAGTATCTGATGGACACCTGCCATCTTTCCAACCCTTTATTGTGGCCCTGCCTGCCAATTCTCACTAGGCAGCATTTGGGGGAGACAACCCCTCTTTATATCTATTCTAGCTACCTTTTCAGTTCAAACTGCTGACCTTGGCAGTTGGCCGCCCTACACATGACCACCGGGGCTCCACGTACAATGGCAGGTCCTGCAATCTACAGCTTGTGCAACTCTGTCATATGAGGTGGTGTTGGAATGAGTCATCTGGACCAGCAGTGGAATGGATCATGTGAGGCAGTTTTCAAAATTTTAGCTGACCCTGACAAATGAATCATGAATTCTGACAGAACTGCAAGATGGAAAAACGGGGAGCAAACCCCAGTGAGATGCTAGGACTTGGTGTGGAACACTTCTATCCTTTAAAGCTCAGTAAAGTATGATTTCACCGTTGAAAGCTAAGGTGTGTTGCTCCAGCCTTTGAAACCCCATCAGTCCAGGGTCCATTGTTTCTTCCATCAATTCTGCTAATCTTAAGAGTTAATCAATGGATGGTTATTTTCTTTTGTTAAAGAACAACAAATGTTGGATTGATTTCTTTTTTTTCCCTGTAGAATTCCAAGAAGCAAACACTTTCTTTTTCATGACTCATTCTTCTTCCATTTAAGTTGCTGGGATTTCTGCTGTGGCAGTTAGTTAACTTCATCAGTCACAAGTATAATCTCTTTGGCAAAAGAGCTAATGACCTAATGATTAAGAAGAATTTTAGGATATGTGTCCTTAGTATATGCAACAGAACTTCCCAAATATTAAGTTGTTTTCATTTTTTAGAGTTGAATTTTAAGTCCTTCCCTTTCCATTTATAGTCCACTATAAGCTAGAAGAAGAAACTCTACTGTCCCCTTAAGATCTAAGATTCTAAAAGTTTTAAAATGTTTAAAAATCTTCTCAGCCAAATACCCAGGCTCATCCCTTACAAGTTCTACCTTTCACCATACATTTGAGCACAATTTAGACAAGTCCTTTGCTACCCAAGGCAGTTCACATTTTCTTGGGTTTTGTTGTTGTTTACAAATATTTACAGTTTATATTGACGTGGAAGAAATGTATAGGGCTAAATTTAGATTTACCTTTATTATATACCAGAAGTACTACACTTTCTTTTTGATCTCTCCAACCTCGCTCCACCCCAGCTCGCTCCACCTCACTTCACAGGTGTGAGCTAGCAAATATGCTGACATTTGCTCTTGACGGAGAGAAAAATTACATTCTACCAATTTAAGGTCATGAACAAATGTTAGAATTAAGATCAGTTTGTCCCGTGAGTCTGTAATTCTACATGTGAAAGCTATAAAAAGGCACAATGATTTTTACTCTCTGACATATCAGTGTGAGCACTGGTGGTGTCGTGGTTACATGTTGGTCTGTGATCCGCATGATCAGCAGTTCAAAACCACCAGCAGCTTGGTGGGAGAAGGTCTCGGCTTTCTACTCCTGGAAATCCACAGGGGGTCACTATGAGTTAGAACTGACTCAATGACAGTGAGTTTGGTTTTTTGGTTATATACCAATGTGCCCATAGGTTATTCCTGCAAGGACTGTCTCAAGTGTGCTTTCTGATTTTCAGCATTATCCCAAGTTCAAGCATCAGCAGTCACCTATGTTCAGTCTTACATCTGTGTATACACTGGTTGAGAAGTGATTAGCACATATTAGTAATGCAAATATCTGTTGAATGAATGAGTGGCGTGAATGATTGGATTTCATGCTTGAATCTTAGGACTATTTTAGATAAAAAGATATTCCAATGAGGTGTGACCTATTACAGTTTATAAATATCATATTTTTAAGAGAGAGAAAATACTGCTTCAAGAAATAATGTTCTGTATTCCTGTTATTTTAAATACATAATTTTGAATGATGCTTAATAGTGACTTGATTTTAAGTTATGTCATGCTCAACAAACTATTTCAGTGAGATAGATTGCTCTGGTATTCATCTGTTATAAATACAAGGGAAAACCTGAAGGAGGGATATAGGATTAGATGGAAGAAGGTTTAAAAGCAGAGGACATTACTTTTCCTCAGAAAGTATTCCTAGAACTTTACATTACTAAAGGTCCCCAAGTGGTGCCAATGGTTTCAGCTTGACTACTATCTCAAGGGCTGGTGGTTTATACCATTCCATTTGCTTCAGAAGAAGAATCTGGAAATTTGCTTCTAAAATGTTTGCAATCAAGAAAACTCTATGAGGTAGTTAGTTCTTCTCTGACACACATGAGTCCATCATATGCCACAATCAATTCACCGGCAACCAGTTTAGACCTAAAGACATTGCATAACAATTCATTTCTTTCTTTCCAACAGTGGTAGGCTGGATTCTCTAGAGAAGCAAAGCCAGGTATGGTTACAAATATGTGTATATAGAGAGAAATTTACATCAAGAAAATGGCTGATTCATTGTAGAAGAGGAAAAGTCCAATCCAGTTCCAAATTTGTGGGTCAAATGTGAAGTTAGAGGTATTCTGATTCACAGAGCCCCAGGGACTGATGAAACTGAGATTGGCAGGGCACAGGCTGGTAGATGCAAAGACAGTTGAACCCAAGGTTAACTAGTCAGGCTTGTGACTGAAGAGACAAATGAATCCAGTGTCAGCAGGCAATATGGCAGGCTCAAGTCCAATAACCAGAGGTTGACAAGCAAGATGCAGGATCCAGACCCAACAAAACGTATGCAAGTTTTCCCTTGTATAAGAAGTAGTCCACAATTTTGAGGAAACGTCTTTTCAGTTTCAAGAAGGCAGTGACCTAAGTAAAGGAGTTGTACTTTACCTTGATCTCCTGAGTAATTGGTTGCACACATTGGATCACAAAAGAGGAGGTAATTACATACTGTCTACCAAACTGCAGAGCACCATCATCTAGCCATGTTCACACATACTACTGACCACAGAAATCCCCTCCAGGAGTAAATCTGGAGTCAGTAGACCTGAGACCATGTGGTTTTCTATTGGATAGAGCACTCACTGAGCTTTTGCTTTCTTCTCTTAAAAATGATCCCATGAGAAAAAAATAGCATCCACCCAAAGAGATAAAACATAGAAAGTTATTTAAAAAACATAAAGTACTATGTAAATTAAAATAATTATATCATTATACATCTTAAATGCATGTGTGTATGTATATATGTATATATATATACATATATATATATTTCTTGGACTATTTGCAGTATGATAAGACAAATAGTTATATCTCAGGCTATGTGGATGTTAGAATGGAAATAAAAAGGAAAGTAGACTCAGAGTGTGAATTTTAATTAACAAGTTTTATTAGAGTTAACAACCTGCCTGGGTATTTACAATGGAATGATAGCAAAGGGGGCAGGGTGAGGGGAGATTGGAAGACAGAGTAAGAAAGGGAGAGTTAGAGAGAGGACGACACAGAAGTGTGGCCACAGGAGAAGGTGAAGAAAGTCAGAGAGCAGGAACAAAGGAAACCCATGGTATTAAATTTGGGGGATAGAAATAAATTAGCATGTATAAAAGGAGCCTGCACTTCCCCCACTCCCAAACCCCCATTGGCTGTGGCACCAGCAGAACAGTGAACTGAGGGGGGAAGGTTTCTGAGGGACCTCTGGAGAAGGCGAAGTGTCATGTTATGCTAGGTGGGGGATGGAGAAGGGGTAGGGGTTAGAGATGCTGGCTATGGCTGAGAACCTTAGTGTTACTGCTGGACCCTTTAGTGGAAAAATCAGGTTGATTAATATTTTGGATCAATATCAATCATGATGAAGATTTTTAAAATATGAAGACGTTGGCTATTACTAAACAAAGATGCCACAGTCATGAATAGCACCCTGGATTACCATGGCAGTCATTTCTAAACTCCCTTATTGGTGTGTTCTCTTATGGATCTTGATTATCTAAGTCCTCTTGGACCCATTGCAAAGAAAGACTATGAGGCTAGGCTCATTTACCTTGTCTAATGTTATGCCAAGGGAGAGATGAATCCTGATTCTCATAGACCATTGCTATGACTTGTTCTTCCACCAACTGCCTTAGCTAAACACGTTTGTTTGCAGTCCCTCTATCAGGATACCTGAGTGAATGAAGAGCTAGCACAGCATCTGGAGGGGAAATCTAAAGTTTGTACATGCCTCTACTGCTTTGACCCACACAGAGTAAAAAGGTCATGAAATGTCCACCTGGTCCACCTCTCCTTGCATTTCGACTTGCTTTCTGTCCTATTACTTATGCTCCATCCATCTGACTCAACCCTTGCCCATCTTTGAGGCTTTGTTTTGCATATTTCTTCTGGGGTCTTCCATTTTGACAACTCGCTTGTCTCTTTTCTCTCGGCATTGTTTAGACTGCATCAGGGTGTTGTCTTCTCCCTCCTGGCCTCAGGACTTCAGGGAATCCCTGGCACGTTTGACCCTGTTGCCCCTCAGGCTCTGCCCTGGGAGCACCAGTTGCTGGAGTGTTAAGCCAGCCCTGGCTCCTATGCCTTCATACTGGGAGCAATTTTATTAAAGAAAAATAAAATAAAACCTATCTCTAAGGGACCTCAAGTCCTGATTTCATGTACAGATATGTTTGTGGTGTTCAACAAACTTTCATGGAAAATGTTATCTAAATGTCACTTTGCTATCTCTGGGGTTTGCCAGACTTAATATCTAAGCTTTACAGTAAGACTGGAGCTGAGAATCCAGATTAGTTCTTCCTACATATGTCCTTTGTATGATTTGTTTAACCTAGTGATTCAAAATGGGAGAAAAACTTCTAATGTTAAGAATACTGATATCAGTGTCCAAACTATATGTTTAGTTGAATTTTAGTTTTCCTAGCTATCTTCAATTAATTTTTAAATTTAAAAAAATGTGCTGTCAGGGAATAGGAGAGAGATGATGGAGAATTACATGTATGGAGTGTGCTTGAAGCATATATAATCTGTGAGTGTGTGGTGTGTTATATGTGTGGGTGGATGTATATGTGTGTGCTGTGGTGTGGTATTGTATGTGTTTAGGGGATATACATGTACCTGTGGCTTGTGTTTAAGTGTGAGGTTGTGTGTGTTTGTGTGTTATAGTGGGGTGGGGTTGTATGTATGGTGTGTGTGTATGGGGGGTTGTCTGTGACTTCTGAACGGTCTGCAAGGTAGAGATTATAGTCAAAGGCTTCTATGGTCACAGCCTAAGCTCTGATCTTCTATGGTGGGTGTTGGGAAGTGCAGCTCAGATACTGCCAGCAGGGCTAAAGGAGCAGATATAATAGACCGACAATGCAATACAGACAGACAATACAAATGTTGGTAGAAAAGTATTGCCAGACTGAAAATAAAGGAGCACAGAGAGACTGTATTGGTAGGTGTGTAGAAGTCCGAGCCACTAGGCAGGAACTGGGACTTTCCTTGGTGGTGGGGGTGAGGCTGTTCAGATTTCAGAAGAAACACGTCAACTTCCAGAGATCTCTTGAAACGGAGAGAGAAATAAGTGCTCTTGAATCTTCCCCCATGCATAGCCTGTCTCGCACAGTGATTCCCAGGGATCAAACACAGGAGAAAGTTCTAAGACCAGAGGAATCAGTGATGAGGTTCCATGAAAACCAGAGCAGAGAGAGTAGTAGAACAGACACCAAAGAAAATTTTAAAAAGGTACATCCACAAAATAAGTATCTGCTGCGATAGCCTTGAGTTCTCTATGTTCGTAAGTTTTCCATTTGATTCTTAGGAATACCAAATATTAGTCCAGCTCTCTTGTAAGATGTAAAATTAAACAACTTTAGCCATGAAATGTGATGGTAAGGAGATAGTGGGTTTTTTCAGCTTTCCTCCTCTGATTTTTTTGATAAAACATGATACATCACATGCATCAATTTCATGACAAATTGGCACGTTTATAATTTTTTTCTTTTTTTGCACAGCCCTTTTGGAATCATTAAAAGTCAAGTATTAAAATGATACTGTATAGCACTCTAAAATATCCACAAAGAGAAACTGAGGTGCATTTGCTTAAATTTTTCCCCCCATAATCTTTGCACCTTTAGTAATTGTGAATGTCTATAATTAACATCTGAAATAGAACTCTCAGATGAGGCTCATTGGAAAAGCAAGTGCACTGGGTATGTACTGGTTAATATACGAGCATGTTAGCCAGCTGCCCATGCCCTTTAGCTTCTCCCCTCAATTCCGCTGTAGACAATCTCAACGTTTTTAACTTACTCCGTTTAATACACATGCCAATCTCTGTGCATGCCAATGTTCTGTATTTGTAGGTTGTAAAGGATCAAGATACAAATATGCTATTTAAATTGGTACACTTCCATAGCACATCAGTTTAAGATGCCTTCTTAAGAGACCCTGCCTGAGCTTTAGTTGTTCCTCATGAAGAGGAGTCGGGGTGGCATCTCTGAGCGCCTTTGAGCTTATGTTGACACTAGGAAGGGGAAATGAGAAAATGAAGAGAGAATTGCAAAGACAGAAATAGTTCATGAAAACAGAGCTTCTGCAATTTATGGAGAATTGACCTGGCTGGAAGAGTCATATTACTATGATTCACTGAATGGTATGGACTAGTCTCCATGATTGGAGATCCACAATAACTTATTTCCTTTGTGTAAATCACTTGGAGCATGGGTGGCCCAATGACTAAGGACTTGACTGCCCACCTGAAAGTCAGTGGTGCCAACCCACAGCTTCTCTGCATTGGAAAAATCCAGGTTATTTGCACCAATAAAATCTCAGCCTAGGAAACCCCATAGACAGTTAGTTCTACTTCGTCTCATAGGGCTCCTGTGAGCAGAAATGACCCAAAAGTATTGCCAGACTGAAAATAATGACCCAAAGACAACAATAACAAACAACATAATTGCAGATGCATTTCTGTATTGCTACTATGCGAATTTGCCCCAGCTCTGGGCTGTTTTAATTAATGTTCTTTATTCTACTTCTCTGGGTTCTAATATCCATTGCAATGGCTACACGGAACGCACAGACATGACTTATGATTAAAGGGTTTATTAAGGAAATTAACAAATTTTAATGCCAGTCAGAGACTCCTCTAAGTAACTTTGAACCTTCAATCCACTTCCTACCTCTCTGTGCTACCCAGGGATTCCTATTCACAGTATTAGTTTGCCCTTAATAAATTAAAATAGCAGTATTTATGGTTAAATACTAACAACCTGATCCTGATATTGCAATATTAATGTTATTACAAAAATTTGTAAGAAATATTATTATTCCTTTGGAATAATGAGTACACAGTTGGTTCCAAGTCAAGCAGTTAATAAGATTCTGACCCACTATTCAAGGCATGATATGCCTGATTCCTAAACTCTCAACCAGTGCAAACCTAGCATTACAGCACTGCTTTTCCTTATCTGCAAGATTAATAAAGAAATAGTTAACCTGCACTACAGTAGAAAGACTAAATGAGAAGAAATATGTTAAGTACCTTCAGAATGCCTAAGCAAGAAATAAATTAAAAATAGCCATTACCTTTCCCTTCCCTGCACAGCCCTCCCCTGTTTATACCGTTAGTCAGCGCTGTCAACTGCATCAATTGGAGTTAGGAAAACAGTCCAATCATATATTTCTACATAGGAATCCAGTGATTCTCTGGGATCATGCAACTTAGGGACATTTTCTATTTTGTATAGTAGAAATAGAATGTCAACACAAAGGCAAAGGATTTGCCTTTCTCAGCCTCCAAATCGGTATGTAATAACAGCAGTGTCTTAACTATTAATAGCCCTCCCTGTGAGGATAGCAGAATGGTTTGTTTCTTTACCAGTGAGAGGATAAATGGAATTGATGCAGGTAGAAGTTTAGCTGATCATGGAATAAGGGGTGGAAACTATTTATGGCATAAATTCACCATGACTGACATACGCAATCCTTCCTTGAAATGTCTTTATATATCTTTTTTAAGAGCAATCTTATAACCCATTGGTTATCAGTCACACAGAATTGCATCATGAGAATCATTATATAGAGATTTTTTTCTCTTTATTCATAATCAGATCATGATCTTTTCAAAGAGAGACATAAAAATGGCCACATTAATACTATTAAGGTTGGTTTTGTCTCATGTGCTTGGTCAGAAATATATTCACTTAATTGCATATGTATCTTAGTTTTAGGAAAGTTTCTGTAATTTAATAATAAGTTGTAATGCTCCTTTTGTTCATTTTAAAATTTGCTTTCATGAATAAAGGGTACATTGAAGGGGATTGACCATCCATAATTGACAGAAGAGTAGCAGGTGAGCGTACTACTTCAGGATGATCTGACAAAAGCTTCTTTGAGCAGAATAGTAAGAACAGCAGTACCAAATTACGGTAAACCTCAAGCGTTTTCAAGAAAGAAATATGGGTCCAGTGGGCATAAGATTAACAAGTAGACCACAGTTATTTCTTTGTAGAAGTTCCAGTTATGTACTAGAGATTATGTCTATGAGGATTCCCTTTTTAAATGGAAAACAGAAGGACTGGGTCCTAGATAGTCTATTCTGGAAGTAGAGCTAAACATGAACTTGGCCTAGGTTCAATAAGGATATCTGTTTTTCTTTGCAACAAGATGGGCTGTATGTATTCCCACACATATGCACTTCAGTTTTCAGGCTTCCCTTAAGATATTAAGATCATGGGTGTTGTTTGTCAAGTTCTACTTTAAACAGAAATAATGCATGAAAGGAATCTATTTTAAATGTCAAAAACTAGTGTACTCTCTAGGCACTGTTATGTATGTTTGAACCACCAACCTACTCCCACTCAGGGATTCTTATTCACAGTATTAGTTTGCCCTTAACACATTTAAAATATCAAGATGTTATTATTAAATACTAATAATTTGACGATGATATTTATAATTCTTTTTAATATTTGTCTCTATATATACATACAATGGTCAATCACTCAGTTTCATCATTGTTTAACAACAGAAACCTTTTTTATTAAAAAATTAATGTAACATCCATTATTATTTTCTCTATGAAATGTGCTGAAATAATCCAGTCTTTCATGTTTTTGTGAGATTGGGTTCGTCTATCGAAAGAGAAACAAAAAATACTGTTGGTTGAGACACTTTGTGTCACATTTGCTGAACCCGTAACTTTTTCCTTAGACAATTTAACAACACTTTATTTACAATCCTGCATCCTCAATTCCATCTCTCAGGGGAATCATAGTATAAGACTTTCTTGAGGTTTCTTCTGTTGAGTGAGCCCTGGGCAATGACTCAGCTGTGATTGTTAGGAGCTTCTGAGTCAGGTCCAACCCACAGGGACCCTGTGTACAAGAGAACAAAAATGGCCCAGTCCCGTGTCACCCTCACAATTGTTCTTATGTTTGAGCCCATTGTTGGTGCCACTGTGACAATCCATCTTCAACTTCTCATTCTTCATCTCATTCAACATGTTCTTCCCTGTTGCTTTTCTAACTTGAGTTCTTTGAATTTTTCAACTCCTGTTAAGCTCTTGTACCTCATTTTTCCTTCCAGTTGTGTTACATTCAAGAACAAGTTTCAGACTCTCCTTTGATATCTCTTCTGGTCTTTCTTTCAAGTGTTTGAATGACCTTCTGCTTTTTCATGGAAGAAAGATGATGCCGTCTGCTCCTGTAATGCTTTATAATCTCATAAAGTATAGAAGTAGTTGTACTCTGTCCTATAGCCTCACTATGAGTCACAGCGGACGTGATGGCAGAGGGCGTTTAGGCTTTCTCTATGTATAATTTACTTGATGTCACCCACAACTCATTTTGTCTTTGGTCCTTAGTGTTCAATAAGTCAACCATGTTCTTGAGATGGTCCCTACACCCCAGTGGGTTACATTCAGGGTTGTATTTTGTCATAGCTTCCAGCATCACAGCATCAGGCAAGTCATCACAGGAAAACAAAGTGACAGTTGAGTAGTGGGCAGAACTCTTAATTCAGCTTAAATCATAAACTAGCAGGTCTAGTTTTCCAATCTCTCACCACTCAAAGGAGCCAATATGTATCTCCATGAAGAGAAGAAATAGAAACATATTTGAAGGGCAGTATAATATTGTACATATGAATAAAGACTGTGGAGTCAGGCTGCTAAGGTTTATATTTCTTCGTGAAGATAAGAAACAGAAACATCTTTTAAGTTTCAATATAGCATCACATTTATAAACAAGAACTGTGGAGCCAGACTGCCTAGATCTAAATCTCTTAGTCACTTGAGTAGATTGCATGAGAGGACATCTCATAACTTCTTCCTTTGTCTATATAGGAACACTGGTGACTCAGTAGTTTCTGTGTTGAACTGCTAAGGGCAGCAGTTTGAACTCACCAGTTTCTTGTTGAAAGAAAGTTGAGGCTCTGTGCTCCCATAAAGAAATCCAAAGGGGCAGCCCTCGGCTCTCCTGTGGAGTCACTGAATCAGAATCAACTCAATGGTAGTGTGTACTTACTTGCGATGGTCCCTTTGTGGGTCTAAAATATGCTCCAGTTTCTTGACTTTTGGCTTAGCCACTTGAATACTTTCGGTGATAGTAGGAAGCGGGGATTGGTGTGGTGCCATAAAAAATAAACCTTTGCCGTTGCTTGTTTTCATTTTCTGCTCTTGCAGTTTTAACATTGCCATGAGAATAATTCCTTTATAGCTTGCTGTATAAAGAGATGAGAAATGTGTGGAGTCGAATTTCTCTAGCCAATCAATGACCCATGGTGAAATGCGAAGAAGTTCAATGTCATAGCCCGAGTAAGAAACACCCACTCATTCAGAGCCTAGATTGGGTGAAACTCAAAATGCCCACACTCTACCTGTAGACATAATTCATTACTCTTCTGTAACCCTGAAAAATTGTGATTCTTGTTATGTACAATAACTGATCAAATGTATCACCTACTAGAGCCCTGATGATGTTGTGGTTATGCATTGGGCTGCGAACCACCAGGTCAACAGTTCAAAACCACCAGTTGTTTCCTTGAGCTAATACCAAGTGAAAGATCAACAAAAATAAAGCAAATACTCTCTTTAGGCTAGTTTGTGAGACTTTAAGAAAGCCAAATAGGATGCATACTGATTAAATTATATTGAATCCACGGACACTAACTCTAAGGTTTCTTTGTGCTGTTAAATATAAGTAAACTCCATCCCCCACCTCCTCTTCCCCCTCCACCCCCACCCTGAGTACACACACACACACACACACACACACACACACACGCGCGCGCGCGCGCGCGCGCAACAAAAAAGTTCAAGGACTATTGGGTTTTTTTGTTTTTAACATTTTCATGTCAAGATCAAATATCATATTTATATTTCACTTTTAAGTTTCTCACACAGCTTTGTTTGAGATCTCATTTTATCATCTCATTAGCCTCCTGGTGAGATGGAATGGCTTTATCTGTACTTTACATATTGGCTTCTATCATAGGGTGCCCATACTGTTATGGAAGAGAGAGAATGAACTGAGCAAAAGGTGATAAGTGAGAATGGAAGAATTATTGCGTTAGGGAGAACTCAATGGCTGTGCCCAAGAAAATATAAGGAGACTATGCTTTTTCCAGGGGTCAGCATTCAGTCATGATGATAGGCTGAATTCAAGAAGAGGAAAATAGGAAGAAAACACAGGAGGAATTGGGTAGATACATTAGCTTTGATTGGCCTACAAAATAGAAGTAACGGAGACTCAAGGGTCAGTGACCTGAGTAGTATCTCAGTGTCTGGCGGTTTACTTAGGAGCCAGAGTGATGCAATTTGATGTTTTTATTACCCTACTTCTAAAACTTGAGGACTGCTGTCAAGGTAGGCTTTACTATTTCCTAATTCCAGAAGAACTGTGTCCATAGATCCCTGACACTTATTTGGGATGCCTCAGGCATACATCAGTGGAGACATTTGGAAAGAAACAAAACCAGTAATTAGAGAAATTGAGAGCAAGAATGGCCTTGGAAACTTCCAATTTAAATCACTTTACAGATGGGAAAATGAGTTGTCAAGTGGCTCAATGATTTGTCAATAACTATGACTGTGTCAATCCAGGTTGACTAGAGAAACAAATCCAGAGACTCATGTATAAGAAAGAACTTTATATCAAAATGCAATTGTATATTGAGAAAGTCCACAAGTCTGATATTAGCCCAAAAGTCCAACACTAGTCCATAAATCCTTCTCCAGACTCACGCAGCCACAACCAATGATGCAGAATGCAAGACAATCAATGGCCAGGGGTACAAAGTCTTGTAGATCCATTGGCAGTGGATGCATCTCCAGGGCTCGGGCTGTCATCATCTTGGATTGGAGGGGCTTGCTTACATGAAGATGCTGGCAGAGGGAGAGTGGAAATTTCTAGAATTCTCATGAGAAGGTCACACTGGAGGCATCATGAGGTTGTGACCTGATTGACAGGTTAGACTCCACCCCTTCACTTTTAATATCCTCAAGTTGACACGAGACTATATAGCTACCACAGATCCCATTGTCAACTTGATACTTTTCCACAACTCCTTAGACATACTTAATTTTTAAACAAAAAATATACATATTAAAATAATAGTTGTAACTAACAGGATAAAACTAAAATGCATTTAACCCAACATGTGTCAAACTCATTTAATCATAATATTTTATAAGTGAACAAAACAAAAATATTCTATATTTAACAATTGCAATTATGTGAACACCTACACCATAATTCTACAAACCTTTAAACATGTTCTCCCACCTATGAAAGTTTTTAAGCCAGCCACTTCATGCCTCTATCCCCCCTTTTTTGGGAATCCAATTTCTATACTGTCCACATATCAACCCAGTGCTCTGAGGAGACAAGTACATTCTTCCATGTGAAGAGTCATCTGGTTGGGTTCTGGTCATTAGACTGACCTGGTGTGTGAGTCTGGGTAGACTATAGAAACAAATTCATGGACATTCATGTGTATACAAAGAGCATTATATACAAGAGCAGTTGAGTGTTGAGGAAACATCCCAGCTCAGTCCAGACCAAGTCCATAAGTCTGATATTAGCCTATATCTCCGATGCCAATCTATAAATTCCTCTTCAGACTCACAAAACATATGCAATGATGCCCAATGCAGGAAGATTACAGGCCAATGGGTGGGAAGCCTGTGGATTCCATGGCAGTAGAAGCATCTCAGTGCTGGCAGAGGTCTCCACGTGGCTTCTCCAGCTCAGGGCACTAGAGTAGTTCCATGTGTCTTATCAGTAGAATGTCTCCCAGGAAGTGAGCGGAGAGAGAAAAGTGTCTCCCGCCTCCAAGGAGAAAATAGAGGAGTTTCCAGAATTTTTAGAAGGCCATGCCCACACAGAGGCCTCATTGCCTATATCCTGATTGGCAGGCCAGACTCCATCCCTTCACTCATAATCCTCTCAAATTGACAACATATCATTTAACTACCACACCCGGGTGCCCATTTGCTATATTGCCTTTCAACCATGGGTCTTGTCATAAATTCTCAACCACCCTAAACCCCTTGGGCTTAGGTCATGAACTTCTGACCAGCCAAACCACTGTCATCTTCTCCTCTAGATCTGTGAACCAGGTCCATGAGTGTCAGTGGCCAGATTCAACCCATCTCTCTATTGCTTTTCTCCCACTTGCATTCAACAAGTGGATCCAGGTGGTCACCTAGAAAGCTTTCAGGCTGCCCACAGGCTCCCTCTAATGTTCATTCCTAGAGAGCAGAGTTCCTTCACAGCTTCACAGTTTTCCAGGTTCAGACACAAATCACTAGTTCAAAATTCGAAAAGCCAAAGGGTTCCTTTTTCTTTCTTCAGTCTATCAATACCCCCTTAGGCAAGTCTCTTCAAATGTAAATGTCCTGAGTATTCCAAAGCACTGGGTGGAGCTTATTTTTTCAGAGCTTTCTTTTCAGGCCTGTCCTACACCCATTTAAAGATCCAATTTAATGCCTGAAGGTAAGCAGGATTACAAGCTATTTTTTACCAATAATCATTTGTATCAATCATTATAGCATGAGAAATAGGCAGAAGGAAACAGTATAAACCTAGTACAGCAAGGTCCTAAAATCAATTCTTAAAACAGTCAAGTTCAATCCTTATCTTAATCCTTATCTTAACTATTCCAAAATATGAAATATGACCTATATGAAATGTGGCCTTAGGCCTCTGACTGCATCAAGTCAGGGCCTGGGCTTTCTGTCAGCCATTTTGACCTTCTGTCATCCATTTTGAATAAGCACCAGGGTCTCAAAGAAGTTCAAGGGGTGATTTCATCCCCTGAGCACAAAGTTTACATTTATTACATACATGTTTTGCCATTTCAAACAGGAATAACCAAAAACAACAACCAAGGAAAAGAATCAAAACTTTAATTTCAAATATTCTTTCCAGAAAACAATTGAGTTAACAGTGTAGCCATATTTGAACTCTAGCTAGCCATAAAAGAAAAACTACCATAAGGCAGAGGTCAAACAAGCATCCACTTTCCATTTTCATGATTTGGTTCTTTAGTACCCCACTCCTGGTACCATAATGTGTTAGGTTGGGTTGACTAGAGAAACAAATCCAGGGACACTCATGTATGTATAAGAGAGAGCTTAATATCCTAGGGCACTTACATATCAAGAAAACATCCCAGCCTAGTCCAGATCAAGTCCAAAAGTCTGATATTAGGCTATATGTCTGATACTAGCCTATATTCCTCTTCAGACTCATGAAGCACATGAAAAGATGCCTAATGCAGGAAGATCACAAGCTGGTGGATGAAGGGTCTTTTGGATCCAGTGGTAATGGAAGCATCTCAGTGCTGGCAGGGCCTCTATGTGGCTCCTCAACAGGAAGGTGAAGCAGAGAGAGTGTGTGGCCCTCCTCTAGGGAAAAAGAGAGGAGGTTCCCAGAATCCTCATGAGGCCATGTCCACAAGGAGGCATTATCAGGCTGTGACCTGATTGACAGACTAGACTTCACCCCTTCACTCTTAATATCCTCAAGCTGACACAAGATTATGTAAGTACCACACAGACCAAAGCCAACTAGCCAAAAATCCAAAAAATTTTATACCTTAATAATTTTAACCCCTTTCCAACTCTAAAAGATTCTAAATAAATCAACCAATGTTAGTTTACTTATTATTTCTATTGATTAAAAGGTTAATAGAACGTCAGAAACACATACACAGATTTTACAACCTATTGGTCACTTTGCAGCTTTGAATATCATATTTCTTGTTTAATTATATTTCTACTAATTTTGATGTTTTCATAGATAGGGTGTTTTACTGCTATGAATTGACTCCAGCTCATGACAGCTCCATATGTAACAGAATGAAGCATTGATTAGTCTTGTACCATCTTCTTAATCATTGTTATGCTTGAGTTCATTGTGACCACTGTGTATTTTGAGTGCCTTCCAACCTAAGAGCCATTTAACTTCTTTGTGCTCTGGTCATCATTGTAGTGCTTCTATTAAATTAGAACTATTCCATAATGCTTTCAGATTGTAGTTATTAATGTAAGCAGATTGCCAAATCTTTCTTGCACTGAGAGGTGGGTGGATTCAAACCTCCTACTTTCATGTAGCAGCTGAGTGCTTAGCTATGGTGGCATTAGGGAACCTCAGAATTAACTCAATGGCAATGGGCTTGGTTTGGTGCTATATTCACTTTATTCATGAAATGGGGTCATTTACCACACCCCGCTGCAGATACCACAAGTATAATAGCAAATTAAATGACATAATAAATATTAGAACAAAATACTTTGACAGTGAAAGAGTTCTATGTTCACTCTAACTGCTATAGTTAATGTGAATTTATTAACACTGTTTTCTGATTCTTACCAACTTCCTGGTTAGAATATGTTCCAAGAATGCTGGGCTCATTTTTAGAATTTGAATCTATGTTGCTATTTTTGTAAAGTATGATTACTGCACTTTCTAAATGTAAAGAGGGAGCAGAGTAACTTTTCTCATCTCTATGGTTTATACTAAATCATTTTCATGTGTTGTTTCAGTTATGTTAATTTTATGTGATATTTTTTCCCTCCAGTATTTTTACTTTTGAAACCGCATCATAAAGTAACTTACTCAAAGTAAATAGGACAGTTCATAATAACTGATACTTAAGTGAATTTATGAAGGAATATTTCAGCATTGTGGGCCAAACTAACTAGCTGGAAATCCATTAACTCTGAACTCCAGATGGATATTTAGGATCATATCTGAAGTACAAATATAAAAGAAATGTTAAAATTTTCTTAGGCATATGCATAGAATTTTTACTATGGATACCTTTAAAAGATCTGTATCACAATTATTACATTAAAGCAATAATAATAGTAAAGCATTGTGTGCATGATCATAAAGTTGTAACTGAGAGGAAGTCCAGCCAATACAGGAAAATCAAGCTGTGTAATTATCATCTGCAATTGGTTTTGTTTCCTGATGCCTCAAAACACTTATGACAAAGCATTTAATGCCCCATACAAATTGAACATCAATTATGATTCTAATTTCCTGTTATTAGTAGGTTCAGTGATAAAATTTTCACCTTCCCCATGAAAGATCCAGCCAGTCACCTCACACATAGCCAATACTCTATTGTTAGTAGAGATGTGTATGTTGCTGCAATAAAGGGCATGGGAATAGATAAATCTATCTCCTCTGCTTCCCAATTACCAAGAGGCAGGGCTCATAAAAGTCCCCATATTCCATCCTTCTTTACCTATTCTGTCACCAACTGTCCCTGCTATGCCATTCTACATCTATACTAGGTTTGATAATTCATTGCAATGGCCACACAGAACTCACAGACAATACACTCAATCCAGGGGGTTATTAGGGACGTTAATAGATTACTACAAGTAAGGATCACCAATTACTACAGTCATTGGTGTCATCCTGCAGCCAAATCTCTCAGTTCTCAGCCTCACAGCCACATGTAGCCAAATACCAGTCTGGTTCTTAGGCTCTCGGCCATGTAGATCCTTGGCTTTTGACTCTATGGGGTAGCGAGGCTAGTGGGCCTAGCACTATATCCTATGATTCCTTAGCCTTTAGCCAGATAAGGGGAAGGTATCCCATAATCTTGGCACTGTTCCTCTCAATCCCCATACCAGCCTGGGGTCCATGTGGTCTCAGTGACCTTTACCACTATAGACAGAGGTCTTGAATGTGCTCCTCTAAGGTCCTTGTGGTTTCTTTCTTCTCTGCTGCTGCTTCAAAGATGGATCATCCTTGTAGGCAGGCAGGTTGTAACAAAAACTGACCAATCTCCTCTATTAGTGTGACACATGTCCTATTTACATAGTCTCACCCAATCATTTGGTAGGAGTTACAGAAACTTGAGTTGGTGAACCATATTAAGAAATTTTACTACACCACACTTTCCATGAGTCTATATAGGGTTTAGCAGAGCATCCATACTAAACAAACTAGGAAGGAAGACCTGGTCATCTATTTCTAAAAATTAACCAATACATCCAACAGAGATGGAGATGATGCACAAGTAGGCTGTGCTTCCATTTGTTGGGAATGGAGTCCTCGGGAGCTGAAAGCTGACTCAAACATAGAAAACAATAGCAAAGCCAGAATATTGTCTTTCTCAATGTATCCATCCTCACTCCTGTCTGTACGCATAGCCTCAGCTGTACTCCTCACACTCTGTGTTAGTTGGACACTCTCTCTACCCTAGCCATCTGCTTGCAGATAACTGAGGGTCAAAATTTTGCATTGCTTAAAATTGTGAGTAGGAGCAGAAACCTACAGTAGGTGGAATTGCCTCAGAACTGCTGGCAAAGAGACTGACAACTTGAAGCCAAAGGATATACATGCTCACTCTTCCTGGAACCTCAACTTCACACGCACACATACACACACACTTGGACAAATCTTCCTTTCTCTCTCCCCAACACCTTACATATATTAATATAGGTATGAATATATATAGTGGAATAAAAAATGAATGCATTTTTCAGAAAAAAGATTCATATTTAAGGAACAATTTTAGTTGTTCAAATGTTATTGGAGCTCCAAGAAACAAGTAATCAAAGTCTTTGGGTGTGAAGGGATCTCCATTGAGGCTTCAGAGCAATCTAGATTACTTGACAGTCACTACGTTGGGTAATTTTAATGATTCTGTCTAGTTTTGTACCTATTAGATTGCCTGAGATGTCACAGACTTTTGTTACTTTGCTTTGATCTTTTTTTTCAGTTGATTTCTTAAGTAGTCTGTCCACTAAAGTATATTCTGTAAAATAGAGGTAATTATATAAATTTGTTTACTTGATACAGCTTGACGTTTATTGTGATGTACTGCATTTTCCCTGAGGGTGGAAGTGGCAGCATGGTTTTACTCCAGTTTGCAGAACAAAGTAATATCCTGGGGGGTGCCCAAAGGGCAAAGTGCCTTTTCACCACCAAGCTGAATCAAGAGCAACTGTGATGCATGCATTCTGGACAGGACTTTTTTTTTCCTTAACAGTTTTATTGGCAAGCAATTTACATATCATATAATTCAATAGTTTAATCATTCAATCATATCAAAGAGACTTGTACAATCATCCCCCATCAATTTTTTAGAACATTGCCCCTCCCATGGTTAAATCACCTCCAAGATGAGTTATGCAATTAAATCAATTCTAGTACTTCCTCTCCCCTCCCATCTTCACCATTTACTCTTGAGGTGTCCTTGCCCTCCCCATTATCCACCCCCATCCCTGTATTCCCTATAACCCCTTGTATTAGTTATTCTCATTATGCATCCACCCCTCTTGTGCTTCCCAGCTGGGAAGTTCAACAGAAAATAATACAAATAAATAAAATTGTGCTAAGGTGGTAAAGCTAAAGCATAATTATATACAGACAAATATGCAAATAATCCATAAGAAGGGACAGACTACACACCCACCCCCAACAACATTAAAAAATCCAGGCAAGAAATATTTATCATGGAATCACTAAGAGATTCTTGTACCCAAAACATGGTCCAATCTCCTCTATGGGTCCTCAGCTGGCCAAGGGCGGTCAGCAGGCCAAATATCAAAGTTGATCCAGCATAATCAAGATTACAATGGTCTTTTCCTGTGAATAAAGCTATTGAGACTCTTGCCTGTGGCTAGAGTGGATCTTCCAGTGGCTCAGCCTGATTATCTATTTCACTCTTAGTGGCAAAGAAGGGGTGCTAACAGTTGGAGTTGTTGACAGAGATGGAAAATATCACAGAGATGTGATAGCAGCCAGACCCTCAATTTCAAACAAAAACCCAACACATGTATAAACTGGTTTGGTTTATAAACAAAACTGACCTGTCTTTCAGTTTGTTATACTGTGGATGCTTGTGTGTTGCTGTGATGCTAGAAGCTATGTCATTGGTATTTCAAATGCCAGCAGAGTCGCCCAAAATGAACAGGAATCACAGGAGCTTCCAGACTAAGAACAGGCAACAAAAAATGTCTTGGCTGTCCACCTCAAAGGAAGTAGCCCCTGAAAACCATATGCATAGCATCAAAACATTGCCAGATACTAAAGGCCAAATGAATGGAATCAGAAGATTGAAGGACATGCTGCCAGAGGATGGGCCCCTTGGATCAAAGGACACTCAAAATGCTAGTGAGGAGGAGCTGCTTTCTTGGAGTCGAGTTGGCCAAAAGGCTGTGGGCGTAGAGCCTTCAGGATCTTTGTTTGCTGACATACACTACTCAAGGTAAGAAGACACAGCTGCAAAAATTTGCTAATTATCAGAATTTGGAATGTGCATTGTATGACTATAGGAAAATTAGAAGCAGTCAAAAATGAAATGGAATGCATAAGGTTGATATCCTGGGCATGAGTGAGGTGAAATAGACTGCTGTTAGCAATGTTTAATAAAAAAATACATGATTTACTAGGCCAGGAGGAACATAATCGAGAGGAAGAGTGTTGCATTCATTGTCAAAAAGGACATTGCAAAGTCAATCTTGTAGTACAATGCTATCTGTGAGAGGATTACATCTGTCCAAATTCAAGGAAATCCAATCAATACAACTACTATTCAAATTTATGCATCAATTTGATATCTAGCTTGATATTGAAGAATTCTATCAACATGTTCAGTCTCAAATTCATCAAGCATGCAATCAAGATGCATTGGTATTTGGAATGCAAAAGTTGGAAACAAAGATGAAAGAAAACTAGTTGGGAAATAAGGACTTTGTGATAGGAATGAATCTAAACATCACATTATAAAATACTGCAAGATTGAGGAGTTGTTCATAGCAAATACTTTTTTCCAACAACACAAAGGAAAAATACCCATGAATTCCTCCAGGTGAAATACACAGTTATAAACCTGACAATCTCTATTGGCAGAGACCATGGAGAAGCTCAATAGTAGCAGCTGAAACCAGCTGACTGGAGCAGACCATCATATCCAGTGCTCACATGTAGGTTCAGGTTAAAGCTGAAGAAAATTAAAAGAGGTCGCTGAGAGCCAAAATATGACCTTGATCCTATCTAAATTTCAAGAACATCTCAAGGACAGATTTGCTGCATTGAACACTAATAACACAGGACCTGATGAGCTGTGGGAGATCATCATTTATGAAGAAAGCAAAAGGTAATTACACAGACAAGAAGGAAAGGACAGATCAAAGTGGATGTCAGAAGAGACTGGAGCTTGCTTCTAATCATGGAGTAGCTAAAGAAAACGGAAGAAGGTTTCAAAAAGAGCTGAATAGAAAATGTCAAAGGGCATCTCAAGAAGACAAAGACAACGATTCTAATGAAATATGCAAAGAACTAGATTTAGAAAACCAAAATATACATTTCAGTTGTGCGTCTTTGTAATTTTTTGCACTCCCTATGCTGCTGAAGGATGGCTGGTCTAGATATTATTGGATACACCAGAGATGCAAATAAAGCATAGTTTTTCTGATAAAAATTGAAACAAAATCTCTTTATTTTGACCGCCCTTGTAGTTTGACCTGTAATTGGCATTGGGAACATCAGTGAAAATCAGAAAACATCCTCTGCAATATTGCTGGATCACAGATGCTGGGGCAGAATACAGTCTGAAAAAAACAGATTTTGAAAAGCTTACCGTGGGAGATGTTATATAACAAGGCTCAGGAGCCTGGGTGGGACATTTGTTGGCTATTTTCAGAAAGATAACATTCTAGTACTCTCTATTACAAATAATTGTAGTTGACTCCTGCCAATTAACAGTTCTTTTCCCCCCCTTATGTCCCAGTCAAAAAGAGAATAACATGAAGTTGACATTTCTAAAATCTGATTTTGTTTTCCTTTCCCTTTATTTTGTTTGCATCTTATCCTTTATTTATTTTTTGCTGCTGTTGTTCTGATTACTTGTTTCCAAAGGAAAAAAAGATCATCTGATACAAAACTAATTTAATAATACTTACTTCACAATATACTGATTAGGATGATCTGAGTTTAACAATGCAACCATATACCCCAGAGTCTAGCATAGATTAACAATAACTACGATCTCTTTCTTTTCTGTTCCTTGCTCTGAGAAGATTTTGATATTCATAATGAAGTTAATTTTAACATGTAGAGTTTGGATATAGAATTATATCTTGAGGTTGTACTATCTAAATGAGACACATTTTTAGAAGTTTAAAAGTATTGAAATCTATCTATTGTCAAAGAGAATTGGTAGCAGATCTTTTGCTTTGTATTGGTTTTTTTTTTTATTCATAAGATAAATTACTTTTAAAAAATCTTGACCAATATTAAACTCCCACTAGATTTCCTTTAACTCAATTTCCAGATCCTTTTTCTGGCTCACAACTAGCCTTACTAAATCTCAGTTTTCAAGCATCTGACTGGATGGGGCTGCAGAGATCATCTTGTGATTTGATGTCAATTTGATCTCAGCAAAAATGAGAGAACAATGTCCAATCAATTATGTTAAGATGAATAAATGTTTGAGCTTCTGTATGTCTTCCTCTTCTCTCTTAATAAGCATAATATACCTTATCTTTCGCATGCTGCTTATTTTTTATGGAATAAAAACTGTCTCTCTATATGCTTTTAAGGGGCCCTGGTGTTCAGCAGTTTAAACTCATCATCTACTCCAGGGAAAAAAGGATGAGGCTTTCTGTTCTCATAAATATTTATCATCTCAGAAACCCAAAGAGTAGTCGCACCCTGTCCTATAGGGTCACTGCAAGTTGAAATGGACTGCATATCAGTGGGTTTTGTTTTAGTTTTTGAATATGAATATATAAAATCTGTTTAAAATTATGTTCAAATCTGATTGAATTCTGATTATTTTAAACTCAATATATCCATCTACCTTGATTCGATATCATGCAAATGTACCAACATATAGGCATATGATTCCATGCATTTACTTTTGCTTTGCTGAGATGGCATTCCAGTACTTCTGGGGGATGTAGACTGAAAGAGCCCATCTTCACAAGGGATCAGTAAAGATCTGAAGGACAAACATTGCTTACATGTACATATGAGCATGAACATTTCATACAGTACTTTGGAGTACATTCTATGTGACAAAACTTAAAGTTAAATCAAATGTGGATCCCAGCCATAGTCTGCTAGAGTTTGACCAGCCCTGGGCGGTTTCTTAGAATAAACATTTAAAAACACTTAATGGATAAGACCATTAAAGTTGTGAGTTCATTCTTCAACTATGATTGAGGTTAATGTTGTTGAAACTTAAAAGGATGGTAACAATGTGGGCTTAGAGAGATGGAGTGGAAGATAGACATATCCCAGAGTGTCAGAGAGAGAATAAAAGTTACTCTCTTCATAGAGTGCCATCATTTCTGTCGTCTTTCTCAAATGACCTTTCCTTTCAGGCTCTCTGAGAACAAGTGAGGCATTGTGGTGTCTGGGTTATTCGGTCTGCCTGTCCCAGGGAGCAGGACAACTGGACTCATGCACGGTGCTCCCATGTTGACTTTATCACTTGCTAGGAGGAGACCAAACCAAAGTAAGAGGCAGTGTCTCACTCAGGGGATTACACTCTCATTGTGAACCTGTTCCTGTATCTGGCATTTAAGAATAGTGTTAATAGAGATAATTCCAAATAGATAAAATAAAAAGAAAATATCAACAACTTAGAATAAGTGGTGAGTACTAATGAGGATGAAAAGCACAATAGAGAAGATGAAGAAGAACAAACCTAAGAAAAAAGACACAGGTGAATTATCTGTTTCCCTTTTCTCTTACACACACACACACACACACACACACACACACCACCCCCTTTCTTATCTCAGAGTCTCAGGAGATAGATATATTAATTTATATATAAATATATATATATTTAAATTAAAAGATCATTTTATTGGGGGCTCTTATGGCTCTTAAACCAATACATACATCAATTGTATCAAGCATATGTGTACATATGTTGCCATCATTATTTTCTAGACATTTACTTTCTATTGAGTTGGGAAATATTTTTGATAGAATCATTTTGGTTTCTACTTTATATTGTATAAGACATACATTCATGGAAAAATTATTCAAAAGTGTTACTGGAATCAGGTTCTTGACTTTTACCAAGAGCAATAATTATGCTGGTCATACATAGAGGAAATGCTAGAGATTTTGCTATGCCCTCCAGATGGACCCATGCCATAATCTGGCCTATTGAGTCACTAAATAGATTCAAGGGCAGGGAGTTGTTGTTAATTGCAGGGCAGGAGGTATTCTTACAACAATGTAGAGTCAAGGGATTCTGGGGAATGTAGTTCACAAGATGGTGTTAGTGCTTGACCTCTGAGGCAGTAGAAATAGTTTAAACAGTGTTTTCAGAGAGAAGGCCTGACTGTAGAAGCTTCTCTGAGCTCTACTTCCACTCAGTTATACAAGGGCACCACTTCCACCTGGTTTCTGGCCTTGCTGCCACTACTTTTGCTCCTCTGCCAGGTTTTTATTCTTGAGACTTTATACCTTTAATTATTTAGGGGATTAGGGACAGCTACTTCCTGCTGAATTGGAGCAGTGAGTCACTCTGCTTGCATGAGTAGAAATCTCTCCTAATCTGCTCTATATTAAGAGGAACATACTCTTCCAGGTGAAGAGATGCTTGTGTTACAGTTAGTGGGTTTTTTTTTTCTTGAAGAGAGACTGGCAGTCATTCACAGGTATAGGCCTGCTGTTGGTTTTTTATCTTAATTTCAGGGACATGGGGTGTAAATCTCTGGCATTCCAAGATAGGTTCTTAATTGCCAGCTTCGGTTCTGTAGTTTAGGTTCCCTCAGGGTTGACTAGATCTGTCATTTCAGAAAACCCTGCAACACTCACCGTAAAGGTTTATCTTAGGGAGAACAGTTTAGTTATAATAACAAGACAAAATAAAAGAAGAGTGGGAAATAGTCTGACACTCCTGCAATACTATGTCTGCCCAAGAATGATGTAAAATTAGCAGCACATATCATAAAAAATTTGTTGGCTTCCTTTTTATCAAAGATCCTTAATGCAAGTTTTGTGGTAAGGATCATCAGGAAGGGGGTTGTTAATCTAATAGGAAAGAACAAGAGGACAAAGAAATAAAACGTTTCCTTATCTACATGTCCTACTTCTCAGGAGGACACTGTTAGGCCACGTTCCTAGTTCTTTCCTGTGCCTGTCTTAATCAATTTAACGTCTATCTATCTTTTTTCTGTAAGCCTACTACTTCTCTCTGTTTCCCAGGATTTGGCCTGGTTACTTTTGGAATCCAGTGGTCATACATATGTGTAGAGTACTCATATGGCTTTGGGGCTAATTCAAGGCATAAAATGGAAACAGAACTCTGTTTTCCAGCCACACACTTCCACTGAACATATTCCCTTTGGTTCTTCACCAGGACTTAGATGTGATCAAAGTGTACCACACAGTGTTGATCAGAGCCCATGTCTTTGGTCCAAGCCATTCCTCTTTCTCTATCACATGTGCAGCAGCAGTGAAAGACAAATTTAATCAGGCATACAATGAGCAGAATACAAACCAAAATGTTTAACTATCACTTAAGACTATCCCACATTGACCTACCCAATGTGTCTAATTCTGTGTATATCCTGTTCTACTTCCTCTGTATAATGTATACATATACAGCAAGAAATGTTGACTACCACACAAACTCCATCTTGCCAGGCTAATAAAATATCCAGTGCCACTCTGTTGTCCAATGTCACCTTGGTCAAAGACTTTAAGGAACACTCTTGTGCTCCTATTCCCTCAGCAACTATTCCTTCTACTTTTTTGTCCCATGGCAATTGTCACATTTTACAAACTCTGTTTTAATTCAACTATGCCTACCTGGGGATTAACACTCAAAAATGAGAAGACCCAATGTGCATGTTGGATTGAGAGGTTTTCTCATTTTACAGCATGCAGTGATTTGACATCATTCTTCCAGTATGTACTGGCTTACTATGGATCTCTAAAGGTGATCCATAGGGCCCTGTGCACATTCTCCATGAATCTAAACAAGAGATTGTCCATGTAAATCTGTGTCAATAAGAGTGGGATCACTTAAACTGACAGAACTGGAGCACATACCTATAAGGAGTACATAAATATACTTCAGAGGAGCCAAAGGGTATAGAAAATTTGGAAGCTTCCATTGGGAAATGACCACAGATAGTCTCCTTAACTGCAGTTATACATTGGTTATTCCAGCACGCATTATTATCATTAGCTATTCCAGCCATCATTATGAACATTTATTAACAATACTGAGAGTGACAGATTGTGGGGTGCAGCTGCAATCAATTTGTCATAACATTTTCATTACAACCCACATAAATCCTGAGGAAGAGCGTGGTGCATTGCTACGAAGTATCCACTTTCACTTTAAAGCAAGTGAGAATTTTTTTTTTTAGTAACTAGGTTTCATATAAGTAATCATTTAAATAGGCTCAAATGGGATTAAAACATGGTACCAGAGGTAGTTGGGTTACTGAAGGGTTGTTCATAATTTTATCTCTATTGCTTGAAGCAGAACTTGCTAAAGTTTAACGAGGGAGTCACAATCAAATGATAGTTTAAAATGAGATGTGCAAATGGGTCAGAGTTTCCCCTAACAGAACAGAGACCCAACCCTGTGGCAAATCTAACACTGAAGCATATTACCATTACTTGCTAGAGATTGTGACAGTCTAAAATAAGCCTTCTCAGACTATGCATCTATCCGCCTGATACGGCAAAGTGCAGCTAAACAATTAATCAACAAAATTTTAGATCACCTTATATCAACACAGATTAACTGAAAGCTATAACCTTTCACACATAATTAAACTGTATTTGCAGGTGAGTTACTCAAAGGGAAGACTGTTCTGTGATTGATAACTCTAAGACCAAACACTGCTGTCCAGCTGTGTCTCATAGAGCATGGTAGAATTGTCCCCAGGGGTTTTGAAGACTGTAACTCTTCAGTTCCCTTGTCTTTCTCCCTAGGAGTGGTTGTGGTTCCAAACTGCTGACCTGTGGTTAGCAGCCCAGCACATAACCACTGTGCTACCAGAACTTCTCTGGTGGTTGACAGACTTCAAATTCAAGTTCAGTCCCCTAACTGCCTTAGTCACCTAGTCAGGAAGTTTGATCTTCTTCAACTGAAAATTATTTAGAATTTTTTTTTAATTTTATGCTCTTCAGTTTTGTAGCACATTAGTCTATTTTTAAAATTTAAATTATTTTATTAGGGCTCATACAATTCTTATCACAATCCATACATACATCCATTGTGTCAAGCACATTTGTACATATGTTGTCATCATCATTTTCAAAAACATTTTCTACTTGAGCCCTTGGTATCACCTCATTTTCCCCCTCTCCCAGCCTCCCTCCCTCATGAACCCTTAATAATTTATTTTTAAAAATGTCATGTCTGTGTTAGTCCAGGTAGACAAGAGAAACAAATCCATAAACACACATGTGTATAAGAAAGAGGTTTATATACAAGAGCAGTTGAGTATTGAGGAAACATCCCAGCCCAGTCCAGATCAAGAACATAAGTCTGATATATCCCATACCAATCTATAGAGTCCTCTTTAGATTCACACAACACATGCAATGATGCTGAATGCAGGAAGATCACAGGCCAGTAGGTGGGAAGCCCTGTGGATCCAGTGGTATTGAAAGCACCTCAGCCCTGCCAAGGGTCTCCACGTGGCTTCTACAAGACCCAGGGCTGCATCAGGGTATGTCTATGTGGATTCTCCTCAGAGATGTCTCGCATTGAGTCAGCCTGTCAGTAAAGAGTCTCTAAGGGACTGAACTGAGAGAAAGAAGTGCCTCCTGCCTCCAAGGAGGAAAAACAGGAGTTCCCCCATTCTTAGGAAAAGGACATGCCCACATAGAGACCTCTTTGGTTATATATATCTTGATTGCCAGGTCAGACTACTCCCCTTCACTCTAAATCCTATCAAGTCCCAAATTGACACCAGATTATGTAACTACCACACCAACCACTGTCTCTCTTCACCCACTTTTCTCTTGTATATCCCCCTGGGAGGGGGTTATATGTAGATCATTGTGGTCAGTTTCCCCTTTATCCCCCCCATATTCCCCTTACCTTCCTGGTATCACTACTCCCATTGTTGGTCCTGAGGGATTTATCTGCCCTGGATTTCATGTGTTTCCAGTTCTGATCTGCATCAGTGTACATGCTATGGTCTAGCAAGATTTGTAAGGTAGAATTGGGGTTATCATAGTGGGGGGTGGTGCAGCATTAAAGAACTAGAGGAAAGTTGTAAGTTTCATCATTGTATACTGCACCCTGACTAGCTCATCTCTTCCTTGCGATCCTTCTGTAAGGGGATGTCCAATTGTCTACAGATGGGCTTTGCGTCACCACTCCACACTCCCCATAATTCACATCGATATGATTTTTTGTTTTGGGTCTTTGATGCCTCATACTTGATCCCATCAACACCTCGTGACCACATAGGCTGGTGTGCTTCTTGCATGTGGGATTTGTTGCTTCTCAGCTAGATGGACACTTGTTTAGCTTCAAGTCTTTAAGACCCAAGATGCTATATCATTTGATAGCCGGGCACCATCAGCTCTCTTCACCACATTTGCTTAAGCACCCATTTTGTCTTCAGTGATCATGTCTGGAAGGTGAGCATCACAGAATTCCAGGTTATTAGAACAAAGCATTCTTGCATTGAGGGAGTTATTGAGTAGAGGCCCAATGTCCATCTGCTACCTTAATACTTAACATATAATTTTATGTACATAGATCTATTTCCCTATTGTTATATATGAATATATTTACATATGTGCATGCCTATATGTGGACCTGTATAAATATATCTGTTGCCTCCTTGTTCTTTCCTCTATTTCCTTTTACTTTCTTCTTGTCCCACTATCATGTTTGGCCTTCATTCAGGTTTCAGTAATTCCTCTCAGCTGCATTGCCCTTTATCATTCCCCACCAGTTATCCCACACCCTCCCTGCCATCAATTTTAGATCATTTGGTGTTCCACAGTCCCTGAGTTTGTTGACCCCACCCTTCCTTTTCCCTAGTTCCCCCTCTCCTGTATCCTGTCAGACTTGTCAGTCCCATTGTTTTCTCCTCCAGATTGTTTATCCAGCCTATTGTATCTAGATAGACATGCAGAGACATTAATAAGCACAAAAACTAGACAGCAAAAGAAAACAAAACAGCAACAACAAAATAAGAAAAGCCTATAAATAGTTTGTTGTTGAACTTTAGGAGTGTTTTCCGGTTGAGTGATTGAGGTGCCATGCCCTGGCCCCAAAGACTATTTTTGGGATTCTCCGGGGACTTCATTGCTCTGCTCCCCTTGCTGCTCTGATGCATGCCCTTAGTGCTTCACCCTGATGTGATGTGGTGGAGTCAAATCCGACACATTCCCACACTGTGTCTCCAGTTATGGATCAGTAAGGGATGTCATGTTTTGTGATGGGCTGACCCTATGGTCCTCTCTATACATTGGCTGCTCTGAGCTTGGTGTGCCAGGATGTGTTCCACTCTCTCTCTTTCCCTCTTCATTTGCTTCTGTGTGCTCTGATCAGACATGCCCTTCCCCCTAATCTGTGGATTCACTGCTGTCCTCTGAAGTTCATTCTTCTGGGGGCCAGGGTGTCCATGTAGTTGGGATTGGGCCAGCCACACAGACCTCTCTATTGGTTTCCTGCTTCATGCCGCTTTGTTGCATTGACGTCTTGGTGCACGAGGTTGAAGTCAGGTCCCTCTCTCCCTCTCCTGTAGAGATATAAACAATACCCTCCTCTTGTGTGGGTTAGTACCCTGTTCCCCTACTACCTGTCTTTTTTCCCCCAATTTCTTTTATCCTTCTTTTTAGTTGGCTGTCATATGTATCCCTGGATTGGGTCTGGCCCTTGTCATAGTACCTAGAACTCACCCCAGGAATGAATGTACAGTATTTAGTAGCTTTTCCCTTATGCCCTTTTTGCTTTTTTTTAAGCTTACCTCAGCAGACTCATGTTGTACCTGTCCTTTTGTGCTTGGCTTACTTCATTTGGCATAATTTCCTCCAATTCTTCCCATGCAATGATGTGCTTCATGGGTTCATCACAGCTTTTTAGGAATGGATAGTACTCCATTGTCTGTATGTACCACAGTTTTTTAATCCATTCATCCTTTGGTGGAAATTTGGGTTGTGTCCAACTCCTTTTGATTGTGAACTGTGCCGTAATAAACACTGGAGCACAGATGTTTGGCCTAGTTTGTTTCATGCCTCTTCTGGTTATATGCCCAGGAAGGGGACTGCTGGATTATTTGACAGCTCAATCTCCATCTGTTTTAGATGTCACTGAATCGATTTCCATAGTGGCTGTACATACCTACAGGTCCTCCACCAGTGGATGAGAGTTCCCTTCTTACCACAGTCTCTCCAACAGTTGTGACTTTCTGATTTTTTTGAATTGCACAGTCTTTGAGGGTATTAGATGGTGTCTCAGTTTTTTCATTTGCCATGTCTCTTATGGCTAATGATCGGGAACATTTTCTCATATGTTCATTGGCAATTTGGATTTCTGCCCTTGTAAAACTACTCTTCAGGTCCTTGCCCACCTTCTCAGTGGGCAATTAGCTTTTTTCTTATTGTAAACTAGCAGAGTATTGTAGTTTTAGTAAGAAGGGCTTTGTCTGATGAGATATTGCTAAAGATATTTTCCCAGTCTGTGGGCTTACTTATTACTCTCCTGGTGAATTCTTTCTATGTACATAGGTGTTTTATCATCAGTATATCTCTGTATTTGTGTCCTTCTCTATTTCCAATAGCCTATGTATTCCCTGCACCAAAGTTCTCAGGTTTGTCCCACATCCCTCATTGATAGCCCTAATAGTTTGGAGTTTTACCTCAAGGTCTGTGTCCCACCTTGAGTTTATTCTTGTGCATGGAGTGAGGTAAGAGTCTTGCTACATTTTTCTGAAGGTAGATATCCATTTTTTCCCCTGCACCACTTACTGAAGAGGGCATCCACTTCCCATTTGATATTTTTTGGGCCCTTATCAAAGATCAGTTGTCTGTATGCTAATGATTTTATTTCTGGATTTGCGGTTCTTTTCCATTGTTCTGTGTATCTGTCATTATACCAATACTGTGTTAGACAGTGTTCTCTAGAGAAACAAAACCAGGACACTAATAATTTTATATATATTTATATAGATAACATAAGAAATAAACAATTAATCTATAAAGCAGTACAAATGGCTCAGTGCAACTCACTTCCATGAGACAGCTAGTACATTGGCAGTCCTTCGAGTCTTGAAGGCCGCTGGGTAGTCCTCCTTAGAGCAATTCAGGCTATCTGGCCACAGGAAGCAAACAGCAAGGCAGGTCACCAACAATCAACCAGATGACAGGGTCTACAGTCCCCAGATCAAGAGATGTAAATGCTAATGGTGTGGCGAAGCAGGTCTTGAAGGAACCTCATGTTACAGCTACACAGTCCATGGGTTAGGTGTCCCACACGTAGTGTAGCTTGCAAATTGAGGCACAAAACAAGCAAGGCAGGTGCACACTGGTCCAACGATCCAAGGGCAAGAGAGAGAGAGTCGAGGTTCACTGAGCCATTTATCTCTCTGCCCTTCAACTAATCTCACATGTGTTTATTGGCCATGCTGGCACAACAAACCTACCTATCACAAATACCATACAGTTTTGACCATGGTGGCTGTATAACATGTACTAAAGTCAAGTAAAGCAAGCCCTCCCACTCTTTCCTTCTTCTTGAAGAGTTCTCTGCTAATTCAGGGCTTCTTCCCTCTCCATATGAAGTTCATAATCAGTTCTTCCAGTCCTTTGAAGAAAGATGATGGTATTTATATGAGGATAACATTAAACTTATATGGTGCCTTGGGCAGAACTGACTATATTTAGTCTTCCAATCCATGAGCATGGGATATACTTGCATTTGTTGAAGTCACTCTTGGTTTCTTATAATAGTGTTCTGTAGTTTTCCTCATACAAATCTTTTGTTTTTTTCAGTCAGATATATCCCTAGATATTTCAATTTGTGCTTGGCTATTGTGAAGGTTACTACTTTTTAGATCCCCTCTTCTGTGGTCTTGTCCAATGTGTATAGCAGTCCAATCAACTTCTGTTTGTTGATATTGTATCCTACCACTCTGCCATATTCCTCTATCGCTTCTAACACTTCCTTGTGGAGCTTTTGGAATTTTCCATATATAAAATCATATCATCTGTGAATAATGATAATTTCACCTCTTCCTTCCCCAAGTGAATACTTTTGATGCATTTTCTTTGCCTTATGTTGTTAGCTAGGACCTCCAGTAAGATGTTAAATTAGAGGGGGGACAAGGAGCATCCTTGTCTGGTCCCCTTTTTCAGAAGGATAGTTTTAGTCTTTTCTCCACTGACTACCACATTGGCTGTTGGTTTTTCATATCTCTTGTATTATATTGAAAAATTTTCCTTCCATTCCTATCTTCTTGAGTGTCTTCAACAATGGGTGTTGGATGTTGTCGAATGCTTTTTCTGCATCTATCAATATTATCATGTGGTTCTTATAATTTTTCATGTCAATGTGGTGAATAATACTAATGGTCTTTCCTATGTTGAACCATCCCTGCATCCCTCATATGAATCCTACTTGGTCATGGTGAATTATTTGTTTGATATACTTTTTTATTTTATTGGCCAGTATTTTTTAAGGATTTTTACATCGATGTTCGATAGGGATATTGGTCTCTCGTTAGGGATATTCTTGTGGGATCCTTCTCTGCCTTAGGTATCAGAATTATACAAGTTTCATAGAAAGAGTTCAGGAGTTTGCTTTCTTTTTTCTATGTTCTGGAAGTGTTTGTATAGGATTTGATGTCAGTTCTGATCTGAATACTTGATAGAATTCTCCTGTGAGGCCATCTGACAGGGGGGGGGGGGTATTTTTGTTGGTAATCCCTTGATACACTTGTCTATTTCTTCTATTGCTATAGGTTTGATGAGATTATTAACATCCATCTGGGATAGTCTAGGGAGGGATTGTTTTTCCAAGTATTTGTCTGTGTTTTCCAAGTTGTTGAATTTATTGGAGAACAGGCCTTCATTGTACTGTGGAATTATCCTTTTGCTTTCATTAGGATCTGATATAATGTCCTCTGTTTCATCCCTCATCCTTGCTATTGGATTTTGTTCCTTCCTTTCTTTGGTTAGGTTTGCCAATAATCTGATTATTCCGTTAATCTTTCAAAGAACCAACTTTAAGCTGCATTAGTTTTTCTATAATTTTCTTGTTTTCCCTCTCATTAATTTCAGTCCTGATTTTTATTATTTCTTTTCTTTTGCTTTTAGTAGGATTGTTCTGTTGACTCTGCTCTAATTGCTGTAAGTTTTGTGTCAGCATATCAATCATAAGTCCATCTTCCTTTTTAATATGGGGATATATTGCTATCAAACTTCCTTTGATACTGCCTTTTCTGCGTTCCAAAGGTTTGGGTATGTCGTATTCTCGTTCTCATTGGTTTCTAGAAACTTCCTAATTTCATCTCTGATCTGGACCAGTGCCCACTCCTTTTTCAATAGAGTTATTCATCCTCCAATTGTTTGCCCTTGTTTTATTAATCATCCTTTTGTTGATTTCCAGCCTTACAGTATAGTGGTCAGAGAGAGAAGTCTGTATGATCTCTATGTGCTTCAATTTACAGATTCAACTTGTGTCCCAGCTGTGTGGTCTATCTTTGTGTATGTGCTGTGTGGGATTGGGTGGCAAGCTCTGAAAAGATCTATCAGGTCATGCTGTCTACTTGCACTGTTTAAATATGTAGCCTCCTTGTTAAGCTTCTTTCCCTGTGATCTATCTTTCTCAGAGGGTGGTATATTAAAGTCACCTAATATAATTGTTGAGCCTGTGGTTTCTTTTTGCATCGTTTAGAGCATTTAATTGAGAAATTTCTCAGGTTTATCCCTGGGCACGTATATATTTATTATGCTCACTAGTTCTTGGACTACAGTTTTCTTGAGCATTATATAGTGCCTCTCCTTATTTCTTGTTATGGCTTGCACCTCGATATCAATTTTTTTCAAGATTAGGATTGCAATCCCTACTTTTTTTTGAATTGCCAGTTACTTGGTATATTTTTCTCCAGAGTTTGCTTCTCAGCCTATTTTTGTCTGTAATCTTGAGATGTGTCTCCTGCAGGCAGCAAATCGACAGGTTGTGTTTTCTAAGCCAGTCTGCTAGTCTCTGCTTTTTAATGCCTGAGTTCAGTCCATTAATATTCAGGATTATTAAGTCCATTTGTGGACTCTATTATGTCATTTTGTACCTTTTGTGTTGGGGTTTTCCCTACCTCCCTTTCTTATCAGTGTGTTGTGCATGTGTGTGTGTGTTCCTTATTCTTCTCTTTTTTCCACCATCGAGCCAATGCAACTTGGGGACTATTTTCTCTTTGTTGCCCTCTAGGTGGAGTTGTTCTATATGGAGGTCTCTTATTTGTGCTTAGTGAGTGTTGTTTTTCTGCCTCTACTGGGACGGCAAGGATGTGTTGTAAGGCAGGGTTTCTTTTAACGTATTCTTTGAGTTTTTCCGTGTCTGGGAAGAATCTTACTTCACCATGTATCTTGATAGATTATTTGGCTGAATAGAGTATTCTTGGGTTTGCATTATTTTCCTTCAATTTTTGGAATATGTTACTACACTCCTCTTCTTCAGAGTATCCACTGATAGATCTGAGTATATTCTTATTTGGGTACCTTAATAGGTGAATACTTGTTTGTCCCTAGCTGCTCATATGATTTTCTCCTTTTCCTAAAAGTTGGATAGTTTGCTATTATATGCCTTGGTGACTTCTTCTTGGAATTCAATCGAGCAGGTGTTCTTTCAGCCTCCTGAATGGTTGCCTGATTTTCATTCATTAAACTGGGGAAGTTTTTCTCTAAGAATTCCCTTGCTATTTTTGTCATTGACTTCTTCGTTGTGTCTTGATCTGGACATCCAATTACAGTATTCTAATGTTTTTCCTCTTCATCGCATCAGATTTGACTGCCTTTGCTGTTTGTTGTGGTCTGCCTGGTTATCCTCTGGGTCATGTGTTTGATTCTCTGTCTCCTCAAGAGATGAAGTCTGTGAATTTGCTACTGGATTTTGTTATCTCATAGTATACTAGTCATTTTTCACGAATCCAATAAGGCAAAACAATCTGCAGGACCCAGTAATAAGCAGAAGATATTAAGCAACAAGATAATAAGCAAGGATTATGGCAATAGTTGGCAAATGAATAATAGACCTAAGTTGTCAATTACTGGGCAACCTCAGAAGTAATAGAGGATCAAGTGATTTCCACTAACTTCAGAGCGCATGATTTTAGTATAGCTTTCCTTATTTTTGTCTAAACTAGGCTTTTCAGATTTATATTTAAAGAAATATTTAAGTTCCCTTAATCTGCAAAGAGCACATTTAAAGCTAAACATGGAGAGATCTGTTGGCCTTCTTTCCTGTAGGCAACCAGTTTCTCACTGTTTTCTCAAAATGCATTGAAGACAACAATCAGTGCTTCTCCCATCCCTGTATTGGCCAGGGGAGTGGTAGTGGTCCACTCTCTAGTGCATGCTGCCTGAAGGCAAGGCTAATATATGCTCAGTTAATGGTCAGAAATAATTTGGTGGAGGTTTAAATCATGTGGAGGCTCACATAAAGAAAAAAAATTCTGGGCTTTCTCTGTGTCTGTAGCCATTTGTAAATTTAGTGCTCCAAATGTGAGCTCCAATCATCCCCATTTACCATCATTTTACCTATTGGAACACTTGTCAGGATTTTGGTTTTCTTTACACTAGTTGAAATCCATACTGAAGGCTACATCCCTTGATTTTTCATTAGCAAGTGCTTCATTCAGCAAGCAAAGTGGCATAATCTATGGATCACAGTCTTCCTCTGGGATTCTCAGTAGTTTGGCAGTAATCCTCCATAAGATTTTACAAACTGTAATCAACTTCACGATGGGATCTAACAGAATGCCATCAAGTCTGTGAGCAGACAGCAGTTGTAGTGGAGTATAACTCCCATGCATAGGTCATAGCCTTGATGCAATTGGAAGAAAAGTCTCCAAGGTTATATAGCCTCCTTCTTTTTAAGCAGGCTTCAAGGGAAAACTTGTCACATCTGCTGGACCTTGAACTTGGTTCATTGGTCTCCTGCCATATGGCCTGCTGATCCTAGGATCCATTAGCAGATTGCTAACCTTGGAATCATTTGATTCTACATGCACCAATCTATGGTCTTCCTGCTTCCTGCTGCCTCAGTTCCCATAGTTACAGAAGTCAAGAGAAGCTTTTAGTTTGCCATCTGACTCACAGACTTGAACCAGATTAGATTTACCCATTTCTACAACTGTGCTACCTATTTCTTGATATGAAATCTCTTTCTGTATACATACACGTATAAGAGTCATTGGTTTTGCTTCTCTAGAGAAGCCTGCCTAATGCATGGAAAGATTAAACTCTGCTCCATAAGCATTCTTCTAAATTCTTCATTGAGATTCTTCTGAAAGCAGATTAGAGTGTAAGTAATTTGATTTGGGACCACTTAGCTATCATTTTGTCATGCTGTAGTGACTTGTGTGTTCTTGTAATGCTGGGGCCTTTGCCTCCAATATTTCAAATACAAGCAGTGTCACCCATGGTGAACAGGTTGCAGTAGACCTTCCAGATGAATAAAGAGTATGAAGATGGTTTAGGTGATTTAGTTATGAAAACTATTGGCCAATGATAACCTTATGAGTATCTACTGAACATTTATAAGTATCAGAAGATGAATGCCTAATATTGGAAGACATCTAAATTACAACTCAGGAAGAGCTACCCCTTTACAGTAGTGTATACGTTAAAGATTTGGAGGGCTACAACTTTGTTGTGGTTGTTGTTGTTCTTATTAGAGGCCATCAGATAAGTTTCAATTCATAGGTACCCTACGTGCTACAGAATGAAACACTGCTCTGTCCTGTGCCATCCTCATCGTTGTTGTGTTTGAGCCCACTGGCACAGTCACTATGTCAGTCTATCTCCTTGATGGTTTTTCACTTTACCAAACATGACTTCCTATTACAGAGATTGGTCTCTCCTGGTAATACATATGTTCAAATTACATGAGATAGAGGTTCACCATCCTTGCTTTTAAGTAGGATACTGGCTGTATGTTTTCTAAGATAGATTTTTGTTGTTGTTCTGGGAGTCCACAGATCGAACTTTGGGGACTAATATGGCATGACTGAAAATGAGAAGAAAAAGCTATAAACATCATTAATATCTAGTTCAAATATACAAAGTATGAATCTAGGAAAATTGAACTTGTCAGACATAAAGTGGAACACACCAAGATTGATATCCTAGGCATTAGTGAACTGAAATGGACTTATTTTGGCCATATTTTAATCAGACAAACATATGGTCTAGTGTGTTAGCAGTGAGAATTTGAAGAGGAATGGTATTACATATACCAGCTAAAAGAACAATTCTAGATTTACCCTGAAGTTCTGTTAGTGTAGGATAATATCCATCTGCCTACAATGAAGATCAATTAATTCAAATGTATCAATAAAACTAAAGATGAAAAATTAAAGATTTATATCAACTTTCTCCCCATTCAACAATTGTCTTATAAGCATATGAAAGCTGGACATCGAATGAAGAAAAATGAAGTATAATTGATACATTTATTCAAATAATAATGTGATGCTATCGAAGAATAATGAAAGTCCCATAACCAACCAAAAGAACAACTGATCGGCCTTGAAAGAAGCACAGTGGGAGTGCTCCTTAGAGGCAAGGTTAGCTTCATGTTACGTACATTGGACTTGTTATCAGGAGAGACCAGTCCCTGGAGAAGGACATCATGTTTGGTAAAATAGAGGTGCATCAAAAAAGAGGAAGGCCCTCAAGAAGATTAATTGACATGTGGCTGCAACAATGGGCTCAGGCATAGGGACAATTGTGGGTATTACACAGGACCTGGCATGTTTCATTCTATTGTGGATGTCACCATGGGTCAGAACCAACTTGATGGCACCAACAACAACAACAACAACAGCATTTGCTGCCTAAGGAGCCTTGGTGTGAAGAGAGTTTCTGCTCTGGGAAGCTACAAGTTTACTCCCAGGGATAACTCTGGATTTTCCCATTTAGTGGTGTCAGAACTGAAATATATAAACATCAACTTCTGTCAGGCACTAGGTGACAAGTGTGTGATTACCACCATCAGAACTAAGAACAGCGTATGTTCTACCATGAGATGTTCCCCACTCCTACTCTAACTAAACATCTGGTAACCTTACAGATGCTTATTGAACAGACAACTCCAACATCAACACTTGTACTAGTGAGGCTGCTGGTTTACCTTTCTGGATGAGTGGGACTTCACCCTAGTTGTCCATTAGGCTATTTTTAAAAAGTATCATCCTTCATCAGTCTCTATTTTAAGTAGTATTTGCATGCACCTTTATCAGAATCTATTCATTCTGCAAAGTTCACTGGATATAGTATAATCTTGATTGTGTAAGCTTCCCTGTGACTAGTAGCTATAAAAAGTGGTAGCAGGCTGAAGATATTCCAAACCTGCTTCCAAATTGTGCAACTCTCCGCAGGAGCAGTAGACATGATATTGTTTAAGATGAGAATAAATGACATCATTATATTTATGGAGCATGAAACCCCCATCTGTGAATCTATAAATATCTTGGTGAAAGAAACACATCATTAACTACTCCATTATGTTTTTTGTATTTTTAAAATAATTTTATTGGGGGATTTCACAGCTCTTATAACATTCCAGACATCGATTGTATCAAGCATATTTAAACATATGCTGCCATCATCATTTTTTAAACATTTACTTTCTGTTTGAGCCCTTGGTATCAGCTCTTCTTCACTCCCCACCCCGCCTCCATTATGTTTTGATGGATGAGCTATAACTAGCATCATATACAATTGGTAATATACAGTTGGACAATATATATGTATATGCCTACATATATGGAGATTGTTGTTAGAAGGTCACCTATTAAAAGACTTTTTGACCGCTAAGTCAATGAACATAGATTTTTGACTATGAAACAAATTAATAGTCACATAGGGTTTCAATTTTTAAAACCTTACTAAAGTATAATACATACACAAAAAACCCCAAAGCTTAAGTACATGTATGTCTCAATGATTTTTCACACATTTAATACATCTGTGGCACCAGACCACAGGTCAGGAAATCAACATCCATGATGTTGCACTCAGCCTCTTTTCACAAGCTTCTTATCAGGTATACCATACTACCTTCTAATTCCTTGTGTACTTTGTATATGTCTTTAGTTTTTTAACCTATTAGAAGTAGAATCATCCAGTGTGTACTTTTTTTAATCTGGATTCTGTCACTGACTTAAACACTTTTAATCTTCATTCTGTAAATATAATAACATGTTATATTACTTTTTTCCAGTCTACTATCCCTTTGTATTTATCTATCCATTATCTATCCATTCTTCCCATTATGGTTATTTAGCAGAACATGGCATGAAAGATTGGAAGAAGGCTTGTTAACTATGTGTGATATGCACATGGCACATCCTTGCTTGCTGAAAGTAAAGAGGACTTGAAGCACTTGATGAAGATCCAGGAGTGCAGCTTCCAATATAGATTACAACCCAATGTCGAGAAAAGCAAAATCCTCAAAACTGAGCCTATAGTTTTAAATGATCAATGGAGAAAAGATTGAAGTTGTTAAGAATTTCATTTTGCTTGAGTCCACAATCAATGCTTATGGAAGCAGCAATCAAGAGATCAAAAGATGTATTGCATTAGGTAAATCTGCTTCAGAAGACCTCTTTAAAGTATTGAAAAGCAAGGAGGTTATTTGAGGACTAAAATACCCCTGACCCAAGCCATGGGATTTTCAATTTCTTCATGTGCATTTGGGAATTGGAATTGCCTAAGGAAAACTAAACAAATAGATGCATTTGAACTATGATGCTGGGAAAGAATTATTGAAATTGGCATAGACTGCCAAATGAAAAAAACCAGTCTGTCTTGGAAGAAGTGCAGCCAGAATGCTCCTTAGAGGCAAGGATGGCTTGACTTTTTCTCATGTACTTGGACGATGTTCTCAGGAGAGACTTGGCCCTGTGAAAGGTCATCATACTTGGTAAAGTAGCAGGGCAGTGAAAAAGAGGATGGTTTTCGACAATTTGATTGTACGCAGTGGCTGCAACAATAAACTTAAACATAAGAACAATGGTGAGGATGTTGGAGGAGCAGAGTGTTCTGTTGTTCATCTGGTCACTATGGGTTGGGACAGATCGATGGTACCCAACAAATACAACGACACAAGGAAGCACTGATGATGTTCTCACTTCCTTGTGGGGGTCTTCATCAGATTAAATGCAATATAATAAAGACTAAAAAAGTTTAGGTTAATCAGGGAAGCAGATCCTTGTGAATCATATGAAACAAAGGATTTGTTTTTAGGATTAAGATTTATACAATTGTGGTGCAACTATCCAGAGGGGATGTCTGACTGAGAGAGAAAAGCTTTAACCTGGTCCCACAGAACAGTGTTGGTCATTTTCTTTTTTTTCTTTTTAGCTTTTTATTGAAATATGAGTGAAAGTGGACAGATAAAATTGATTTTCCATTCAAAACTTCATATACATTTTGTTTAGGGATATGAATTGCAACCGCCATGAGGCAATAGCACCCTTCCTACCCCTTCTCTGTGTTCCCCTTTCCTGCCCTTATTGAGCATAAGGGCTAGTGGAAGAGCACACAACTATTCACAAAATAATGCCATGAACATAAAAATGCAGTTCTGTAAGAGTTAATAATAAATAAAAAAAGCTAAACAGGGAGGATCTACGTACGGACAAAGGAGATTGTGTGTGGGCTTGTTCACATATAGGTTATGTTATATGGAAATGGGAGCAAGCTACACATACTGTTTCTCTTTCCTTTCTTTTCCTTATTTGATTTATGAGTAGTAATAAATACTCAGGTATATATATCTAAGAATATAGCCAAAAATGTACGGGTAAGGCTTCATTGGCATGTTAAGGTATGTAATTAGGAAATATGGCCAAAAATGTATGGGTAAGGCTTCATTAGCATGTCAATACACACAGACATGCCAGGATCCGTGGAGATTTCAGTTCGTGGTTCTAACCCACGTTTTATATCTCTGTGCCTGGGAAGGTGGCAGAGCAGGCCCCCAAATCCATCCTGTTTGATGCCTGGGTAACATTTTCGATTGCCTATTGCAGAAGCAATTTACAGAAAACTTGTAACTGATCAAAATCTTTTAGATAAGTGGAAAGTAGACAGTGCAGCAACATCCACATATGAAATAGTATCCTGCATATCGGGGCCAAAATTGCATTAGTGTTAACCGCATTGCCCGACAGATTACCAAAGAAGACTTTGTCACATCAGATTCTATCCTATTAATGGACGAAAGCAATCTGAGAGATCTGACTAGAAAAGGTAATCAAGTTAAAAACTGCAATGCTAAAATTCAACTAGTTGGAAACTATGATCCACAAAACAAATTATTATCAAAGATCCTATTATGGGAATGACCCTGGCTTTGAGACTGTGTACCCCCAGTGTCTTCGGTGCTGCACGGCATGTTCGGAGAAGGCAAGGTAAAGCTGCACCCATTCACTGATGCTCAAGGCCAACTGTGATGTGCGCCTTCCCACGATGCTCTACAGGATCTCAATCAGCGCACATGTTACAGTGGAGTAATCTTAGCTCCATCGCTCAAAGTCACAGCTACTTCTTCAGTTGACCTGCTTCTTACTTAAAAAATAATTGCAGATAGAAATCAGTTGTGATTGGCAGAAGAATAAATAAAAATAACTTGATTTATAGTTTATGGGGTACATTAAATATTCTCAAATTATTTGAACCTTCCACTTTACTCTCATTGTAAACAAAGTAGTAAAACAACAAAACAGAAAATTTTGTGCATATTTTGTAGCAGGGTTATTTTTCTGATGTTTGGTAAGTACAAATCTAAGGACTGCCTTTACTTGGAAATGCTTAATTATGATAATAAATAGTGAAATAAAACATCACTTTAAGGTTCAAGCCAACAACAGGTCACCAATAAAGTTATATGGATATGTTAATGAAGGACAAACATCCTGTACTATCCTATAAATTACTTCTCATCTTTTTGTCTCAAGGTCTTTTATTGATTGACATTCCCCAACCATAGGCACCGACAGCCTAGATGTGATATATTTTAATTTACACACGTTCTAGTGTATGCTTTTATGTTAAAAGAATAGGTAAAGAGTTATGGAAATAAACTTTAACACTTTTCACATTTCTTCATTTTTGTCTTCTTTATTTCTTAAGGGAGCCAGCTTAGTTGCTCCTATTTGAATCACTTTGCCTCTGAAAATTTAATTTATCAAAAGGACACTGAATGCTGTTTAATCTTAAGGTCATTTGACAAACATGTCTTTTTGTATATGTGCATTGGGTTATCCCAAATGTCAAATAGATAAATTGGTTTAGAGAGAGGGAGAAATACTTTAAAATGTTGGGAAAGCCCAATCATGTGAAAAATCCCTAAATATTGATATGTTATTAAGTTCTTTCATTAGTGTAGTAAATAAACTTAGAGGAGAGTATGGATACTTTCTGTGCTTTGAGATCATTTGAATATAGAAGTAAAGATTGTTTTTAGAATAAACTTGGAATATAAAAATATAACTTGAAAAAGCAATACACAAAAACACTCTTTGGTTAAGAAATTTAGGATTTAAATTTAAAAAAAATTTTTTCCTCTACCAGCAGATACAACTCTTTATTATAAGTATGTTAAAATATTTTATTTATAAACACTTTTATTGACATAAAATTCCATATTTTACAACTAATAGTTCAAACATATTAAGAAAGATTGTACAATCATCACTACAATAAATTTTAGAAGATTTTTCATTCTTATACTCCTCAATGTTAGCTCATTTCCCCCAATCTTTCCTTCCATTCACTAAGAAACTTTTAATCCAGTTACTATCACTATCGCTGTAGTGCTAACTATCCTGGATTTCATGTACAGAGAATCATTAAACAAACAAAAACTAATCATGATAACAGCAAAACAGAAAAACCTCATTTGAAAAGAAAGAAGAAAATATTGCAAACAAGAACAAATTTAACACATCTCAAAATGGAGCTCAAATGATAACGTGTTAAATTTTCTACTCATGTATCTGCAATATTCACGTTCCAATGCATATTCTGCATGATAGGAAAAATTTTCATATCTGTGGTCTATGATCAGAGAAGATTTACTGGAGACTTCGTACACGTGTATTTCCCCTTCACTTTTACTTTTTAATGGAAATAACTTTGAGATGGTCAAAAGGGAAATCAAATGATAAGATATTACATTTTAACCTGTCTGCCATAATCAACTTTACAACAATCTCTGTCTGATAGCAAGGCTATTCACATCCCTCAACTATCGTCAGAAGGGATTCTTTGAAAGGGTAATTCAAGTGTGGATCCGGCAAATATATTTTGGACTTCCACTTTAATCTATAGCTTTCTGCAAACCAGGTATCCACAATTTATCTCTGACACCATTCCCTCCTTTGAACTTGGATTATATTATTTACAATCTTTGGATCACACAGACTGGTATGCTTCTTCCATGTGGACTTAGTTGATGATTCATTTAGATGGCTGCTTGTCTAAATACAAGCCTTTTAGACCCTATGGTCTTTGATAGTGTTACTTTGTTAACATATGTGTTACTTAGGGAAAGTGAGGCAAGTGTGGGTGGAGGACACTGGAGAACAAAGCAGGAAAGCAGAAGGGAGGGGGGAAGAAAATGAAAAGCTATGCTTGGGACAGGGATAAATGGGTCATGCTGGGGAGGAGCAGGGTGCACCGAAGGGGCTCATGCCATTGAGCAGTGGTAAAGGAAAGTCTGTTAGCAGGCATTGCTACTCTCTCACTTTAAGAAACTTGGCTCAACTTGTCTTTATGGTGAGATTCTCACTTCAAGGAAGTGTAGGCTGTCCCCATAGTGAACTTTCTCTAGGAGTAGTTGAGGAGATCTTACCATGCTTATTGTCTGGCAGCCACCTTGCCTGCCTCTCTCTTGACCTGGTAACTTCAACCCACTATTAAGAACTATGACACAGAAATGATATACTATTATTCATGTAATCTGGCAAGAACAACAAACTGCCAGTTGATGCATTCATAGGCAGGGAAGTTGAACAGGTGTGAAAAGTAGATGCATGACATCAATGGATTTATGGTTGACAGATGATTTTTTCATATTCATCTATATATACTGCATATACATCCAAGAATATAATAGGGCTTCCAAAGGACAGTTATGAAGAGTTCTCATTGATGACCAAATACCTTCAGGGGAAGAGGTGCTAGACCTGGTGGCTCCACACCATAGTCCCAGGGACACCAAGGTCAAGTGGCATAACATAGGCTACAATGATAATGTTCTAACTCCTGTTTTGTTTAATAACAACCAGGATTTTTCTAACTTGTGAGAGTCCATCTAAGGAGCAACTACTAGTGTCTCTCCATTCAGAGTTAAAGAAGAGTGAAAAAAATCCCAGTCATTTGGAAACAATTATTTTAATGTATTAATGGACAATAGGAATCTCAGCCTCCATGACCCTGAGACCCAGATGAATTAGATGGTGTCCAGCTGCTACCACTGCTGACTGCTTTGAAGGGGATCACATGAGAGTGAGATAAACCTGTGGAACAGAACTCAAAATCCTAAATGAAAAAAGCAAATTCAGTGGTGGAACTTCCAAGATGATGGCCCCTCTGCCCTGGAATTTAACTCATTTTCCAATACCAAAAGATTGATCTAGAAAGTGAACAACAACACCAAGGAGGCACATCCTTATAATAATCAACGATTTGAGATGAAATACAGCACATTTGCCCAAGGACAAAGTTTGGAAGGTGGAAAGAATTACAAAAAAAAAAAAGAAGAAGAAGAAGAATAGTAAAGGGGGGATGAACGCTGCTATATTATGGGGATTGCTATCAATGACATGAAACAAAATGTGTGTGAATTGTTGTATGGAAAACTGATTTAACTGATTTGATCTCTAAGCTTTCACTTAATTTATACACAAAAATTTAAATTAATAAATGAACTCTTGTTCAACAACTACAAAAAAACCCATGAAATATGTTTGTACACACAAATATAAACACAGACACATGCACACACACTGAACGTTTATGGACAAATAGAATTAATATATAATTAGCTCTTGTGGGCATCTCTTGTGCCCTAAGGTTAGCACTTGTTGCCAATTGAAGTGGCCAAAGTCCAGAGTAGGCAACCGTCGTGGTTATGACCTGACATTGTGAAAACAAATCAGAAAGTGGAGCGTTCACCAGAGTGCAGAAGGATGAGGACGCGGGAGGGAAATACTCCTTAGCAGTACCGAAGGAAGGAAACAGCAAACCTTAACAATTCTCAATCTCTCTCTGAATGTAAAAGGTCAATGTTGAATACCAGATCAAGATTCAGAGGAAGGAGAGAATATGGATACCATTATATTGAAAGTACAATGAAAGCAACATTGTAATGTTCTGTAATGCAGAAAAGCCCAAATAGGAAAGACACTGTTTGCTATATCGTTAAGGCCATCTGGTTTTTCCCTCCACAGAAAACTGGGCAAAATGAATGAGTTCTGTTTTTGAATCAGATTGTTTCACTCTTAAGATTTAAAAGAAAATATTTAATTAAACAATTAGGGAAACAAAATAAATGTGTCTTGAGAATTGTTACACTATTTAGAAAACAGAAAGAATGTAAAGATTGTTTTCAAACTTGATTCTTTAATCAAATGACATTATTTGTGAATATTGGGAAGATTGCTGATGGGACTAATCAATAGCCTGGATCCTAGAAAAAAGATGTCTTTCAGGGAAATTTAGGCTAAAACTTTATTTTATGTAATCTTTCCTACCTAATTTTAAAATAAATTGTGTTTTGTTGCTTAGGAGAAATATAATTAAATGAAAAATTTGAAGCTCTCTTGTATATATGTAACAAATACTTGGCATATGATAAATCTGTAGATTTAACTTTCCTCCAAGATCTTTGCAGCGTTATGCTCAAGATTAGAACAGAGAACAGGACCACTTAATTATTTTAAAATATAATGCTTCACCCTGATTGTCCATCTTCTCACTGGGAAAATTAATCAAGCTGCTGAATTTTTGACCCATTGCATTCTCATGATAATAGAGTCTAAAGAGTTAAAATATAGATTTTAATGATGTCTAAATAGAATCTAATTCTAATGTCTAAATAGACATTAGAATCTATTTGTGATCTGTATGATGTTTACAACTGCACTTAAGAGCAGTAACTAACATTACCAGTCGCATACATTCATACACAGTAACATGATTTGAGGGAAAAAATATCACCTTCAAAATACTACCAAAAAAGGGAAGAATGAGGATCTCCAATATCACTCTCTTTGATTGAGCCAAATTTTCTTATGTTCATTTTTGATCTAAGATGCCTTTTGAAAGAATATATTTGAGTCTTAGAAAAAAGTTAGCATTGATAGCTATGGGGAAAAATATTATGGTGTCTGCTAACTACAAATTTCTTGTTGAGTATGTCTACTGGGAAAAATAATAAATCTGGACCTAGGACCTTATTTTAAACTATGGAATTTAAGTCATAAAATATTTAAAATAAACAGGAATGTATAAAAAATAATATGATATACACATTCCTACAAGTCTTATTTAGCCAGGGTCACTATGAAAATAATACCACAAATGAATGGCCTCAACTAACAGAGGTGTATCCTCTCTCAGTTTGGGGGCCACAAACCAGAGTGCCAGATCTACAGAAGGCTTTATCTGTCTGTCCATTGGGGGGGGGGGGTATCTTTGTCTCCTTTCAACAACTCTGGACTCTGGGTCCCTTGGAGATCTCCATGTGTCTTGGCACCAAACTCCGCCCAGGACTAGGAAGTTCTCAGGGATCCTGGGTCCAAAGGAAGTATTACCTTCTCAATCCTTTCGTTCTTAATGATATTCAGGTCCCTCTGAGTTCTGCTCACTTGTTTAATTTATATCTCAAAAGAAATTAACTTAAAACATAACCTTATCTTGTAGATTGTGTTCTGCCTCACTAACAGTTGAGAGGTTAGGATTTACAATATATAGGAGAATTACACCCGACCACAAAATGAAAAACAAGTGCTTAAGTACATAACTACCCAAACATATCATTCCATAACTCCCAAATCACTGGGAATCATGGTCTAGCCAAGTTGACTCAGGTGATTTATATTTTGGATATAAGGGGTGTCATGGATTTGATTGTGTGCCCTTGAAGCCTGTTTGTCATATTTGTCTCAAGTTTATTTTCTTTAGCAATAAGTAAAATATTGAAAAATTTGACAATTCCGGAAAAGCCCTACCATACCTATGCTTTTGTCACTTCTCCCACGACTGAGATAATCATTTGGTGTGACATTCATTCCTATGAATATTTCTGTAAATCAGTAGTTATAAATAAACCTCTGGATCATTGAATCTTCCTATTTTTCAAAATGTATGAATAGTATCATAGTGTAAGTGTCCTTTGATAACTTTTTTTATAATTCAATGCTATGATTTTGAGCTTTAGCAATGAGGCATCAACATACCACAAGAAAGATAGAGATATGCATTTAGTTTTGCACATAGTTAGTTACTCTTCCACCTAAACAGTTAGTTCACCTGGACAGTGAGTTGATGGTTATAGTTTTGAATTTGTAGAAAAGTTAATGATATGCAAGACTTAACAGGAACCAGAGTCTGCAGTGAGCATAGGAAAAATGAAATATGGTACTTTACCCCCCAGCCTTTCCATTTCTGGGAGTCAGGTGCTTTCTCCTACAATCCATCCTATGAAGTCACTGAGAGACTGCAGGGTCTTTTGTGATTACACCGCAGAATCTAGCTGGGAGGTAGTCAGCCTAGATATGGTCTACATCAGGGGTCCTCTAACTTTTTTAACGGGGCAAGTTCACTGTTCCTCAGACCATTGGAGGGCCGGACTATAGTTGGAAAAAAAAAACTATGAACAAATTCCTGTGCACACTGCACATTTTTTTAAGGGTGGAGACAGACCCAGTCGTGGACACGGGGGCTTGCTGGGTCTCCTTGCTTTATTAGTTTCCAGCCGATCAGTTCAGAATGTTGGAGAGCGTGAGACAGGAGAGGGTGAGGCTGCCACCAGGAGGTCTGGAATTACTCTCCTGGGGCTGGCTTGGCAGGTATAGACTGTGGGACAAGACCTCCCAGGCCCCACCGGGGACTGGTAGGAAGACCATGGATCAGTGGCTGCTCTCCCAGGAGATTCAGGGGTTGTGCCATGGACTTGCATGCCTTAGCAGGTCACAGACCCTGGTGAGCCTGGAAGGATTTGACCAGAGCGATTCATGCAGTGACCGGGCTGGAGACGCCGACAGGGACATGGCCTTGTAGTGGTTGCATCTGCTCACACAACTTAGGGGGTCAGCATGGGCCTTGGTGAGGGCTGGAGCCCCTGTGGGAACTGGGGCTCATAGGGGTGAGACCAGAGAGGCAGGGAGGGGCTGCCAGGCGGAGGAGAGAAGCCAAGGCTGTTATGTCTTTCAAGACACAGACACCCTAAGACCAGTGTCCCAGCCTCGAGCCTCGGAGGCCAAGATGAACCAGCCCTCAGGCGCATCCTGGCACAGGGGGTAGGGTCCTCAGGAAACACCGCCCCGCCCTCCAGCCCTCCCTGCCTGAAGGTCAGTAGGCTGTAGTTCTAAAGGGGGATGACCAATGCCTGTGGCTGCTTGGGGTTGGGCTGCCCGCTTACTTACCCTGGGAGGCAGATTTGTTGCCTTTAGGGATGAACTTCAGGGAGCTGCTGAATATTCAGAAGCTGGACTGCCCCTGCTTGGAGCTATCATCGAGGAACTCGTGGCCAAGCCCGTGGCCGCATTTACCGCAGGACACCGTAAAGGCATCAGGCTGATTGCCTCGGGCCGCTTGGCCACGCTATCATCGTGGATGGTCTCCGTGAAGGCTGGCCACGGTGACGAGTGCTCCTACTTGGAGCGGCGGGAGAACAGCTCACAGCCGCACTTGGCACACACGTAGACAGCCCGAGAAGCTGCAGAAAGACAGAGTGCTACCAGGTTCCCATCCTGCTCTCACGCTCCTACAGCTCCGAGTGCACCGACCCCACCGCACAGATCTTATTTTTAAGTAAAAAAACAAAACAGGCAAAAACACCGAGCGAGCTAGATAAATGTCCTCGGCGGGCCGCATGTGGCCCGCGGGCCATAGTTTGAGGACCCCTGGTCTAGATTATGCTGAGGCTTAGAAGAGATACATCTCTTGACTTCCCCTAGGGACGCTGGTGAGTCATTTTGACCCTGTACTCTACCTGTCCCTTGTAGATCACCTCTGACATGAAAGCCCTGCACTCACCGAGATCTGCAGATCTCTTTTACCTACAATAGGCGAGCAGAGGAATCCGATGGAGGAAATCCATTTGGATTCTTTCTTGTTTGGTCCTATGCCCACTTCGATTCCCTTGCACGCCTCCTCTGATGTTCTATTCAATTTTATAGCTACGTTTTATAAAAGAATCTGAGTAATTTTTCATTTGTTTTGCATCTTTAAAATAAAAGAATAAATGAGGTTTGTTTTCAGGACACAATATTAAATCCCTGATTTAATGTCAGATACTTGTGACATGTTTATACTCAGCCTTATCCTTTGTGGAAGCCATCTCTCTTCTCTGCTTACCAAATTGCTCACTGAATGTTTCAAAAGAATCCAGTGTAGAGAATTTCTCCCAAAATCTATGAAAAGAACTGCACACACATTTCACTTTTCAGGTGAAATTTATTTTTTCAGTAATACCCACAAAATGAAATATCATATTGACCTAGTATGTCAACGGATTATGTTTTATTTCTGTTGCATTCATGCAAATGCGGCGTCATGGTAGTCTTTTAGTTCATGTTCAAATACTACAGGTTTCTTAAAAATATTTGCCTAACAAGAATGGGATAAGGAGCTCCTTTTTTACTGATATAATTTATTGCCATTCTGTTGTACAGCACTTTGATATTATTTTATAGGCTATAAAGTCTAGGTATCTTGTAAGATTATCAGATCTTAAGTATAGTTTGCTTCAAAGTGACATTTTATCATTATTTTAACTGATTTTTTACCACATTTCCATGAGCTTATCTACACTAAGAGCATATATGTATGTGCATGCACATATTTAGATCCTTGAGTGTCACCCAGTGGTCTGATGTAGTTAGCAAGACAGCGCCGAAACTCTCTAGGAAGCGGTCCCATCTGTTATTGTTCCAAAGCCATGGTTTGGGAAGACAGTGGTCATGTTTCCTTCCATCTTGAGTGTCTCTTGTTTGCTTCCAGGTGGATCGGATCGTCTTCTGTGTCTTCTTGGAAGTTGACTTCAAAATCTACAAAAAGAAGATGAATGAGTTTTTCCCTGTAGGTGAGTGAAGTGATCTGTTTCCTTCGTAACTGGGGAATGAAAAAGCGACGGTATCACTTTCTACTGAAGGCAGTTTCAAATCTGATTTCCACACATCAATCACCTCTGGCTATTTATGTCATACACTTAAAGAACAGAAAGAGGTGACAAGAAATCCGGAGTATAGACCTCATTCGGTCACTGTGCTGCGTTGGACAGGTCAGTTCATCTGTGGCCTGGCTTTCCCACTTTGAAAGCAGGGACTAAGCCTAGAGACCTGGCTAGCTCTCACAATCATGAGCTGCCATTCTTTCTCCACAGCTGGAAATTGCCTAGTCCGTGCACTTGCTTACATTCACCATGGTAAACAGCTTTGGAGAACTGTGAGGATCATTTGTATATCTTTATTCGCAGTTTAAGCTGTTCCTGCATTTTACCGGTATCCTACCAATCCTGTCACACACACACAAATTGTAAGAAAGGTATTTGTACTTTCTAAAGCAATCTGAGGCCAGTAGTCATTCACCTTTTCTCACATTTCTTTTTAGAGGGAAACCTCTGCTATTCAATTTTGACTAACTGATTAATATTGATCGGCTAAGCCATTGCCAGGATTTGGTTAACTTGAATACCCACTGCCTATCCTTTCTTCCATGCTCTACGATTGAAACTCAAAGCACAGCCATCAAGTTGTTGCAGACTCATAGCGACACTCTAGGGCAGAGTACACTGCCTCCTGTGGGTTTCCAAGGTGGTCGGTCTTTATAAAACCCTAGCTTTCTCCTTTGGAATGACGGGTGGTTTTGAATTTCTGACCTTGCAATTAGTAGCCCAACACATAACCACTATGCCAACAGAACTTGTTCAGTATTAAAGCTTGTTCAATGCCTTATTGTTTGTATGGTGCCATTTAAGCCATAGTGTTGTAACTGTTTTCCTTTGCTATGATAAAGAAATACTTCTTCCAAGAAATGTCAAGCCAGTGGGAACATGGTTGGTATCTATTTTTCTGACAGCTTAATTTTAAAGGCTTGAATCTCCATTTGAGGTGGTTTTCCATTTAATAAGTGACTCTGGCATGTGAAAGGGGGTTAATACAGGACTGCTGGAGCACAGCCCCCCTTAGGCAGTCACATAATAAAGAGGGTGGCCTCCCACTGACCAGAGCACTCAAACTTCAAGCGCAAGTACTGCTAGTGACGAGCAACACTGTGCTAATTTCCAAATGGTCTGAATTCTAGGATATGTCCTAATTGTGTAGTTAAAAATGAATCAGCGTAGTATATTTAATGCTGGCTTCAGAGTATTTCCCTAATTAAAATAAAAAATTGGAAATTTCAAAGACTCCCATGTGATGATGAAGAAGATGGTCGCAGTAGTGACTCCTCCTCTTCAACTTTCTCCTCCTCATCTGCTTTTCTCCTCTTTTCACTTTCTAAGCAACTCGGTGTTTTGTGGAATGCAAAGGAAAGAATAGCTATTTAATAAGTAGTTGAGATGAGTTGAATTAAATAAATGTCTAGCAATAAGTTAATGGGTTTTTTTCCTCTTTCATCTCCTTGGTTCATCCTTTCTCTTGATTTTCTTAAGTGGATTGGCAAATTTATTTTCAAACATTCTTAAAAGGAACTTTCATCATGTAAAAGAATATAACATGCTGTGATATCAATATTCTTGTCAAATTTTTAGCATACTTCATAAGAGTTTGTACTTCTTGAGATGTTTTGAAATAATGATATCATATTTTTATTTTCTAAACTAATAAATGTTTTACTCTAACATAAGAGCAATACTTCATACTTATGATCCATGGATACTAAAGCAAATCTATCCATCAACAGTATTGGCCATGATGCAAAACTGAAAAATAATTCTACTAAAACTGACGATTTTGGTGTTCAATAATATATTAAAATCTATGCAAATAATTACTTAAAGAAGGGTTACTCTAAGTAAATCTGAAAATACATCTTGTCAGTAGAAACAGCTAATTAATAATGAAATAATCCTTAGTTTTATGTTATTGTTTTAAATGGCATGCCCTGTTCATGAAATAATGCTTAATATATGTAAAGGGTAAATATATTAAACTATATGTTAAAAACTCCCAATTCTAGAGAATTTCTAGAATGTTTAGGCACTAGCCATTTGAAAATTCTAAAGGTAAAATATGGAAATAAAGGTGGTCACTAATGAAATATGTAAGTGCTTATTATAGCAAATGAGGAGGCCTGGTCATGTATTGAGTTATGCTGTGGACTGTGAACCACCAGCTCCTCTGTCAGAGAAAGATGAGGCTTTCTGCTTCTGTAAAGATTTACAGTCTAGGAAACATACAAGGATGTTGTGCTCTATCCTACAGGGTCTCTACAAGTTAAAATAGATTTGATGGCAGTAATTTTTTAGTTTTAATATATCAAAACCTAGCCCACTTCCATAGATCCTGACTTATAGCTACCTTGTTTCTGAGATTATAAATCTATATGGTATTGGACAAACTCATCTTTCTACTGACACGGTTTTCAACTGCACATCCCACAGCACATTATCAATGTATGGAGATATTTGGGATTTTCAAAGTTGGGGATGTCTCTAGTAAACAGAGGGCAAGGCTAGCCTTGCACATGGTAGCCTTCATAGCAAGTAATCTGTTGTGCTGTTCTTAGCTGCCACTGATTCAAACCCCCCAACTCATGGAAATCTCGTGTACACCAGAGCAAAGTACTACATTGCCTTGCATGATCCCCTTGATTGGTTGTGGATTAGATTATGGTGGTGTATGGACTATGTCATTGGCTGATTTTCTGAAGGAGATCACCAGGGCTTTCTTCCTAGTCTGCTTTAGTATGGCAGTTCCTCTGAAGCTGTTCAGGATTTTATGAACACAAAAAGTATCCACTGACAGAATGTCAGTGACAGTTATGCTGCCTGGAAATCAAACTCAGCTCTCTTGCATGGAAAACAAGGATTCTAACATTGAGCCAACAACACTAGTTTCCACAGGGATATGAGTCATCCCAGTAATGTAAGAGGGCTCTGACCTCTCCACCCCCTCACCAGCATTTGTGTTTTCTGTTTCTAACTTTGCTGTTGATTTGGAAGTGAGATGATATTTGATTGTGATTTTCATTTGCATCCCTCTAATGATGGTGCTATAGGATTCTGCTGGACTATTAAATAAAAAGTCTGCAATTCAAACCCATCGACATCTCTATAGGAGGAACATTAGGCTGTCTGCTGCTGTTAAGGTTTACAATCTTAAAAATGCTATATAGGCTCTCCATGAATCAGATTGGCTAAACGACAGTGGGCTTGGTTTGGCTTTTATGGCTATTGATGATGGCCATTTCTTCATGTGTTTGTTGACCTTCTGAATGTCTTCTTGGGTAAAGTGTTCATGTCCCCTATTCACTTTTTACTTGGATGGTTTTGTTGTTGTTTAGATATTATTCTTTCTTAATAAAAATGTAGAGAGTATACGAACTGCTGGAGAGATTGTAAAAGAGCTAAACCACTGTGGGAAATAGCATGACACGTCCTTGGAAAGTGAAAATAGAACCACATTTGGAATAGAACTACCATTCTATCCCTCAGTCCTCTACTTGATAGCTATCCTAGAGCATCAGAGCTTTGAGGTGGACGTATATATTCATTATGTTCATTACTGCACTGTTCACAATAGCAAAACATGGAAACAGCCCAAATGCTCATGGAATGCTACACAATGTTAAGGAATAATGAATCTGCAACCCATTTCAACAACATGAATGAATCCAGAGGACATCATGCTGACTGAAATTAGTCAATCACAAAAAGGCAAATGTGGAGACCACTATTATTAAATGACAAAAGGTTTTCACACAAAAGAAACATGTTTTCATGGTTACAAGAGATGGGAAAGGAGAGTCAATCATTAACTAGAGTATAGACACATTCATTTGAGTGAAGGGGGAGGCAATATAGAGTAAAGGGAAGATTAGCAAACAATGGTCCAGGCAAAGTAATACAATAATTAAAAGCAACAAAGGTAAATATCTAAAAATCTCTCAATAATAGTAATATCCAATAACAGTGATCTCCATGTGTATATACAGAAACCTAAGCTGAATAGATACAGGAGAATGGGATTATGTGTGGGACAAAATTATGGAAAGAAAAAACCCAAATGTCCTGCAATTGAGTTAATTCTGACTCGGAGAACCGCACCTGTGTGTTCTCAGGACCGTAAATCTTTTTTCTTTTCTTTTTTTTTTAACATTTTATTAGGGGCTCATACAACTGTTAACACAATCCATACACACATCAATTGTGTAAAGTGCATTTGTACATCGTTCTCAAAACATTTTCTCTCCACTTAAACCCCCGACATTAGGTCCTCATTTTACCCCTCCCTCCCCGTTTCCCCCTCCCTCATGAGCCCTTGATAGTTTATAAATGGGTATTTTGTCATATCTTGCCCTGTCTGATGTCTCCCTTCACCCACTTTTCGGTTGTCTGTCCCCCAGGAAGGAGGTCACATATAGTTTCTTGTAATCGGTTCCCTCTTTCCTACCCATTCTCCCTTTACCCTCCCTGTTTCGCCACTCACACCACTGCTCCTGTAGGGCTCATCCACCCTGGATTCCCTGTATTTTCAGTTCCTATCTGTACCAGTGTACATCCTCTGGTCTAGCCAGACTTGCAAAGGACCGTAAATCTTTATGGGAGCATACAACCTCATTTTTCTCCTGTAAAGTAGATGGTGGCTTTGAACTGCTGACCTTGCCATTAGCAGCCCAATGTGTAATCCACTATCCCAACAGGTCTTCTGTGAAAAGAGGAGTAAGGGGAGAGAGAAGAATAAGAAGAAAGAAAACTTTATTTAAAAAGAAGGGCACAGCTCTGCTTGGTAGCTTTTGATAGTGGGTTTAACTGGCTATTGAGTAGATGGAATAGAATTCCCATTTGGTCACCAAAAGGTTGTGTGCAACATGGTGGATGAAATCACACCTCTGTGCTCATGGATCACCCATGCATGTGCCATTGCAGACATGGATGAACAAAATAGATGATATAGTTCTTGTCCCTACTTGAATGCTGCTTGCAATAATTCAACATGGTCATTCTGTCTTGGTAGTAGATATTCCTAGCCTGCCTTCTTCCATATGATTTGCAATGGTGGATTTTTTTAGGAGATAATCAGGTCTTTCTTTCAAGGTACTGCTGGGTGGACCCAAATTGCAAACTTTGGCTAGCAACTGAGTTTATTAAACATTTGGATGACTTAGGGACTCTTCTCTAGGGCCTTCATTAAATAGGATTATGCTCAACACAGACATTTATATCCAATTATAAAACTAAACAGAGCAAAGGATGAGAAGTCCTGGGCTTGTGCAACCCACCTTTCTCTTACTATTCATCCCATTGCGTTTGCCTTTGGTTTAGGTTTTTTCAGGGTATTCTGCCTAGATCTTAAGCCCATGGCTTCTCAGATTCACGATCCATGCCTAGCCAAAGGTTTGCGGTCTTTGCATTGAGGCAGAACACCCAGATTTTAAGTGTTAGCCATGTACTCATACCACAGCCTGATTCCCCCTGCCCCAGCCCACACCTGGCATCACTCATCAATTCTTCCCATAACTCTTATCACAAAAATCTCCAAAATTATGATAAAATATTATGTAAGTTTATATACCTGATAAATAAGTGTAAAGGTAATGAAGAAGAAAGCACAAAATCACTAATTATTTCTCTGGATGTATCTCAAACAATTAAATTTAATCACCTCTTTAATACTTTTCTACATTTATCATTGACTATTGGTTGATAAAATTACCTTGTGTATTCACAAAGTTGTTTGAATTTTATAAATCTTCAATCTTTTCTTAATATAAAGCTCATCTGATTCATTTACAGAGAAAGTACGTATGACTGAAAAGTATATCCATGATTCTCTGTATGTTTTAATGCTGAACACAATGAATTTGTCCAATTTTTGAACTAGAACCCTGATGTACCTTTTACATAATACTTATGTCAATATACCTAGAATTAAACATAATTAATATATATCTGAAATAGTCAAAGGGCTCTACTGGTTTGGTGGGTTAAGCATTGGACTGCAAGGTCAGTGGTTCAAATCCACCATTTATTCCATGGGAGAGAGACAAGGCTGTCTGCTTCCTTACAGTTTTGGAAACTTTATGGGGCAGTATACGCCATTGACAGGGTCTTTATGAGACAGAATCAACTTTATTGCAGTGTGTTTGACTTGGCTTCTTTTTAAAATGGTGACGATCTGGGATAACTGATAAAACAAATTCTGGGATACTATTATGTTCATCTCCAAACTCACTTACCTATAACATAAAGATTTGATTTAGACAGAAATTCCATTCACATTCGTGAGTATATTCTATTTTAAAAAAAGAATACAAAAGTGGCTGAACAATTGTAGATGTCCATTTGATATAATGGATGTATGGATAGTTATATAAAAGAGCCCTCAATAAAACGATTAAATTTTTAAGTGGCCGAAATAATCTCGCTCTTCTTAATAGACATCATAAAATATTGATCAAAACTGACCTGAATTTTTTTGAGATATCTATTACTAACAAATATGAGAGAAAGTTGAGGCTTTTTGATCCCATAAAGATTGATAGCCTTGGAAACTCACACGGACAGTTCAGGCCTGCCCCATAAGGTCACTGTTCATTGAAGCCACTCCATGGAAGTGAGTTTTCAGGATGCACAAAGTGAAATAAATATCTTACATAAAATCAAAAGGATTTCATGCCTTAAAAATGGGCTTAGAAAATTGTATGTATCTTTAAAACTACATGGATGTCAAGTGTAAAATTATGACAAATGGAAATTGTAGACAAATTTACAACTTTAATGGGGATATTTTTCAGCTTTTTCCTTTTGCACATAACACAAAATTACTTGGATGAAAAAAATAAAAGTTTAAGTCAAGTTTGAGAATTATACCTTGACAATCTTGTAAATATTTACAAAAATCTCAGTGTCTAATAATGTATGCATTTTATTTAAGTATTGACAGACATGTTAACAATTTTTTTTGAGGATTTGGTTTCACACCTTTTCCCTTAGGAATGGATGAAGCCAGAAAAGTTTATATTTGCACAGCATTAATAAAGAAAATCTTAAATTTGAGTTTGATGAAAGTCTCATATCTTTAATTATGCATTTACATTTTTAGGTAGCAAAAAATAATTCTAATTAAAAATCTTCTCAACTTCATTCCTGATACTCTACCAAACATTCAATGGATCATTTTGATCTCTCCCAAGTATTTAATGAATATATTATCTAGATATATTTTTATTTTTTTTAATCATGGTATTTTTCTGTTTATCTCTATATGTCTAAATAATTCAAAATCTTTTTTATTAATTTAAATCATTTTATCGGTGGCTCATACAACTCTTATCACAATCCATCTATACTTCTATTGTGTTAAGCACATTTGTTGCCATCATTATTCTCAAAACATTTGCTTTCCACTTGAGCCCTTGGCATCAGCTCCTCATATTTTCCCCTCTCTCCCTACTCCCTCATCCCTCGTGAACACTTGATAATTTATAAATTATTATTATTTTGTCATATTTTACACTGCCGGATGTCTCCCTTCACCCACTTTTCTGTTGTCCATCCCCCAGGGAGGAGGTTATATGTAGATCCTTGTAATTGGTTCCCCATTTCCACCCCACCCTCCCTCCACCCTCCTGGTATGGCCACTCTCACCACTGGTCCTGAAGGGATCATCTGTCCTGGATTCCCTGTGTTTCCAGTTCTGATCTGTACCAGTGTACATCCTCTGGTGTAGACATATTTGTAAGGTAGAATTGGGATCATGATAGTGTGGGGGGAGGAGGGAAAGCATTTAAGGACTAGAGAAAAGTTGTGTGTTTCATTGATACTACACTGCACCCTGAATGACTCATCTCCTCCCCACTACCCCTCTGCAAAGGAATGTCCACATGGGTCTTGTGTCCCCACCCCACACGCCCCTTTATTCAAAATGATATGATTTTTTGTTCTTTGGTGCTTGATACCTGGTCCCTTCGAGCCCTCATGATCACACAGCTGGTGTGCTTCTTCCACGTGGGCTTTGTTGCTTCTGGGCTAGGTGGCTGCTTGTTTACCTTCAAGCCTTTAAGACCCCAGACTCTATATCTCTCAGTATCCGGGCACCATCCGCCTTCTTCACCATACTTACTTATGCACACATTTGTCTTCAGCATTGTATGGGGAAGGTGAGCACACAATGATGGTTTTTGTTAGTTGATGTCTTCTACCTGATCCCTTCAACACCTCATGATTACACAGGCTTGTGTGCTTCTTCCATGTGGGCTTTGTTGTTTCTCAGCTAGATAGACGCTTATTTACCTTCAAGCCTTTAAGACCCCAAGCTCTATATCTTTTGTTAGCTGGGCATCATCAGCTTTCTTCACCACATTTGCTTATGCACCCATTTGTCTTCAGCGATCCTGTTGGGATGGTGGGTATCATGGAATGTCCATTTAGTCAAGCAAAATGTTCTTATATTGAAGGAGTACTTGAGTGGAGGCCCAGGAATCCATAAAAAGACTGGACTATAGGGCATGCCCCAACCAGAATCAGCCTGACCCCCACCATGGAAGGGTGTGCCACAGAGAATGATAATTGACCTTCTGGTGAGGGAAAGGGACCAACCTACCATATTCAGATGGAAACAGAATCAAAGGAAGGAGGAGGAAGAGAGTGGAGCACACCCTGGCCCACCAAACCCTGAAGACAATAGCCCCACCCAGAGCAGCCAATGCAAAGAGAGGACCATATGGCTGGCCCCACTATGAGATGTGACATCCTGCACGGCCCCATAGCCCTACATGGGACAACACAGGAGACACAGCGTGGGATGTGTGACTGAGCTGACCCCACCACACCAAGGCAAAACATGCAGGGTGTGCAATAGAACAGCAAGGGGAGCATAACAAGGAAGTCCAAAGGGAGTATCAAAAATAGAGTATGGGGCCAGGGTGTGGCACCCCATCAGACTCGAATGGAAAAACACTCCTAAAGATCAACAAACAAACCTTGAATTATTTACAGGCTTTTCTTTTTTTCCCCTTCTTCCTTGAGATTTTGTATGTTGTTTTTGTTGTTGTTGTTGTTGCTGCTGTCATTGCTTTATTTTTCTGTGTCACTTTGTTTGGTGCTGTCAACTTTTTATGTGCATATTATTCTCTCTGCAGGTCTATCTAGATAAGATAGGCTGGATAAACAATGTGGAGCAGAAAACAACTGGACCGATTGTTCAGGGGGGACATAGAAGCAGGGGACGTGGGGGAATGGAAGTGGTGTTAACCAACCCAGGGACAAGGGAACAACAAGTAATTCAAAACCAGTGGCAAGGAGGGGGTGGGAGGACTGGTAGGGAGTGATCAAGGGCAATGTAACCGAGCAGAATTACTGAAACCCAAATGAAGGCTGAGCATGATAGTGGGACAAGACAAAAGCAAAAGGAAAGAGAGGAAAGAAGTAGGAGGCAAAGGGCATACATAGAGGCCTAAATTCAAATTCTTTAAAACAATCCTTTTAGTGTCAATTAGTGAAGGTTTACAGAGCAGATCATTAGTCTCACATTCAAGCAATTCATAAGTTTGCTTCAACTCATCCGTTGTGATCCCCTCAATGTACTGTCACTTACCCCGATCTTTCTGTATTCCCTATTTCCATTTTGCCTTTTACCCTAATCTGAATTTTGTCATTGGGTACATGTTGCCCATTTGTTCTTAATGCTTGATTATTCTTGATTATTCTACCAGAGAGGTGCATTCAGTGCCAGGTCTGAAGAATAACCAAAGTCCATTGATATGGGATCCCACCTGTCTCTATCTGACCAGTTAGCCTTTGGGGATTTGGGGTTTTTTCTCTACATTTTTCTCCCATTCTGTTCGTGATCTTCCAATGTTATCTTTTGAGAAGTTAGTAGTGGTAAATGGTTACCATCTAGTGCTTCTGGCCTCAATATATAGAGATTGATGCTTGCACGGTCTGTTATTCCATTTAACTAGTTGTTTCCATATGTCTATCCATTTTTACCACTCTTGTTTCCTCAGATGGAAATCTGTCTGGGTAATTACACAATTATTATCACTATAATCATAATTATTTCTCTCTCTTTTTTTTAACCTCTAGGGATACCATTGAAAATGTGTTTATATGTACAAGAATAATATGGGGCCAACACGTGACTTCCTCCATCTTCACAAGGGGGAGAAGAATCAGACTCAACATGTTGTTGTTGTTAGGTACCATTGAGTCAACATAGACCCACAGCAACCTATGCACAACAGAATAAAACACTGCCTGGATGAACCTGTGCCATTGAGATAGTTTATTGTGCCAGCCTGGCTGATAAACGCAGGTGGGATTGACTGAGGGGGGTAGAGATGGATGGCTTGGTGAGCCTTGCCTTTCTTGTCTTTCGCTCTGTGATCATCGGACCAGTGTGCGGCTGCCTTGCTTGTTCTGTGCTTCAATTTAAAGGCTGCACAGCCTGTGGGACGCCTAGCCTGTGGACTGCGTGGTTGTAAGTTCAGGTCCCTTGAAGACTTCTCTGGAGCTGGGGACTGGCGATTGGTGACCTGCCTTGTGATTGGCTGCTGTGCTGACATAGCCTAGCTCTCTCTACAAATAGAGGAAGATCTGGCATCAGATAGAGTCTTGAAGGACTGCTAGTCTCTCAACTTTCTCTCACGGACATGAGTTGCACTAAGCCATTTATAGTGCTTCTAATTTAACTGTTTATTTCTTGTATTGTATATTTATCTGTATATGATTTAACATTTCATTTCTCGTTATATATCTAATTATATTTATGATTTAACATTTCATTTCTCGTTATATATCTAATTATCTTTATCATTTAACATTTCATTTCTCTTTATATATCTAATTATCTTTATAAATAAATATATTATATTATCAGGAATTTGGTTTTATCTCTCTAGAGAACCCTGTCTAACACAGCCATCTTCACTATTGTCCCCCTGCTTGAGCCCATTGTTGCAACCATGGTGTCAATCTATCTCCCTGAGGGCCTTCCTCTTTTTTGCTGCCCTTCTACTCTACCATACATGATGTCCTTCTACAGGAACTGGTTTCTCTTGACAACATGTTCAAAGTGTCTAAAAGGAAACTTCACCATTCTTGCCCCTGAGGAACACTGGATGTACTTCTTCCAAGAGAGATTTGCTCGTCCTTGATAAACAAGTCTATGATACTTTCAGAACCCTTCTCCTGTACCACCATTCAAATGCATCATGAGTCCTAGTCGAATTCCTCTGAGGCGTACGTCAGACATGCCTCCCTTCTCCAAGCTTCTTTACCAATTCTGACAACAAACCCCTTGCCCAAAGGCACTCTTCCTTCTCTGTTGGGTTTGTTAATTCATAATAGCCACACAGAATTCACAAACTTGTGATTATGGGGTTTATTCGGGAAGTTAAGAGGTTACATTTTAAGATCAGGAATTCTCAGGATACAGTTCTTCAGTTAGGACTGCCTCTTGTCAGCCATACTTGCAGGCACACCTCTCTCTGGTTTAACCCTGCAGCTCCTTGACTTTGTCTCTCTTCGTGCAAGTACTACAAAGCTCCTTTAGGATTAAGGATTAATACTTAAAAGGCACTTCATTCCACCATAAACTCCAGTCCAACTGTGCAAGGTTCTATCTCCATAGATCAGCAAACCTTGTTCTCTTGATTAAAAGACTAGAGGCAACTCACTCAACAAGGGAGCCTCCTACCACAGACTCATAGCTTACTGGCTTCATGGACTAGGAAGCCCAGCTATTTGTCCCATATTTCTAGTCCTATTGTCTCTGCTTATGGTGCTTCTCTGGTGCCGCAGCTCTTCCTCCACTACTTTTCTGGTTTCTTGGATTGAAGATATTCATCACACGAGATCTCATCATCCAAAGGACACTCTGCTCTTGGCTCTCCTTGCCTCATGGTAGTATAGGTCCCTGATTCCTTTCTGAGATAACTCATTTTATACCCAGTAAGATGGCAAAATTGTCCAATTCCATGTTAAAAGTTCTTATAATCCCTGTTATTCTGTTAACAATCACTCACAACTGAATTAGAGAAAATATACCCAAACTGCATGATCCCACCAAGAGTGGAAATTATCAAAAGTATTGCTGCATCAATTAAATAATTGCACCACAGTATAAAATAGAGATCAATCTTAATATTCACCTGCTCCTCTATACCTAAAATTTTCTAAATATTCCATCCATAACATTTATTAAAGTAAACATTAGCCAAGAGTTTACACTGACGCACTATTTAATTAAAGTTATATTAAAGCATTATATTTTTTTTTCAGAATGATTTTTTCAGTTATTAGTTACTGTAAAATTGATCCCAACTCATGGAGAACCATATACATTGTTAAAATAAAATGCTTTATTATATAAGAATCACATAGAATAAAAATGATAAGCACACAATAAAATGCAAAACATTTGAAGTCCTCTTATTCAGTGATGAATTACATTTTATTTTTTATCCTTCTGATCTTTAATAACTGAAAAAGCAAACAACTGTAAGTTCAATTTGAAAATATGTTGTTCACTTTACAAAATAACTAGTACTTTTCTCTCCCAACAATATGTATTCTTTCATAACAATTTTAATGAACCCATTTTTAGCGATTTATTTCTATAGATTAATTGGGCTTAATCTCTGTGTGGATCCTGCAAATGAATTTTGGGCTTCTGCTGTCATCCACAGCATTCTGAAAACTGGATGATCAGAATTTTAGCTCAGGTATTAATCCCTCCTCTGATTTGGATTTTATTTACAATCCTTATATCACGCAGGTTGGTGTGCTTCTTCCATATGGACTTAGTTGACATCTCACTTAGATGACTATTTGTTTTAAGATAAGCCTTTCAGATCGTAGACACTATTCTTTCTGATAGCTGTTTCTGTACATGCGACAAGGTATTCATTTGTACATGGGATATTTGTATATTATATACATGGGGCAAAGCATATTTTATTTTTTTGCAGAGGGAGATCCAATTTCCAAGCACCCTTTGTTGGAGATGGTGTCCTTTTCCCTTTTGCTGATTTTTGGTCCTTTGTTAAAAATCGGTTGTTTTTAGATGGACACATTTATTTCTGGGTTTTATGTTTCATTGCATTAGTTTATGTATCATTTTAACATTTAGGCTTTTTTGACTACTATGGCTGTTTAAACATGTTGAGGTCAGGTAGTACGAGGCCTCTTCCTTTGTTCTTTTAAGAAGCTCTTTGCTTATTTTGAGCCTCTTCCTCTCCATATTGTAAATATTACTAAGGAGTAGCTGGTAGCTTAGGTAGCTGTAGTTGATTCTTTTGAGTCACAGGAGCGATGTCTAACGTCCAGAAAACATACGGTGGGGAAATGAAGAAACAAGGAGAGAGATGGGTAAATGGAGAAGGTGGTGGGGAAGAAGAAACATAATAAAAATAAAATGACTAGTAGTACTGGTAAGGGGCTGTTTGGTACAAGTACTACTAATATTATATTAATAAGAGGTTGAAAAAAAAGGTTGGTTGAAATAGTGGGTTTAAGAGGGGTAATGAGACGTATTAGGTAGCATTGAAGTATATTTCAGTAAGAGAGGGAGCAAGAGCAGATAATTATGGTGGATGAGGCAGGAGAAAAATGTAAACAAATAA
>NW_022109491.1:43068639-43140199 GCF_000313985.2 Echinops telfairi
AAAGAAGAAAGAGGAAGATATTTATATGTGCAGAGAATAGAAGAAATATGAGGCAAGGCTAGTTTGGGGTGTGTCTATGGAGTTCAATTGCTAGGCAGTGTCAATGTGAGCAGGTCTGTGCCCTCAGATACAAGGGAGTAAAGCCTAGCTTTTAAAAAAACAGTCTTGGATGGATCTGGTTTTCATCTGTCTGCCTAGGAGTTGCAGGTTTCCTCAGAGGGTTGGGACATTGTGATAGTTACATAATTTCATGTCAACTTGATTTAAAAAATGTAGGGGTGGAGTCTAGCCTGACAATCAGGCCTGACAATGCCTCCTGTGGGTGTGGCCTTCTCATGAGGATTCTGGGAAACTCCTCTCTTTCTCCCTGGAGGTGGGCCATACACTCTCTCTCTGCTTCACCTTCCTATTGAATAGCGACACTCAGAGAAATTGAAGAACCACGTGGAGACCTGTGCCAGCACCGAGATACTTTAACCACCACTGGGTCCACAAGACTTTGCACTCGCCGTCCTGTGATCTTCCTGCATTTTTGCTCATTGCATGTGATTGCATGAGTCTTAAGAAGAATTTTTGGACCATATTGGACTTATGGGCTAATTTTGCAAGTAGGGACTTGATCTGGACTGAGCAAAGATGTTTTCTTAATATACTATTCAAACAACTGCTTTTTTGCAGGTGTATATTTTCTTCATGAGCACAATGAAGCATTCTTGTATTTCTATTTTCTCAATGTTATGCATCATTGGTTGTGATACACATAGTCAAATTCCCATGAAAAGTCATTAAAACTCAAATAACAAGATCTATCTAACATTATAGCCCTCCTTTTACATCATCCTCTGAATCTAGTTAAAAAATCTGGCAGCTCTTTGTTGATGCTCTACTGCAACCTTTTTTAAAAATATCACCAGGAAAATTTCATTTGCATAAGATATTGTTTATTATTCTGTGCATTCCATTCGGCTCTGTTTCTTTGGAATGAGGCAAATACTAATCTGTTCCAGTCAGTTGACCAGGTAAGTGCTTTCACATTTCTCGGCATATATTCATGAGTGTTTTCAGTGCTTCCTCATCATGTTGGAACGTTTCAATGTGTATGCCTTCAATAGCCTGGTTTCTTGAAATGATCGAATGTTAGCAATTCTTTTCAGTACAATGACTGTGTATCTTCCAACCATTGTCTTTGGATGTTTTCTCCATAGTTCAATCAATATTTTGCCTATGGAATCCTTAAATATTGTCTTGCATGATTTCATTAGTTCTTTCAGCGTATTCTTTCTTTTTGGATTTTTTAACTCCAGTATTTGTGAACTTCATTTTAATGCTTTTCTTTGTTTTCCTGAACTGACCGTTAAATTTTTCTATTCAGCTCTTTTATCACATCATATTGTACATTTGCTTTAGCCAATCTTTGTTCAAACACAAATTTAAACAATCCTTCTGACACCCATGCTCATCATTTCTTTATTTCCTGTCTTTTTGCTTTCTTCATGTATGGTATTCTTTTTTTTTAGTAATCATTTTATTAGGGGCTCATACAACTCATCACAATCCACACATATGTCATTTGTGTCCAACACATTAGTTCATATGTTGACTTCATCATTCTCACAACACCTGCACTCCACTCAAGCCCCTGGTGTCAGCTCCTCATTTTTTCCCCCATATATGGTATTCTTGATGCCATCACAACAGCTCCTTTGATATAGGTACACCCATTATAAATACCAAATCCATTGCCATGGATTGATTACAACTCATGTTGACTCCATATGTGTCAGAGTAGAACTGTGTACAGTAGGGCTTCCAGTGGCTGGTTTTCTAGAAGTATATTCCATACCCTTTTTCCTGAAGTGCTTCTGAGGTCTACCTGCCAACCTTATGGTTAACAGACAAGTTCTTAAATGTATGTTTCACCTAGGAACTCTTAGTGTGATCACAAGACAAGCAGTCAAACCACTGCCTTGAAATAGATTCTAACTCAGATGAGTGATTCTCCAGGACCGAATAAGGAGCCCTGGTGGTGCTTTATCTGCTTCTCTAATTAGTAAGTATAGCTTCAGAAACCCTGGACGTTAAGGGTCTGAATCAACTCACCAGCAGTGTATAAAACTGAGAGCAGAACTGCCCAATTAAATGACTGTGGATGTAGATCTCTGTGGAAGCTGATGGCCTCATCTGTCTCCCCAGGAGGGATTGGTGGGTTCAAATGACCAACCTTTTGGTTGTGATTGTGGTTAGGTGCCATCAAGTCAGCTCCAAACCATAGCAACCGTATGCACAACATAATGAGCCACTACATGCTCCTTTGCCATACTCACAAATATTCTTGTCTGAGCCCTTGATGAAGCCACTGTGTCAATCCATCTTGTTGAGGGCCTTCCTCTGTTTTGCTGCCCCTCCATCTTCCCAAACATGAAATACTTCTCCAGGGACTGGTCTGTCCTGACATGTCCAAAGTATGTAATATGCTATCCTTGCGTCTAAGGAGTTCACTGGACTTTTTCCAAGACAGATTGGTTTGGTTTTTCCTTCTATCAGTACATGGTACTTTCAATGTTATTCTCCTGGACCTCAATTCAAAGTCATGGATTCTTCTTCGGTCTTTCTTATTCAATATCCAACTTTCACAGGCATATGTTGAAATGGAGAATATAATGCCTTAAGTCAGAAGCGCCTATGTGTTCAAAGTAATATCCTTGCTTTTCAGGACTCTAAAGCGATCTTGTGCAGCATATTTACCTAATGCAATGCACCTGTTGATATTTTGACTGCTGCTTCCATGAGCATTGGTTGTGGATCCAAGCAAGACAAAATACTTGACAACTTCAGCCCTTACTCCATTTATTATGATGTTACCTATTGTCCCACTTGTGAGGATTTTCGTCTTCCTTACATTGAATTGTAAACCCTATTGAAGGATACAATACTTGATCTTCATCAGAAAATTCTTTAATTCTTCCTTCAATTAATTTTTCTTAAGACCTTTTGGTTATCACCCCCACTATTTAACATACTACACAACTTCTTTTTAATCTTGAGGTCCCATAAAAGTGGAAAGAGGCAGAAGATCTGAGTTAGTGGAAGGTATGGCTGTGGAAGAAGGATCTTGCTTTGGTTTTGAAGTTGTTGGCTCTGAACATGGTAGTGGTCAAACACCAAGGAATATGGTGGCCTCAAGAACTTGGAAAAGGCAGATAAATTAATTCTTCCAGGAAGGAAAATAATTTTGCTAACAGCATTATTCAAATCCACACATCCTGTTTTATACTTCTTTCCTACAGAAATGTAAAATAATATATTTTTTTGTTGTTTTAAGGCACTAAATTTGTGGAAATATGTTGTAACAGTATAGAAAACTAATATATTAGTGGTTTTAGAGAAAGTCAAAGAAATAAAAGAGCAACTGTTTCCCAGTCTGATTTGTACTTGTTTCCCCAAATATATAGAAAAACTATGGAGTGAAAGGATTCAGAATTTTCTTTATTTATAAGCATTCATAGGGACTTAGTAACATTGGTGCATATTCAATGTGTGGATGACATTGATGCTTAGAATTATACAAAGCATGTTCACTGAAATGTGACATAAATGAATTGACTGCCTTCTTAGGAAATAGGTAATAACCATTTCCACTTGATGGACTTCTAAAGCTACAAACACATTTTGCCTTCAATGAAAATCTAGTGAAGCATTGCAGTAACCAAGCAACCTGGAGTCAGAAACAAGCAGCAGGCACAGACAGAAAGCAATCTGTTCTTTCAAGAACGGGAGTGTGCAGGATGTGTAGCAAATGCTGATAAATGGCAGAAAAGGAATAAGCCCTGGGAACATGAAACTTGACTAAGCAGAGTTTGATCTCATTAGGAAGTTGGGTTAAAACAAAGGTTGAAAAGGGGCGTGGTGATTGGAAGGTATTGTGGGCATTTTTACAGAGCCTCATGCTGAGTGCTGTTGAACTTTTCAAACATTCTGGGCGGAATGATTCCTGCTCCCTCACGGAAAACATTGTGGTAAGTGGAGGCAAGAAATCCTTCATATGTTCTACTACACGTGTGGACCTCACATCGCAGCCACTTTGAAGAGAGTTGTCTCTTCTTCCTTATGGTTCCTTTTGTATTTCACTACTGTCAGTTACTCTATAACCTACAGCGATGTCATGTTCACCTCTACCTTCTGTTGTAAATATTCTGGTTGTGGTTATTGGAGATCTCTTTGATGGTTCCAGCATGGGTACGAGAACCAACACATGATGAATCAGATGCATCTTCATGATCCTTTGCCACTCTTAGCTTAGTTGAGTGGGCAGCTATCACCCCCTTAGCCACTCTGACTGCCACTCATTATTACCTTTCTATCAGGATGTGATCATCTCTGTAAGGGCATCTATAGCTGGAAAACTCTTAGACACCTCCATTCAACATGTCCCAAACTAAATTTACAATCCACCATTGTTCACATCCTATTCCTGAGTCCCGTGTCTCAGTCATTGGTACCATCACGTTTTCATTTAGTCAGGCCAGATGCAGTGGAATCATGCAGGTTAGTAAATCAGGCTTTTTACTTCTTCACTGATTTATAAATTAATAAAATTTGAAAAATTGTCTTGACCAAGATGATGCCCAGTTGATGTTAATCTTTAGGTCCCCCCCCTCCCCCTGCTTTTCAGGTTTGCTCTTGTCCTTGGTTGCCCTCAAGTCAGCTCCCACTCATGATGACCCAGCCTACCCACGTACAACAGAGCACAATAGTGCCCAGTTGTGCCATCTTCGCATTCATAGGTCCCCTGGAGGAGCACTGTGTTCTGAGTGTCTTCTAACCTGAAGAGCTCATTTGAAAGTAGTATGCTGGTTGATATTCCACCATTATTGATTGGATATATCTTTTCATTGGATATATATTTTTTTAATCACCAGAACTTTCTTCGTGGTTTGCCTTAGTCTGGAAGCTCTGCTAAAAGCTGTCTGCTGTGAGTAACTGTGCCACATTTGTGATAATGCTATAGCTTCCACGATAGGAACACACAAGCCAACACAGTAGACAAACTGACCATTGGAGGGCAGTCATTTCCTCTAGGTTGTGTAGCTACCTTGCAGAAAATGGACTTAGCCCATTTTAGACTCAGTGGATCGAGTTTTCAAGTTAGTGGCAGGAGCTCTGCTATGTGAGGACATCTCCTCTCTCATTCATTCTTTGCCGGAAGTTTATTTTTGCCAAGGTTCACAGGAAACAATGGAGGTTTCTTCCCTATGTCATGATAATCCTGAAAAGCTTGGAGTATTCTATTTTTGTTAATAGTGCTCCTTTTCTCTGAAAATACAAATTTCACTTAGAAGCGTTTGACATGGAAATACTAATAAATAAAAAAAGAATGTAGAAGGTAATCAACTATGCCTTAAGAACATAAGAGCATAAGGACTTGGGAACACATGGAATATTCGGGGAATATGAGAACATCACATATTCCAAAGCCCCGGTGTCTATTAGTATCCAGATGCATGGTATCTTGGCAAGCTCAAAAACAGAAGGAAGTATATAATGCTTGTCCAGAGCACAGCTGTTTCTCATAGGTGCCACCTGTTTGGTTGGGCACCACTCACTCAGGTTAATGTTAGTGGGACAGGTCATGTGAGCGCAGTTTGAGTGTCTGAAATGACAGACATCTATTTGGTTGAAAAACTCTCCCCACACACACTGTCAGTGTTTTAGACCAGGGTTCTCAGACCACTGTGCATCAAGTGTCACTGGAGAAGCCTATTGGCTCTGGCAGCCTGCCTCTGGAAAGCCAGAGCCTTTTACCCTCTGGGGAGCAGTTCTACTTTGCGCATCGGACATTTGCCGGAGGCAGAAGCAACTCACTGGCAATGCACAACCACAATAACAAGGTAGAGAAAGAAATGAGACAAACCCCAAGTCATTGAAATATCCTTTATATACTTTTTTATTCAAAAAATGCAAAATGTTTGTTATTGGTGAAATGAGTTGCTTCTCAGAAGACAAGTGTATCGATTAGGGCAATAGTCATTTGTATTAGCTTTGTCTCCCAGGAAATAGAGTAAAATGTAGATTGCAGATGATAGTAGGCTCAATATTGACCTCCGCAGGATATTCTGAAGTGGACAGGCTAATTTGAAGCAAACGTGTGTTGTCTTTGAGAAACAAGTTGGTTCTAATGCACATTTTTATTCAAAAAAGAACTTTAGTCATAGTTATATAGTTCATTCAGCCCTCACAGTTATAAAACTATTCAGTGAATAAGAATGATATTCTCTGTGGAATGAGCATCATAGAGACCTTTAAGATGAAATGGAGCTTCAGTTTGTGCAATTTCTGCCTAGGATGGGAAAGAGATTTTCTACAATTGGCATTTCTGAACCCAGAGCCACACAACCTGATTGATTGTACTCTGTTTTGAAATAGTATTTTTATCCCTGTGGCTAGGAACCTTTCATTATCTTTTTTTTCTTTTTGGTCCTTTAACAAAGAAATACTAAGAGTTGCTTTAAAGGACAGCAGCTCTATGCCCATACTCAATCAGCTGCCTAACAGCTTCCAAGTTTTGAATGCCATGACTCCTTATCTCCGTAGACTATCGTCTATTTTTATGTGCTATCTTCTTGTATCTTTTTTAGCCAGAAAAAGTATGCCAGCAAGTTGATTCATAAATAGAGTTCAAATGAGCCTATTATGTATAATAATATTGAACTGAAATAGGTTTCATTCATATGCAATAATGCATTGGGTACTTTGAAAATGCAAAGAACTTAGTGTTTGATTTTAATACAAATAAAGTCAAAATTATAAGTTATGTATTTAATAGCTATTTAATGAAATTTCATTATGAAATAAATTATTTCTCAAAGGATGTTTATGTCACTTCCTTGTTTAAAATTGTTTAATCATCCTTATTCTTCAAGAGAAAGCTCAAATACCGAACATTGTATGAAAGGTCTTTCATTATCATCCAAGAACAGTTCATTTTAGCCACAATTCTTCCTATAACTGCTTCCTTCAACCATTCAGAACTATTTATTTCTTGAGTAAATTTTGCCTTTTCATACCTATGTGTTTTCACATATATTTTTCTGAAATCTGCTTGAGTATGATTGCCCTTGACTTTTAACAGATCCTATAAGAAGAAATCAAGTGGAAATAATTTACCTGGGAGGCAATCCCTGGAAACATTGGCAGAAATTTGCAGAAGTGAAATGGGTCAGAGCAGGAAAGGAAGATGATAAGAATAAACGATAAGTCAGTGGTGATGGACAATTATAGTTCAATCTCACCAGTCAACTCAGGCAGACAGTGCAGAATATGTTTCAGAGTGTGTTCCCTGAGAGACGAGTTTGACAAGGCAAAGTCACCACTTGGAGACAGTTTCGTACAGATTTGCATACAGTGCCTAGGCAAACTTTCAAGTCATTTGATACCATTTCCAAAATTGTATTCTTAGAAGGACTGAAAGAAGTAAAATTACATAGAAAATTACCAATGTTTCTAATGTTTTTGGATGTTCCAAAGTTTACTTTAAAATTTTCCTTATGAGCCACAAGATTTAAGTTTCTAAATCCACAAATCAAAATGATTTCTTATTTGTACTAATATATCTTAGTACTCATTAATAATTGATACTTACAAATGTGTCATGACTAATAAATTCAACTAGATACTAAATTTTAAAGACTATATCTAGGAGGAATTTGCAAATGTTTACTAAGTTGCTATTGTTTTTCAAAGCATTGGCCAGATACATGGAGTCGAACTGTGTTTTAGGTACATAGGAAATAAGAGAAATTAAATTCAACATAAATTTCTTGAATATTGATTTTAATGTATAAATGAATTACACTATTAGGGAAGCAAAGACATTTAAGGCATGCGTGCTCTTCATCTATACAGAATTTATGATCTAGAGATGACATTCGGAAGACAGAGCTATTAAGAAATAACTAGCTAATGGACTTGATAATAATAGCTAAAATTTATCACTTAAACTGTCAGTCACTGTCCTAATGCTTTATCTATAGCATTATCTCCCTTAATTCTTATAATCTCTCTATCTATTAGGCACACTTGTTATCCCAATAAACTTGACACTCAGGAAGGTTTATTAAATTCTCCATGGTCACATGGCTAGGGAATGGGTAGGTGAAGAAATCAGAATGTAGACCTATGTCCATATATCCTTAAAACTCATACTCAATGGGTCATAACTCAGGCACTTCAACAACTCTCTCCCTCCAAATGTTGACTGGGCAGATGTTTTACAGACATGGTGCCTAAGCTAGGCCTTGAAGGATGAAGAATGGACATAGGGCACTAGAGTCGGGCATTGCTAATAGGACTAAATCTAGAAGTATAAGCCAAAAGGAACCTTGAAAGAACAAAGGTGTTTGATCCAAAATGGTCATTTAGTTGAATTCCTCTGCAGAGAAACTTTTGAAAAAGCAGATAAGATTCAAGTGCCTATGGTCTGAACCTCCCCTGTGTTATTCCAGGTAGGCTAGATAAACAAATCCAGAGACACTCATATGTGTGTAAAAGAGAGCTTTATATCAAAGGGCAGTTGAATATTGAGAAAACATCCCAGTCCAGTCCAGATCAAGTCCATAATTCTGATAGATATCAATCTATAACATCCTCTTCAGACTCATGAAACACATGCAATGACACCAAATGCAGGACAATCAAAGGCCAGTGGATTGAAAGTCTTGTGGATCCCTTGGCATTGTAAGCATCTCAGTGTTGATAGAGGTCTCCACATGGTTCTTGCAGCTCTCAAACTCTGAATGCCTGAGGGTAGCTTCATGTGGCTTCTCCTCAGAAATGGCTCGCAGGAAGTAAGGAAAGAAAAAGCGAGAGAGAAAGAGAAAGGAGGAAAAAAACGGAGTTCCCAGAGTCCTCAGGAGAAAGCCATGCCCACACAGAGGTGTTATTGGCTATGACCCGATTGACACAATAGACTCCACCCCTTCACTATTAATTCTCTCAAGTGCCAAATTGACATCAGATTATGTAACTACCACATCCCTGAAGGAACAAGAATTTATGCCGCTGACACCTTTGTATTTAAGAGGAAGGAATTGACGTGGAGAGTCTGCCCCCTCCCCCAAACAAGACAAAACAGATTCTGTGCTGCCTGGCTGCTCTCCAGGCCTCAGAGGAGAGGAGAAATGGTTAGTGGGTGCTTGTTCTTCACATCCACCCCTAAACTAACACCATGGAAGTCACTAGTGCATTTCTCCCAACATCCTTGCCAGTGCTGGGTGGAGTCTGACTTCAGGTGAATGAAGCACGCTCACATTCTGGGGTTGAAAGGGTCTCAAACTGCAAGCTGTGTTCTAGCTGGATGAAAGAGATGCAGATCAGCTACAGGGGGACTCTCTATGCCCACCTAGAACTGCCAAGGACTGGACTGTGGAGGAACTTCCCCAGAACACCAAGGGAACAAGTCAGCCCTGGGGGAGTGTAAATATAAAATAAACAAACCCCCTGTGTTAGTCTAGGTAGACTAGAGAAACAAATCCATAGACACTCATATGTATTTAAGAAAGAAGTTTATACACAGAGCAATTGAATATTGAGAAAACATCCAGCCAAGTCCAAATCAAGTCCAAAGTCCAATATTAGCCCATATGTCCGAAACCAATCTATAAAGTCCTCTTCAGGCTCACAAAACACATGCAACGACACTAAATGCAGGAAGATCACAGGCCAGTGGGTGCTACGTCTTTTGGACTGTGCAGTGGAAGCATCTCAGTGCTGGCAGGGGTCTCTACGTGCCTTCTCTGGCTCCAGAAGTCTGTTTGCATCAGGGCAGGTCCATCTGGCTTCTCTAGGTCCAGGGCTCTCACTGCTATCAGCATAGACCCATGTGTCTTGTCAGTAGAGAGTCTCTCGGGGAGTGAGTCTGGTCAGTAGAAAGTCTCCAAAGGAGTGAGCAGAGAGAAGTGTCTTTTGTCTTGAAGAAGGAAATCCAGGAGTTCCCAGAACTCTCAGGAGAAAGCTATGCCCACACAGAGGCCTCATTGGATATATAGTGATTGACAGACCAGACTCCATCCCTTCACTTGTAATTCTCTCAAATTGACACCAGATTATGTAACTACAACACCCTCTTTAAAACAAAAGAAACAAAACAGAAAAACATTGCCAATCATTCCCCTGGGGTATAAGGTGATTGCATTGATAATATCAATACTTTAATCAAATGGAATAGAATATAAGGTAGTGTTGATATAAGGAGTTTGTTAGTATAGTCCAACAGTAATCCATGAGTTGTTGCTTTGTACAGATTGATTTCTTAATTGATTAAGCTCTGTTCACAATGAGCATGGAGGTTGGTGGTAGGAGAAATGTTCCTGTATAATTTCTTACAAGGGCAGACCCTTGCCTCTCAGGTTAAAACCTGTCATATTAGTGCAGTGAAGTACTAAGTATATATGTTAGTCCCCTTTCATTAAACACCCACTAAGCCAGGGGTCCTAAGCAAGGTCCAACAACGACCATTTCCACAGTCACTGGACCTTGGGTGGAATGTTGGCTAGTTCGTTTTAGTACAGGGACTCTGTGTATTATTTCCATCTTCTTTTTGATGATTCCTGAATCACTCAATATTTTTCTTATAGAATCTTTCAATATCACAACTCAAGGCTTGAATATTTTTATTGGGTTCTTTCAGCTAAAGATATACTGAGCACGTTCTTCTCTTTTGCTTTTCTAACTCTAGGTTGTTGCACATGTCATTATAATATTTGATTTTGTCTGCTCATACTGCCCTTTGAAATTTTCTGTTCGCTCTTTGACCTCATCTTTTCTTTGATTTGCTTTAACTACACCATGATTAAGAGAAAGTTTTAGTCTATTCTGAAATCCAGTTTGACCTTTTCTTTCTTTCCTGTTTTTTGAAGGAATTTTGCTTTCTTCATGAATGATATTCTTGATGTCCTTTCACAGCCCATCATGTCTTCTATCATTAATGTTCAGTGCAGTGACTAGGTTGTTGAAATTCAGGTCAGGTCATACAAGGTCATATTTTCATTCCCATGGATTAGTTTTAATTTTCTTCAGCTTCAACTTGAACTTATATGTGAGCAACTGATGATCTGTTCCGCTGTCAGAATCTGGCCTGGTTTAGCTGCTGAGCGTGAACTTCTCCATGATCTCAAATGTATCCAATTTGATATCTGTGTCTTCTACCTGGGAAGCCCAGGTGTGTAGTTGCTTTTTGTGTTGTAGAAATAAGGTATTTGCTATGAACAAAGAGTTGGTCTTTCAAAATTCTATCATGTGATCTCCAGCTTCACTTCTATCACCAAGACTATAGTTTTCAACTACTGTTCCTTCCTCTTTGTTTCCAGCTTTGGCATTCCAATCACCAAGAACTATCAATGCACCCTGATTGCATGTTTGATGAATTTCTCACTGATTACTCTGATAGAATTCTTCAGTTCCTACAGCTCATGTTTCTGGGGTTGGTCCATAAATCTGAATAAGAGTTTTACTGACTGGATTTCCTTGAAGGCTGATGCATTTAATCCTATCCCAGACAGCATTGTACTTCAAGATTGATCTTGAAATAGTCTTCATGATAATCAGTGTGATGCCATTACTCTTAAATTTGTCATTACTGGCATAGTAAATAATATGATTTTCTGATTAACACTAGACAGTACAGCCTATTTCAGCTCCCTACCATATGGGATATTGGTCTTTATAAGTTCTATTTAATTTTGACGACGTCCAACTTTCCTCGATTCATGCTTTGCACATGCCATGTTCTGATTACTAGATTTTTGCTGCTGTTTCTTTTTACCTTGAGTTGTGCCCCATCATTGAATGAAGAGCTTGATGGTTCCACCCCCACAGACTGCTCCATTTGCTTCATCCTGGTCAACGCTGCTTTGAGATAGCCGCTCCTCCTCAATTATATGTTGGAGGCTAATTATCTGGCACTATCTCTGACAATGTTCTGCTTCCAGTCATTAGGCTTGCAGTATGACAATCTTTCAAAGATTTGTATAAAGTTTCCAGTCACCCCTTCCTCCAAAGTGGGGAGCTAGTCCCTTCTCCATTGTATACTCTTAATCTGGAAGCTCTGTTGAAACCTGTTCACTTTGGGTGACCCTGCTGGCATTGGAAATACAATTACAGAGCTTTCAGCATCACAGCAATGCACAAGCCACCTCAGTACGATAGACTGACAGAGAAACTTACTTTTTACTAATACTGTTTTTAGTTACTTTATCTGTAATATAAAAGTAACTATTACTATTACTGTATGTAAAGGTGTATAATAAAAATATTAAAACTCAATGTTATATTGCGCTGTTGTACTTACACATTTTCGTATTCAAGTGGCATGTTATAAGTCAGTAAAAACATTTGATTTTATCAACTCGTTCCTACTGAGCTTTCTTCATCTTTAATTTTTTTTAATTAATAAAATTGGAGAAATTGATGTTCTAGTGTTAATATGAGTTTTCTGTTTATTTATTTTCTGGTTCTCGATAGGTGACAATAATGAAGAGGAAGATGTGGACATGAAAGAATATTCAGGTATTACACTAATGATTTTATTACTTAAGGGGATAAATTTTGTTGTTTGTATATACCTCACAGTTTACAAAAAGATTACAAAGGTTGGTAAAGATGGACATGTACTTATTTACACTTAAGAGACTAAATATATTTCTCAAAATAACAAATATAATTTGGGTGTGGACCAATGGTCCATGCACTTAGAGCTAACCTGGCATGGCAACACTACAGCATCAGTGTATAACTGTAGTCCGTGGGGTTTTCTTTGATTTAAAAAAAAATTATTTATTTTATTTTATGTTATTATTGAAAATATACACAATAAAAGCATGCAACAGCTCAGTTTTCCACGTGCATATTTCAGCGACGTTGACTACATTCTTCTCGCTGTACAGCCATTTTCACCCTCCCCTCAAGGTCACTGTGGATTTGAGTCTACTCGGTAGCAGTGAGTTTGACTTTTGAGACACTAAATGTAGTACACCACACAATATAGGCTTCCTTTTCCCTCCTCTTTCTGCCTTTGATAACCACTAATAAACATTGTTTTATAGACAGTTGCCCATTTTTTATCTTTTTAAATAAGTCAGACGATATACCGTGTATTCTTTTATGATTGACTTATTTTATTCAGCATAATGTCTTTAACTTCCTCCCATATATCAAGCATGTTTCAAGCACATATTAAGACTTCATTTCTTTACTGGTTGAGTGGTATTCAATGTATATGTCCCACATTTTAAAAATAGTTTGATTGACATCTAATTCACAAAACTACAGTTCATATTAAGAAGAATTACATAATTATAATCATAGTAAATTTTAGAACATTTTCTTTGTTCTTGTCCTCATCATTATTAGCTCTTCTCTTCTGCCCAATCTTCCCTGCCACACCCACAAGGAGCCACTGATTCACTTACTATCTCTCTAGATGGACCCAGCCTGGATTCCTTATATGGATAAACATTAAATACAACAACAGCAATAAAAATAAAATTAAGAACAATAACAAAGTAAAATAGGGCTAAACCTCAATTGAATATCAAGGAGAAAATATTAGAAACTAGAACATATTGAACATGAGTCAAAACGGAGACCAAATGATAAGATGATAAAGTTTAACTTAGCAGCATCTGCAATAATCCACTTCATGATAGCAAAGCTAGTCATCTCCTTGGTCTATGGTGAGAGGAGATTGATCAGAGACTTCATCCATGTGTATTTCCCCTTCACTTATTTTTTTTTTAACCAAAATGACTTTGCAATGGGTCAAAAGGGAGATCAAATGATAAGATATTACATTTTAACCTAAGTACATCTGTGATCAGCAACTTTACCATGTTCTCTGTCTGATAAGAAGGCTATTCACATCCCTCAATGATGGACAGGCGGACTTAATCAGAAGCTTAGACCATGTGTGGACTGCGGAAATGGGATTTTGGGCTTCCCCTGTGATCCTTAGTCTTCTGAAAACCAGATGTTTACAATTTAAGCTCTGATACATTCTCTCTTTTGGATTTGGGTTATATTATTTGCAACTCTTGAATCACACAAACTGGTGATGCCTCTCTTAGATGGTTGCTTGCATCAATACAAATCTTTAAGACCTGAGACTTTATTCCTTCAGATAGATGTGCATCATCTAGCTTCTTCACCACACTTTGCTACAACACCCATATCTTCAGTAATCTCTTCATGAGGGCAAGCATCAAGTAGAGCCATGACAAAAAACTAATTATTCTTAGATTGGGGCTAGAATTAAGTGCAAGCTCAAAATCAATTTGTAGATCTGTGGTTTATATATATCTCTCATTCACCATAGATACATCATTGTCAGTTTATGTTAGAAAGCCTTAGAAATCATTCCACTGAGGAATACTGTAGTTCCATTAAGAGTATTATTAATTTAGCTAATGGTATAGAATTTAAGACATTGTTGAGGAAAGGAAAATATATGAGTATATTCCAGCTATGAACTGCAATACATGAATTGTTTACTTACACAGATTAAACTCTTTAAGTGACTAGACACTACTTACACAAACAATGGGGCTGGTGCTAGGGCAAATTTTCAATAATATTTGTTCACTATGGCAAAGTCATGCCTACCATAGTAATGCATAGGATAATAAAACAAGAATGGCATTAAATAATAAGTATATAGTAGTTCTGGGTCTCCATTCATTGGGCATCCTCCAGGCAAGAGATCTGAACCAAAAGTCCAGATGTTCTATCCCCTTGGGGTAGCAGTCATCTGCTTCTTCTCACACTAGGGAGTTTCAGCCTTAAGGACAAAGGCTGTAGGTGAGTTTCAGGTAAAGCCCAGTTCACTCAGTGGGGTTTCCCCATTAAGTATTGCTAGTGTGGCTTATGAAGGATGTTGTGCACCTTGAAAGAACAGAGTCTAAAGTCTCTGTAGTCTATAACACATGCTCTGATTCACCAAAGGCTGGATAGAAACTGGGTCAAAAGTGTCCAATTAGGAAGACAGTACTAGGCACATTGGGTTCTATATACATTTTGTTAAGTGATTTTTACTGATGGGAGGTGCTGCCATCAGAAATGTTCATTACTTTCTCCGAGACATACTTGCCCCACTCCCCCATCTGGACTTGACTTCCAAGTAAGGTTTCCCTATCACTCCGGTCGGGGTGTCTGCTGGTTTGGGGTGACCTTAGCACAGTTCTGTATGACAGCCACTGAGGGGTCTTTCCCATCTCCTCACATCTTGAAAAACTGAACCCAGCTGAGGCGAGGTCGCCTCGTCAAAGTGTTTTTTAAAAGGGTATGTCTCATCTTATCCACTCATCTGTTGATAGGTGTTTAGGCTGTTTTCCACCTTTAACTATTGTAAATAGCGTTGCAATAAACATCTGATTATCAGCTTTCCTACTTTCTGATGTTTTGAGAATATACCGAGGAGTGGAAGGACTGAGTCTTGTGGTAGTTCTATTTACAGACTTTTTTTCACAACAGCTATACCATTTTGCATAACTAACAACAATGGACAAAAGTTCTGATTCCCCTGGTCCTTGTCAAAATTTATTTTCTGCTGTTGTTGTTTTTTCTAAGCAGCTATAGTGCAAGGGAAAAGGCATTTCATTGTGATTTACCACTCTTTGAAATCCAACGACCAGAAGAATCTAGTTGTGTCTCTGATGACTATTTAAATGTCCCCTGTAGTGAAAAGTCTATTCCAGTCCTGGGCTTATTTGTAATTGGCCTGTCTTTTTGTTTTTAAGTTTTTGACAGGTATATATATATATTTGTGTTATTAGTTTTTCATTGAATATATAGTTTCTGAAGACATTCTCATACTTTAGCTTGCCTTTTCGATTTTTGATAAATATTTTTAATAAAAAAATATTATTTTGTATGAGGTCTCATTTAACTATTTTGCCTTTTGTTGTTTGCACTTTTATTATTATGTTAGATAACCCATTGTTAAAAGCCAGACCTGACAGCACTGTTCCTGCTTCTTCCTCAGAGATTTTTTTTTACTTTAGTTTTCATTTTATGGAACCTAATCCCTTATGAATGTTTTGGCATATTGCTGGAGGCATGGATCCTGCTTCCTTTCTCTGCATATGGAAATCTAATTTTCCCGGCACCATTTATTAATGAGATTCTTGTTTCCCTATTATATGAACTTAGCACTGGTCAAAAATCAGCTGAACAGAGAATTGTGGAGTCATTTGTGACTGTTAGATAAATTTTATTCTATTGCTCTTAGGTTACTGTGACTCAGAATCAACTCGATGGCAGTGCTTTATTATTATTATTTTTAATGTCCCTATTTTTATCCAGGGCTAGGTTATTTTGATTACTATAGCTGTATAATATATTTTAAAATTGGGCAGTCTTAATTTTTCTTTATTCTTCTCTTTCAACATTTTTTTTTAGCTATCCTAGCCTCTTGCCTTTATATATAACATTAAGGATTGTTTTTCTTTCTTTTTTTTTTTCATCATATCATGTTTTGCACTTGCTGTGTTCTTTTTTTTTTTTAATCATTTTATTAGGGGCTCATACAACTCTTCACAATCCATACATACATCATTTGTGTCCAGCACATTAGTACATATTTTGCCATCATCATTCTCACAACACCTGCTTTCTACTTCAGCCCTTGGTGTCAGCTCCTTATTTCCCCCTCCTTCCCCACGCCCTACTCCCCCTGAATCCTTGATAATTTATAAATTATTATTATTTTATCATATCTTACACCATCTGACGTCTCCCTCACCCACTTCTCCGCTGTCCGTCCCCAAGGGAGGAGGCCATATGTAGACCTTGTAACCTGTTCCCCTTTTCTCCCTCACCTTCCCTCCACTCTCCCGCTATCGCCACTCTCTCCACTGGTCCTGGGGGGTTCATCTGTCCTGGCTTCCTGTATTTCCAGTTCCTATCTGTACCAGTGCACATCCTCTGGTCCAGCCGGATATGTAAGGTAGAATTGGGATCATGATAGTGGGGGGGAGGAAGCATTAAAGAACTAGAGGAAAATTGTATATTTCATTGTTGCTGCAGTGCACTCTGATTGGCTTATCCATTTCTGTAAAAAGGGTTGTTGTAATTGTGGTTAAAACTCCATTGAACCTATAGATCATTTTGCTTGGTATTGGCATCTTTACAATATTGTATCTCACAGTTCTTAATATTTTTCTATTTATTTATGTTTCTATGATCTCTTGGTGATGTTTTATAATTTCCATCATGTAGGTCACATACCTAGTTAAATTCAATCCTACATATTTCATTATCTTCAGTTCTATTGTAAGTAGAGGCATTTTCTTAATTTCCCTTTCTGATTTATCATTTCTGATGGATAGAAACCCAACTGACAAGTGTGTGTTCCACCTTACATCCTGCAACTGTGCTAAATTCCTCTATTATCTCTAGAAGTTTTCTTATAGATTAAAAAACAAGGTTTATGTATATAAAATCATGTCATTTGCAACTAGAGACTCATTTATTTCTTTTCTAATCTGGATATCCTTTATTTTTTTTCCTTGTCTTATTGCCCTGGATAGCATGTCAATTATTGATAGAGGGGATAAGAGCAAGCAACTTGTCTTACTTACAATTTTCAGAAGGAAAGTGTTCAGTCTTTCTCCAGCAAGCACAGTGTTGACTGAGTCTTTTTATATATTCCCCAAATCATATTTAGGGATTTCCTTTATATTGTATTCTTTTTCAGTATTTTCATCAAGAAAGAATGTTGTATTTTATAGTATGCTCTTTTCTGCATCAATAGAAATGATCATGTGGTCTTTGTTCTGTTGATGTGGAGCATTATATCATTTATTTTTTCTTTGTTCTTTTATTTTCTAATGTTGAACCACCCCTATGTTCCTGGGATAAGTCCCACTTGGTCATGGTGTTTGACTTTTTAAATATATGGTTTCATTTTGCTCATCTTACTGAATATATATTCATAAAGGGTATGGTCTGTATTGTTTTTTTCTTGTAGTATCATTGTATGATTTTGGTATTAGGATTGTGCTTGCTTTAGGAATTAATTAGGGGGTACATCTTGCCTGCTATATTTTTGGAAGAGTTTAAATAAGATTACTGTCAGTTATTTTCTAAGTGGTAGAATTTCCTGGTAAACCTATCTTGTCCAGTACTGAAATGTGCTCCTAAGGTCATCAATGAAGAAATAATTGTGTTAACTTTTATGGCTAATATAGTTAGCTATATGTGTTCATTTAATCATTTGTATTTCACAATGTATTTAATCATTTAATTTGACTTTAAGGATCCTAGCTGCCAAAGTAAAAATATAATCCGTGATTTTCTAGTTTAAAAGATTGTGTAACAAATTACTCTAAAACTTAATGGCTTAAAATAACCATTCATCATGTTTATATTATTTCAGTCAGTAACTCAGATAGGGTATACATTGGGGATAGATGGACCATGTTCTACAAGTTTGAGGCATTAGCAGGAAGACTCAATGACGGGTTACCAATCATGTGAAGGTTCTTTGATTCATGTATCTGGATGGTAATAAATATTGGCTGTTAGCCGAGACCTTAGCTAATAGAGTTGTCTATAACTACACATGGCCATGTCATGCGATTTGGGCTTTCCTACAACATGATAGCAGATTCCAAAGTATATTTCTCTGGAGAGACGAGTGAGCCCAGAGGAGGTTGTATTCTTTTGAAGATGCGGTCACAGAAATCTCATAATATTATTATCATAAAACACTGTTATAAGTTTGTATCAGTCACCATCCATCCAAATTCATGGGAAGAGAAAATAGACTCCACTTTATTGGGGATGGGTGAGATCTTACAGAGCAGATGAGACCTGAATTATTGGTGTGGCCATATTTTTGGAAACAAATTGTTCATATATGATATATTGGTCTCATTGCAAGAAATTACAATGCACGACACCTGTTCAATAAAGAACAATGTTTGGTGAAGGAAACCTACTGGCTGAAAGCACGGCCTGCAGTCTAATGTATCCAGTCAAGGTTTTTTGGATAATCAATACATAAATCAATGGATCTGAATTTAATTTTAATTCTGTCACTAGTTCAATTTGATCAAGTTTCATTTCCCTTTAAGCTTCAGCTTTTCTCTTTGTAAAAGGAGAATAATTTTTACCTTATAATCTTGTTTGTGATATTATATTAGATAATACACCAAAATGCTTTTTATAGTGTTTGCATTTTTGTAGGCATTCAATAATTTATTTCATTTTAATTTTCCATTATAACAGATTTTGAAAGAGCGTAGGTTTTAATTTTATGGTATGAGCCTAATGTTCTCCTTTTCTAGCAACCATATTGCTCTAGCAATGAAATAAGATGGAAATTCAAAATTAAAATAGGTATCTTAAGAGTCCTAATTTAGTGCAATGCCCCATTCAGTGCCAGAACTCATTACAAATCACTGATGCCTTCAGTATGACCAATTTCATTAATAAGAAGTCCTTTAAGTTCTGAGGCAAACAATATCATTTGGAGAATTTCTATTATTAAAATAGTCCTTCTTGTTAAATTAAATGTCTCTCCTTCCCATGATCACCACTATTCTTGAGGAGAAATAATACCAGTCTTCTTCTTCAATGTAGTATACTAGAATAATGATCAACATTTCTATCCAAACTCTTCCTAGTCTGAGCATTTCTAATTTCCCAGCTTTTCTTAGTCTCTCCAAAGGAAACAGCTGCAGAGGAATACGAGAAGTATAAAAATGATCAGAATAAAGAGCGGGGAGAAGTTCACTGTGTCTTTGGTGATATTGAGAACTTTCTTTGGAAAGTTCTTCAGAATCTCAGTTGAGCACATTTCTCTGGCTGTGAAAGCAAACTAGCAATACCAGGAAGATAATTTCTCTGGGGGTAGTCTACAACCCCTGACAAACAGGAATTGTTGATGACTACCTCTGCAGGGCACTTCAGAGATGTGTTCTAGTCTAGTGCTTTTGCCCTTAAAAATGTAAAACTTTACCTAACAAGTCAAGTTAATTCAATAATGTTTTATGTAACATAATACATAGAGAACATGATCATTTCAATAGATAATCAATGTGAAAATTTCATTAGCCAGATATTTTACTGTTTTATTTTTCACAGTCTTGAAATTTGAAGTGTATATTACACTCGCACCGTAATTTAGACTAACCACACTTTAAATTCCTGTAGAAAGATGAGTTAATATGGTCTTTTTGCCTTGTTTCATGGAAAAACAGCTCTACAGATATTTTCCTCCTAAACCCTGAAGAGTTAGCTCTGTTCTATTTTTCTGTTTCACAGAGTTTGTTACTTTTGTCTAAGTTGGCATTCCCTGGGGAAGCTATAAACAATTTAATTGTGATCATTTTTGATCCGGAGCTGCAGGGGCACTGAGATTGGTATGCACTTTGCAGGGATTGATCAATATTCAAAATTAGGTGAATGGCAACCCAGCCATACCTACTATGCTAATAAAATATCTAAGCCTATCTGTTTGTCACCTCTGTGTAGAAGAATTGTGACTTGAAATTCACAAGGTTATATATATATATGCATACACACAAAGTTCAAAAAGTTGTGGAAAAAATCCATTATCTTCCAATACTATTTTTTCCACAAACTCTTTGAAGCCATGCACACCCAATGGTCATGGAAAAATGAAAAGATAATGAACTCCCAAGGATCAATTTTCAGTCAAAGAGGCTGATCTACCAGGGAAACAGCAACGGTAGTTAGGTGCGTATACCTTAGACTAATCAACCATTTGATCTCTTGAGGGCAGCATTGAGGATAAAGTTGAGAAGCCCTAGGGGTGCAGTGGTTCTGGGTTCAAAGTGATCTGTGTGGTCTGCAGTTGGAAACCACCAGCAGCTCCTCAGCAGAAAGACTGAGCTTTGTTCTTCAGGAAACAGAGTCTTGGAACCCTCCAGGGGTGACTATGAGTCAGCATTGACTTGGTGGCAGTGAGTTTGGTTTTGGTCACAAGAGTTAGAAAAAAAGGAGGAATAAAAGCAGGAAATATGGGGAGGAAATGGGATTGATGTTACTGATAGATTCTTGAAAGCCTGTCAGTGTTATAGCCAAACCTGGTTGGTTTGAGAAATTCTAAATGTATTTCTGCAAGGGCTTGGCAGAAGGAGGTTGCTAGGTTGAAAATTCCCAAAACTGCCTCAAATATCCAGTGAAAGGCAAGTAACTTATATACATTCAACTATGTGACAAGTTGAAGAAATCTTAACCAGGTTTGTTATAATGAACAGAGAGTGTGCTTCAGCCATGGGACAAAGCATGGTGCACAGAAATGCAAAGCCCCTTGTCACTCCCTCATTGCCTTGCTTGCCCAGAGGGTTCTGTTTGTCCAAGCATGCTGAATTAGATCATTCGTAAAGCTTAAAGGAAATTTTACTGCAAGGAAACTTGGATGGGGGGGTGGAGGTGTGTGTGTGTGTGTGTGTGTGTGTGTGTGTCCATTTTGTTGTTTTCTGTAAACAAAGTCTTAACAGAACAACTCTTACTCATGTCACCTACCCAGAATTGAATAACAACAACTATTAGCCTGTCTCTGGATCAATGCTGATACACTGAAGAGATTACCTCCCCCTCTACATGCCCCCCCCCCCACACACAGAGATAATGGATTATTTCCACTAACTTTTTGAAGTCCATATATGTAAAACCAGTCTCATAAAGAAGCAAGAAAAGTAACAGAAGGAAGTCTAAAAAGGTCTTAAAATCTTGAAGTTAAACAAATAGCCATCTAGCAGGGAAGCAACAAAGTCCACATGGAAGAAGCACACCAGCCTGTGTGATCATCAAGTGCTGACAGCAATAGGTATCAGAAGTTCAAAAACAATCAATCAAATTGACATGAAGGAGCAAGGACAAAGTGGAGACCCAAAACTCACCTATACGATAATTGGACAGTCCCTCTCAGAAGGGCCACATGGATGGGATGGGAAATCTAGGGAGCAGTATAGTACTGATGGACTACATAATATCCTCTAGTTCTTTAATATTTCCTCCCTTTACTATTATGATCTTTGTTTTGCCTTATTAATCTTGTGAGACCTGCATATGTTTGTATAATTAAAAGCATGAAAACCAAGAGAGATAACCCTTCCTACCCTGAGGGTACAGTAATCATAACTAGAGTAATGATTCCCTGAGGGTACAGGAAGAGGGGGACATTGAGAGAGAAAAGGGGGAACTGATAGCAATGATGACTGTATAACCCAACTCGAGGGGGGGGGAATAACAGAATTGCCAAATAACAGAATGGAACATTGGATGGTGTAAGATATGGCAGATAATAATAATATATTACTATAATAATAAGGGTTCCTGGGGGGAGAGGGTGGTGAGAGAGGGGATAAAGGGCAGCTGATATAAAAGAGTTCAAGAAGGAAGAAAATGTTTTGAAGTTGATGGTGGTAGCAATTGTAAAATTATGCTTGATCTAACTGAAGTATAATACCTGTAAGCGCTACCTATAAAGTGATTAATTATTAAAGAAAGAAGAAGAAGAAGAATGAAGGAAGAAACCAATCAAAGAAACGCAGAGAGAGATGAGGCAAGGCATCTTCTAAGAGAGCTGTAACATTGGAGAAAAGCTATTAACACTGAAGACAATGAAATAACCAAAGGGTACCAGCGGCAGAATCAGGAACAACGGTCACAAAAGAAGCCCAGCTCCAGAACTGGATTTGATCAGCCCGGATGACGCCCAGCACTGAAATTAGGGTCAAGAAAAACCTGTTTTGAAGGATCCAACCCTTGGGAGGCAAAAAGGAGCTGAAACTGCTGCCCTGCACGGAAGAAGCCAGCCTCTGCCTGCATACTTCTTGCTCCTGATTCTGTGTTGCAATTATAGAATACAACAGAAAATTAGAGAATGTCAAGGAGAAAAAGATGGTGTCAGAAGTGGCAAAAAGGGTCATAAGTGGAGGTATGTCTGACTTCGAGGTCATGGGACTCAGCTTTGAGCTGATGATGACCCAGAGCATTATGTTGCCTGAAGTTATGACAGGTTTCATGCTCCTCTTACTACCATTTTACAGAACTCTAGTGCTGTGTGTCTGGTTTGAAGTGAACTGTGCATAGCCGTACATTAGGTTGGGTTCTCTAGAGAAGTGAAATCAGTGATACTCGTATATGAGCGGCTACTCCCAAATACCCAACGCTCATTTGTTTTTGATGTGAGGGGGATAGTGCATTTGGAGTTCATTCCGCCATGTCAGAGTGTTAATAAAGCTTTCTATTTAGAGGTTCTGAAAAGATTGTGTAACAGTGTGTAGGTGGTGGGGGGCCTGATTTGTGGCAGACCAGGAACTGGTTTTGCCACGACAACAATGCACCTACTCACACAGCCATCTCAGTGCACCAGTTTTTGGCAAAATACAGCATGCCTATCTTGCTCCAGGCACCACATTCACCTGACCTTGCTCTGTGCAATTCCTTTTTGTTTCCTCGAATGCAATTTGACAATGTAGAGGAGGTGAATTAAAAAATGAGGGAAGTTCTGTCAGGCATCCAAACAGATGAGTTTGAGAAATGTTTCTTAAAATGAAATCGTAGATTTGACAAATGTATTCAGTGTAATGGAGAGTACTTGAGCCAGTTTCTAAAACCAAAACTGAGTGAATGAAGGGGAGGCTGGGCCCCTTTGTGGATAACCTCGTTCCTGTTCCCTACTGGGCTCAGTTGGGTTCTCTAGAGAAGCAAAAGACTGATGCTTTTATTTATTGTGTATAGAAAGAAATTTATATCAAAAAATGGCTTACACAGTTGTAGAAATAGGAAAGTTCAGTCCGGTTCACTGGCATGCCGAAGCTGATGAGCAGAAAGCAAAGGCAGCAGGAGCCATCGCCTCTGTGGATGCAGAGGTCTGAAGTCCGCCCGATGAATTCGCTACAGAAGGTGAAGTCCAAAGGAAATTGAACTCTTTTCAATCTCTTGCTTTTATACACCAAGGAGGTGTCATCAGGTTGCCACAAAATTAATAGGTTGAGTTCTCCATCTATACCATTACCAATTTTTCCTGGGGGATCATCTGACCTCACTTTTGAGACTAGCTGTGACAAGTCTAGTTATAAGTGGGAAGGGTGTTTCCTAGGAACCTGAACCAATGTCTTGTATGGCATCTGCCTCAAGAATTGCCCCGATACAGCCCATGTGCTGGATTACAATGCGTGCTTGGGCTAATTTCCTCAAGTGTGGGTGGGGGGGGGGTGATAATTGTTTGACTGAGAGTGGATTAATCTTTTCAAATAGGTGGGGTGTCGCTGATGGCTGGAGTGGCTCAATGTCATTTCAAGGTCCCATGTTGTTCCCCTTCCAAGTTCCAGGGCCTCGTTTCTTTTCAATCAGTACTTTCACTTTAATATCAGACTCATTTCCAGGTCGGGAATTAAACTGAGTGTGTAATTCAGTTACTCATATGCTAAAACTATCGATTTGGTTTTCAGCCTCAGAGTTTTGGTTTTTGTTTGTTATTTGCTGTTGTTGCTGTTATTGCTCTGAAGTTGTCAAGCCCCATAACAACCCTATGTACAACAGAACAAAACGCTACCCATTAGTGCTCCACCCTCACAATCAAGCATATGTGTGAGTCCACGGTGGCAGCCTTGGGGTCTTGTTTTTTTGCTATCTTCTTTACTAAGTGTAATGTTCAGCATATCCAAATTATATGCCAAAATTACATATACAAATGAGATTTATAATTATATATAAAATTACAAACCAAAATTTCCCATCCTAGATTTAAGAACAAATCTTTTGATCGTTCCTAGTGTATTTAATATTCCTTGCCAACACCATAATTCAAATGTATCAGTTCTTCTTAAGTCTCCCATATTTACTATCCAACTTTTGCATACATATGAGGGAATGGAAAATCCCAAGACATATCAGTTGAATCTTAGCCTTCAAAGTGACATCTTTACTTATTAACACTGTAAAGAGGTCTTGTGCAGTAGATTTACCTAAGGAAATGCATCATTTGATTGTGTTTAAAATATCATGAAAGTTAATGTAATTTTTCTCTGAACATTTTGAAATACTGACATTTATGTAAAATTTGTATGTGTGTGTTACATTTTTATATTTGTAAAATAGTACAACCATTTTCTTTAAAAACAAAACAGACTTTCATCTGTTAAGTGTAGTAGCATATTTAGAACTATAATTTTCTTGATGTGTGTATATCCAAAGTATACATGGAATATTCATTCTTCAGGAAACCAAACCTTGACATGGTAAATCAACTGATCCTATATTACACTTTAAAATATTAATGACCTCTTTTATGAAATAGAATTATGCATGTGAAACATTTTGAAAACTGAAAAAAAGTATAGAAGTGTGAAAGAGCTAATTTTACTATTAGAGTTAGTTTTTTACTAAATTTAATTTTTCTAAGTACACGAACCATTGGTGGAGTATAGTTTGTATTTTCTGATAAGCAAAACTATCTCTCGGGAGGGAGGGGAAAAATGAGGACCCAATGCCGGGGGCTTAAGTGGAGAGGAAATGTGTTGAGAATGATGAGGGCAATGAATGTACAAATGTGCTTTACACAATTGATGTATGTGTGGATTGTGATAAGAGTTATGAGCCCCTAATAAAATGATTGGGGAAAAAAGAAAGAAAAAAAAAAACTTTCTCTCTTTCCTTTTTATTTGCCCTGCAAATTAAAATATTGTGTGACATGCCATTTTGTGAGTCTAGACAGAAGGGACAGTCTATCTTTCAGAATGCCATGCAGGCATTGATGCATTATATTCAAAAGCATGATCTTCAATTTACTTTTTTTGACAAGTGCAGTGAAGGGTAAAATCAGGGAGTCATAATTTTGACTCTGCCATCACTCAAATGACCTTAGTGACTGACCAGTTTTAAGAGTGGGGAGATGAGGGGGTAAACAGGTATAGGGGGGAAACTGTTTTCTCATGAAGAAAAGTCTTATCTTAATCTCTAGACTTTACCACCCCCAAAATGTAAGCAAAATGAATATTCCCATGGTGAAAATCAGAATACAATAAAATTTCATTCCATCTTCCCGCTTTAATTTTACTCTTCACAGTTTGCTTGACTCAGGGATACATGATCCTCTTGTCAGAAATGAGTGTGATGGCCCATGAATTGATTTCACTTTTATTGGTGCTCCTTGAGCCTGTATTTGTCAGAGACTTTCACATTTACACATTAGACAAAGCTCTGGCCTGGGACCAATTCTTGCTTCAGAATCAGTTCATAGTTTATAATAAGGGTTTAGGGAATGTGTGCGTTGATGCCTCTTCCATTGTGACGAGAACTGTTCCAACTAGGCAGAGTAACCATGAGCTCTTTTGATCAATTTTACCAGTTTATGACTATCATCATTGGCATATTATTAACAGTGACGATTTCATCTTTGCAGTTGCCCCAGGCTGGGTGATAATTTATATGGTCCCCCAACCCATAAAGAAACATGTCAGCATGACAGTGAACAGTGCTTGAAATTGTCTGGATTCTGCTGCTTATTTGGACAGTTTTTCTTACCTACGATTCAATGTTCTATACAGTAAATGAGGGAAAGTGTGCCTGCGGGACAGTAGCATGATTTAAACAGATGGCATATGGAAATCACCTTGCACAATTGCTAGACAGATGAACTATCAATCAACAGACATTAAATTTGAAATAAGAAGACTTCCCTCCACCAAAATAACTGCAGGAAGTAGGATGGGGGTGGCCATATCTGGCCTGCCCTGTTGCCAAGAGGCAGGGCTCAGACATGTCTCCATACTCCATCCTTCTTTACCTATTCTGATCCCAGCCATCCCTCCCACAGCATTCTTCTTCTATGCTGGGTTCCATAATGTGTTACAATGGTCACATAAAACTCACAGACAATATTCACAAGTACGATGGTTTATTACAGAAGTTAATAAGTTGGAGTTAATCGGTTAATAAATTACCACAAATCAGGATTAGTAAGCAGCAAGGATACAGTAATTGGCTCACAGCAATACTTTTCCTCAGCTGGAAACTAAGCCTGCCTCTAATCCTCAGCCTCCCCGACACATGACCCCTTGGCATCTGCCCTCCTGGACCAGAAAGCCCTCTGCTTGTGGTTCATGGTCCCATAGGCTCAGCACTGCTCCTCTTAGGGTCCATGCCAGCATCTCTGAGGGCTCTGGTCTTGGACTTTCCACTTCAGACAGAGATCTGGAATATACACGTGTGATGGTTCTGAGCTTCCTCTCTCCGAGAGGGCTTTAACCACGCCTCCATGAAAGTCACTCTTCTGTGTTTCAGTTGACCATGCCCTCAAGGAACATGAAGGAGAGTGTCTTAAGTCGTATCCTTTAATACAGTCTTAAACCTACATACCACCCTGTACATACATACAGTTTGGTACATACCAAATTGTACCAGAGAACTTCTTCTACAATGGGGTCATAGCTGCAGGCATAGAGTCCAGAATCACAGCACATAAGGAATGATGTCTACAAGGGCCCTGTTAATAGATTACATGTCAATACTTTACCTGCTTTGCTGACTACTGCTTCAATATTTTACCATAGCAAACTGATTTTCCAAATATAAGTAAAATTTAGTCAATGGACTAATCTAGATATTTCACCCTTTTCTCTCTTAGGTCCACTCAGTACACATTTCTCCAAACAAATTTCTTTCAATCTCAAGTGGGTTTTCTCCTAATCTATCTTTTATCTCCTGATGGCAAATATTTTATCTTCACATCAAAATTCCAAGAAATTGGTCTCTTTCCAATGTTCATGTACGCTCACTACTAATAAAACCTAATGGAAGGCGCTAGGATGGGTTGACAGGAGGAAGGTTATTAGCTGTCAATTAGTCTTTACCATCAAAGTAGCCATTGTCCAGCCTCCATCAACCTTTGAGATCTAGAACCTCTGCTTTGTCTGCCAAATTATAGAAACAGGTATCTTCCTTCTGAGACTAAGGCTTTCTGACTACTTGTCCTCTTTCCTGGTGTTTGTCAGGATGCTCAGTGGACCATGCCAGAAGTCAACCAGCTCATAGCAACCCTCTGTAGGGTTTCTGAGAGTGTAAATCTGTACCAAAGCAATCAGTATCCTCTTTCTCCCATGAAGGAGCTGGTGGGGTCCAGCTTCCAAGCTTGAGGTTGTGCACCCAAAGGCTACTTCTCAGTGCTATCAGGACTCCTTCATTTTATCCTACAAGGTTAAAACTCTATGCTAATATTATTTTTCACCATCTAGTTCCTTTCAGTCAGAGCTGTCTTTATTACTCAATTGCAAGGATGTTTCAAATTACATAATTTGGTCTACTTGCACTTGAAACACACACTGTTGTTTTTGTTGCCGTCAGTATCATTATCATTTCCAATGTTGTCCATTTTTCTGGTGTTTGCCCTGTAATGTTGTGATTATTTGTATTGGTAGACCTTTATCAATGGTGTTGTAGAATGAAGCAGTAATCAGAGGAAAAGGAAACAAGAAAAGGCTTTCATTCCTAATAATATAAATAATAATGTAAATCAATATAGAAAGATTTTATAAAATAATTTTGTTATTAGTTTTCATAAAATATAATGATACATTAAAACAATTCTCCACTATATTTGTCACAGAGCATTCATTCTATGACTAAAATTAATAGTCAACCTTACAAAAGATTCTGCGTGCTCGAGTACTGGAGGAAGGTCCTGAGAAGAAGGGGACATGATGGGTTACCACACTGGGTAGCACCAACCCTTCGGCCACCACTGGACATATAGGGTAACCATCTCTGAAAAATAAAATCTGTCCTAATACCCTAATACTCATTATAAGGTAAATATATTAGGAATTTCATTTTTGACTCTTTGTAGAATGGGTTTCAAAATAAAATACTGGAGATTTATAACAGAAAACAAGCAGAGGTAGAAAGATGTGAGTTATATGTATGTGTATATAATCTCATACATTACAGGATATATACATCCTATATATAAATTGAATATGATGGGTATATATATTGATTATAGTGTGTGTGATTATATATATCAGGAGTGGAAAGCTTTGGATTCCTTTCTATGCTGATTGACCATAGCAAGTCTCTGTCAAAGGAAGGATTTAATGTACAGAATCCTGATGGTCTCCAAAACTTCAGTCTTGAGGTTCAGTAACACCATCATCTCCATTTCTATGGCTTGTTTAAAATTATTCTCCTACAAAAGTTGCTGACTCTAAATCCAATTGCTCTTTCCAAGACAGGACAGTAACAGAGATGTCAATGCAGCCATACTAAATCAAATATGAGCAAGTTTCAATTCCTCAATAGCGCTATACATTATTTCAAGAATTATTATTCTTTTGTGTATAAAATTATGCATTTTGAATATAAAGCATCAGAGGCATAATATCCAATTGGGATTTGTAATGCAGCCAAGTAAAAAAGACATATATGGTGTCATTCCTTTTTTTCTAGAAGCTACTTTTTTTCCAGTTAAAATTTTATTTTTATAGCTCCAAATTTTTTATCTCACATCTTAATGCTATGGTACAAATTTGTATAAGAATTCAATAAAAAATCATTCAATAATCATGAAGCTCTTTTGCATATTCAATAAGGTTTATTTTAAAAATTGTACAAACTGTTTTACTCAAAATTAAAGGCCATCACAAGTTTCCATTTGTATCTTTGGCCCTAAAACATGTGTTGTGCTTCATTAGTCTTTTCTTACAGTGCGTTTTGATGGCACAGGAAACTCACAGACTTTCCATACAAATGTGCTAGGATGTGCAAAAGATACAAGAGAAGCAAGTGTTCCCACAGTGAATTATAAAAATCATATTTTTGTTAAAGTTTGTGTTATTAAAGTTGAGTTATAAAATAAATAGTAAGTAAACATCTGCATATAATCTTTCAAGCCAAACACTTGTATGTTTTTTAAATTTTCTTTCATCCTTTTGAAACATTTCAAAAAGAGTAAATTTAAGATTTTATAGTAACCTGAAACTTAAAATATTAAGTTACTTTGAAACCCACACACGCACAATTGTTGTTATTGTTGTTAGGTACCATCAGTCATTTCCAGCCCATTGTGATCCTCTGTGGGAAACACTGCACAGTCTTTGCCATCCTCTAATTGTTCCTGTGCCAGAACCCACGGATGCAGGCACTTGTTAATCCATCTCTTGAGGCTCTTCCTCTTTTCTGCTGGCCCTCCACTTACCCCACATGATGTCCTTCACCAGGGACTGGTCTCTTTTGACAGTATGTCCAACGGATGTAAGACAAAGTCTTGCCATCTTTGCCTTCAAGAAGTACTTTGGCCTTACTTCCTTCAACACAGATTGAGCTGTCCTTTTACCATTCTATGGTACTTTCAATATTTTTCTCCAATACCACAATTCTAAGGCATCCATTCTTTGATGGTCTTCCTTATTCAATGCTCAGCTGTCACATACATATGAGGCAATGGAGAATACCGTGGCTTGGGTCAGGTGCACCTTATGCCTCAAAGTGACATGCTTGCTCTTCAATCCTCTGAAGAGGTCTTGTACCACAGATTTACCTAATGCAATGTCTTTTGATTTCTTGACTACTGCTGCCATGAGCATTGATTGTGGATCCAAGCAAGACAAAATCTGTTAGAACTTCAACCTATATCATGATGCTAGCTAGTGGTCCAGCTGTGAGGATTTTGGTGTTCCTTACCCTGAGTTGAAATACAGACTGAAGGCTATAATCCTTGATCTTCAACAGCAAGTGCTTCCAGTTATCATCACTTTCAGCAAACAAGGTTGTGTCATCTGCATATCACAGGTTGTTAATAACCCTTCCTTCAATACGGATACCACACTCTTCTTCAAATAATCCAGGCTGTCTGACGATTTGCTCAGCATACAGATTGAACAAGTATGGTAAGAGGATACAACTCTGAGACACACATTTCCTGACTTTAAACCATGCAGTATTATTTTTCTGTTCACATATTGCCTCTTGCTCCATATACAAGTTCCACATGAGCACAATGAAGTGTTCTGAAATTTCTCTTCTTCTCTAGGCTATTGACAGTTTATTATAGTGCACAAAAATGCCTTTGCATAGCCAATGAAAGACAAGTAAACATCTCTCTGGCATTCTCCGCTTTAGGCCGAGATCCATCTGACAATCAACAATGAAAGCATGTGTTGCATATCCTCCTCTGAATCCAGCCTGAACTTATTTGATAAATGAATTATTGTGTCTTATCTTTTTCAAACTATTGAAGTAATTAAAAGTTAAGAGAACATAATATTGTGGCTAACAATATTCTTTGTTATTCATTCCCCTTTTTCTATGGAAGATCAAAGGGAATTCTAAAGGAAGCGTTGATCCTACTTAAAGGTTCATGTTGGAGCATGGGCATGTGGAGAGATGTTTAGATAAGGCATACCCAACCCAAGATAAATATGAAGGGTGTGGTGACAAGTGAAATTGAACATAGCAAAGATATACAAAATGAAAATAAATATAGTGGGTAGGAAAAGTGATAATACATCAGAGAGGAATATAAAAGTAAGGAAAGGTGGAACCCTCCATAATTGTATTGACCATGAAATCGCAGTAGTAAATATACTTTTGGAAAGAGATCTTGTGCCTAATAGAAGGTTTATTGGAGGTAATAGTAGTTTGGGTCTTTAAGAATAGAGCATTGGAATACAGTGTGGAAATGAACTTTTAGAATGTTGTTCACAGTTTAAAATGCCATGCTGCATTTCCACGTTGTCTAACAGCAATCAAAAGGAATGCCAAAGGTGCTATTTACAAATGGCTTCATTTTGAAATGGCAGCTCCAGGCAAAAGTGGAATTTGAGATTCTGTTATTTACTCTCAAAAGATTCAGACTGCATGGTAAACTTGTCTTTAGAAGGCTGGTGTTTATAGATTGGGAGCCAGAGATCATTGTTTTATCCTTGGTGTTCAACTGTTGTCCAGGTTTTTAAAATTTGAATGCCTATTAAATTAGTGAAAGTGTATCTTCATCAACAACTTAGCTTTATTATCACTTTGTCAACTCCATGTTTTAATTATTGGGGCCAGTCAGGTTTGTTTCTGTAGGTCAGCATTTCCTTGCCATACTTTGTAAAAAATGGATCTTAGAAGTAATGTAAGGACGCAGATTATAAGGTTAGAACCTGATTTGAAATTGAAACATTAAGATACAGGAACCTGAGGATGATCTTTGCTACTTAAAAAGTTGAAACCGTTTTGGAGAGCAAATACATGTGGCAGGATAGAAAACAATTTTTTAAGAAAACCAGCAAAACTTCCTCCTTGTTGTGAGCATAATTCTGTTTATGGAATAAATAAACTGAGTCAGTTTTCTGGAGTTTTCCCTAAGGAAAGGGCAAAGGGATATCTATCACCTGGATGAAGCTATAACAAAAACAGTAACAATAATAGTAATGATAATAACTACTAATTTTTAGTGTCTACTTGGTATTTTGTACAGAACTTTCTTTCAACTTGTCAACTGATATTATACAGTGTTAGATTTTCAACTACTATATAACAGTTTTCATGTTGCCTAATTCCATTGAACACAAAATCTAGTGTGTTAGGCCGGTAGACTGGAGAAACAAATTCATAAACATGCATATGTGTATAAGAAAGAACTTTATACACAAGAGCAATAGAATATTGAGGAAGCATCCCAGCCCAGTCCAGATCAAGTCTACAAATCGGATACAGATCTATAAATCCCTCTTCAGACTCACGAAACACATGCAATGATGCTGAATGCAGGAAGATCACAGGCCAGTGGGTGGAAAGTCTTGTGGATCCAGTGGTGGTGGAAGCATCTCAGCACTGGCATGGGTCTCCACATGGCTTCTCCAGCTCCATGGCTCTGGCTGCATCAGCATAGCTCCATCAGGCTTCTCATCAATAATGTCTCACAGGGAATGTATATGTGTCCCACCTCCAGCAAGCTATTTATCTCTGTAGCACCTCCAAAATGAAGCTGCAACCTGACTGACAGGCTAAATTCCACCCCTTCACTCGTAAGTCTCAAATTGATATGATTATGTAATTACCACATCTAGTAATTGTTGAAATATTATCAGATACAATATAATCTGTCAACTATCAAAATTTATCAACTATTAAGTGTTGCCTTCAAAATAATCTTCTGAAAGGGGTTATAGATGTTCAAGGAGGATGTTTACTGGGTCAATAATTATTTTTTAAAATGTCTTGAAAAAAAATCGTGATGATTTAACATTAAATGTGAAATTGAATTAAATTATGAGCAAAATTACAAAATTGTAAAAAAAATTGAAGTATATGACAATAAATATTTTAAAAGAAAGGAAACATTCTTCACTTAAAGTTAATTGAAGAGGCATGATAGAATTATTCATAATAGAAAAATTAAAGGTGATAGTATCAGCCAGATCTAGGTTTGAATTTCTGTTCTAGTACTTACTGGATACAGACTGTGATAAGCTTTTTTCATCTGTAAAATAGAAATAATAATCTCTATTTTTATTTATTTGGGCCAGGATTCAAAGTAAAATATGTACAAGAGCAAGCATATTGTCTTACATGAAAACACTACATTATCTTCCAACTATCAAAATTGATCAACTCTCAAAGGTTGCCTTCAAAATAATCTTCAGAAAAGGGTTATGGAAGTTCAAGGAGGATATTTACTATGTCAGCAAATATAAAGGAAATGAAGTCCTGAAACAAAATTTCATGATGGTTCCACATGGATTTCATTAAAACAGAATGCCTGTACAAAATATCAAGTAGACGCTCAAAGTTGGTGGTTATTATCACTACTATTATTCTTCTTGTTCTTGTTGTAGCTTCATCTAGGCCAGGGGTTCTCCACCTTCCTAAGGCCACGGCCCTTTCATACAGCTCCTCATGCTGGGGTGACCCCCCAACCATAAAATTATTTTCGTTGCTATTTCATAACTGTAATTTTGCTACTGTTATGAATCATCATGTAAATATCTGATATGCAGGATGTATTTTCATTGTTACCAATTGAACATAATTAAAGCATAGTGATGAATCACAAAACAATATATAATTATGTATTGTGAGATATTTATTTCTAATGACAAATAAAGGAAATTTTGTCTTGAAGCATGGTGTAGCATAGGTAACAGTCTTCACACTGGGTACTCGTAGGAGGGCATAGCTGCATGTGGGCGGACCTGTCTGGAGATGGATAGAGAAGCTGTGTCTTGGTTCCTAGGAGCATTGGAAATATGTGTTTTCTGATGGTCTTAGGCAACTCCTGTGAAAGGGTCTTGTTCGACCCCCAAAGGGGTCATGACCCACAGGTTGAGAACCGCTCATCTAGGTGATAGACATCCCTTTCCAAAAGGATAATCCCAGAAATCTGACTCAATTAACCCATTCCATAAACAGAATTATGCTCAAGACAGGGAAGAAGTTTTGCTGGTATTCTAGAAAAAGTATGATCAAATTGTTTTCTATCCTGTCACATGTATTTGTTCCCAACAATAATTTAGTACTTGTACTGTAATCTGTATAGAAGTATCCCTGACCTTCTTTCTCTTGCTATCCACGTAGCAAGTCTATCATTATTTTTCAATGAGTTTCAGCTAAAAGCCCATATGAGCTAACAGTGAAGTTACAGTCAAGAAAAAAAATGGCCTTTTCCTGAAAATTATGATGGAATCTTTTATTTATTTCTGTCCTCTTATATAACATACTTTGCTCCTTTTGTTGAAAAACTCAATTATTACTGGCTTTTGGCCACTTTTATGTCTCTAGAGTAATAGATTTCTATTATAAAACTTCCACTCTGGCCAAAGCAATGTATCATAGAAAAAACGTACTGAGCATAAATGCTCATCTATATTTATTTACCTCTAAAGTGAAAGGGTTTATATAGTATTTCTCAGAAATGACATTTTTTAACATCAAGTACCCAGTAAATATGTACAGAACGATTAAATGAAAACAATAAAACAAACAAACAAATATACAAAGCGAATTTACCATGATTTCAAATAATTTCTCTTAAATAAAGTGTACTGCTTGTTTTCCTGGAAAAAATTAAATTAAGATAAATAATTCCTGAAAGAGTTATTCAGGGACAAAAAGGGCAGAGGGCATGGTAATGGTGCATCGCTCTCAAAGCAGAATGTGGTGGTGAGTTTTAGGAAGCCTCTTAATACCTTTTCTCTGCTTTTCTTTTTCTAGGATGGCCCTCTTTGAGTTTAATTTAGGGCATGAAATCTTCATTTCCCTGGTGAAAATAGGCCCCCAAATCAGTAGTGATTAGATAAAACCTAACTCATCCTTTGCCACTGAGCCAATTGGGACTCACAGCTACCTGAATAAAAAAGTGTAGAGATTGTAAAGTTTTACAAAAGTAGACGAACATCTTTTCCCCAAGGAGTCACTGGTAGGTTCAAATTTTCAACATTTTGGTTACCAGTCAACAACTTAATCACTGTGCCACAAACCTCAGATAGCCCACGGTCAACCCTTCTTAACCCAAAACTTTGGAAGGTGAGAGATATTTAAGGCCAGTATTAAACAGCAATCAATGTGTTAGAGAACATTTTGAATGCTGAAAAGAAGATAAGAACCAGAATATGGGCATATTTTCTGGCACTCACCCAGGGTTTAAATTCTTACGTGATCAGCTCGAACTTGAGTACATCACTTAATTCAGTGCCTCAATGACCTTACCGAAAAGGCAAGGCAAGACCAATACTCAACTTATAGTATTTTCAGCAAAGATGAATACATGTAAAACATAGTGACCAAACTATCCGTTGTACCTTTTTCATGCCAAATTTCACTAGTGAGCAGTTCTTAAAATTCTCGCACAAATTAGAGTTTCCTTCTTTATAAGCGTGAGAGGGCTAGATCAAATTCGGTTGAATAACATTTCCCACCCACAACTCTTAGCTAAAGGAATCTGAGGGTGGGGTGGGGTTTGAGTTGGGGAGACAGAGCACCATATGCTGACAGTAAAGTCCCCAAACACAGAACAGAGGAAATAATGTTAGAGTGGATTTATCAGAATAAACTCAAAGACCCACAAATGACCCACCTTTTACCACAACAGCAAGGGAAAAAATCTGCAAGGGAGCTCCTGCATGTCTGAAGACTCCCGTGATTGTTATTTTATGTCAGCCAGGTTTGATAGTGGGAATGGAACACCTAATTGAAGTAAAAAGCTTACCAACAATAGGGCTGATTGGACTCTGTGGGGCCAGGGGCCACATGGCAGCCCTCAAACAACAGAGAAGAGGTGGGCCTGGATTCCATAATGGACGGCAGGCTCAAAGTTGTAGTCAGAAGAGCTTGACACTGTGGCACAGGTGACTTAGGTAGAACATCCCTAGAAATGAAATAGATGGGAAGCCTATTAAATATTTACTTGAATCCAAAGCCCATCTGTAGACAATTGGACATCCCCTCACAGAAGGGTCACAAGGAAGGGATGAGCCAGCCAGGGTGCAGTATAGCACCAATGAAACACACAACATTCCTCTAGTTCTTTAATGCTTCCCCCCTCCCCCTGCACCACCACTTTTCCACTATCAGGACCCCAGTTCTACCTTACAAAGCCGGCTAGACCAGAGCATGTACATGGGTACAGATAAGAGCTCTCGACACACGGAATCCAGGACAGATAATTCCTCAGGAACAGTAATGGGAGTAGCAATACCATGAGGGTAGGGGGAAGGTGGGGGACAAGGGGGAGAAAGGAGAACTAATCACAATGATCGATAAATAACTCCCCCCCACAGACACACACCCCAGAAGGACAAACAATGGAAACATGGGGGAAGGGAGACAGCAGATGATATAGATATAAAAATAATAATGATTTATAATTTATCAAGGGGTCATGAGGGTAGGTGGGTGGGGGAGGAAGGGAAAAAAGAGGTGCTAATACAGAGGGCACAAGTAGAAAGAAAACATTTTGAAACTGATAATGGAAACATATGTACAAATGTGCCTGATACAATTGATGTATGCATAGTTATAAGAGCTGTAAAAGCCTCCAATAAAATGATTTATTTTTTAAAATAATAAATAAAAATAAATATTTATTTATTTGATCTATATAAGCAGAAAAATTCCAAAACAGGTGAATAGCAGTCTAACTCTAACCTCCAGAATAGCACACCACGGACCCTTGATCAATAACCTGATTTAAGCCTGTTTACAGACCCACAACTGCTTCAATAAAGGGGAGGTCAGGACTCTGTGTGGAAGGACCCCCCTACATCACCAAAAGTTTATATTTTCCCGTTTTCCCAAAGGGATCTGCAGTCTTTCACAGAAGTGCCTTTTCTTTTTTTTTTTTTAAATAATCATTTTATTAGGGGCTCATACAACTCATCAGAATCTGTGCATACGTCATCTGTGTCCAGCGCTTTAGTTCATATGTTGACTTCATCATTCTTATGACACCCACTTTCCACTTGAGTCCCTGGTGTCAGCTCATTTCTCCCCTCCCTCCCCACTTCCACCTACCCCCGAACCCCCAATATTTATCATTTATTATTATTTTATCGTATCTTACCCCATCCCACGTCTCCCTCACCCACTTCTCCACTGTCCGTCCCCCAGGGAGGAGGCCACATGTAGACCTTGTCATCTGTTCCCCCTTTCTCCCTCTCCTTCCCTCCACCCTCCCACCATCGCCACTCTCTCCACTGGTCCTGGGGGGGTTCATCTGTCCTGGGTTCACTGTATTTCCAGTTCCTATCTGTGCCAGTGCACCTCCTCCAGTCCAGCCAGATATGTAAGGTAGAATTGGGATCATGGTAGTGGGGTGGAGGAAGCATTTAAGAATCAGAAGAAAATTGCATATTTCATCGTTACTACACTGCATTCCGATTTGCTCCTCACCTCCCCGCAACCCTTCTTCAAGGGGATGTCCAATTTCCCCAGGATAGGCCCTGGGTCCCCACTCCGCACTCCCCCTCATTCACAATGTTATGAGTTTTTTTTTTTTGTCTTTGATGCCTGATACCTGACCCTTTCTCCACCTTGTCATCTTACAGGCTGGTGTGCTTCTTCCATGTGGGCTTTGTTGTTTCTCTGTTAGATGGTCCCTTGTTTATCTTCCAGAGAAAAAGAAAATGATAAGGCTTTTCATCGATTCCTGGGCCTTGGCTTTAAATTGACATTAATTCTAGGAGTCCTAAGCTTTTGAAAACCTACCAGTCAGAATGGGAGATTATGGAGGTCACATTATTAATGGAATCTCTGCTCAGTTTTGTTTCATAATGGATCCAGTACATCCCCCAGCCCACCCTATAGTAATTCCTGCAATTCCAGAATGCATTATTGTAAGAGATATACTAAGAAACTAGCATAAACCCCATATTTGACCCTGAAAATGTGAAGTAAGTGCTACTGTGGGTGGCAAAGCCAAGTGAAAGTACAACAACCTCTGCTTGGGAAACTAGTGAGCCAAAAGCAATCCAATATTCCTGGAGGGATTGTGGAGATCAGTACCAACATCAAGGATTGACGGACCCAGGAGTGGTGTCTTATTCCACATTTCCATTTAACTCACCTATTGGGCCTGTTTTCAGCATCTGACAATGTCCCACTGCTATTTATAAGGTTTTCAGTAGCTTATTTTTCAGATGTGGACAGTCTAATCCATGTTCATAGTCTGCTATTGGTGTGGAAGCTCTGCTGAAACCTGCTCACTTTGAATGACCTTGCTGTCATTTGAAATATCAGTGACATGGCTTCCAGTATCAGAGCAAATGCAAGCCACCACTGTAAAGCAAACTGACAGACAAGTGGACTCTCAAGATGGAACACGCAGACATTAAATTGGTCCCATCTATGGGCAGGGATGATGGAGAAATTCAAGATCAGCAGCTGAGATGAGGCCAGGGGCTAGCTCTGGAACAGATCATCAATTGATCATATTGTAATTTCTGAAGAAAATAAAAGAAAATCACGAGAGCTAAAATATGACCTTCAGTATATCCCACCTGAGTTCCCAGAGCATCTCAAGAACAGATCTGAAGCATTGAACACTAATGACAGAAGACACGATGAGCTCTGGGATAACAGCAAGAACATCAGACATAAAAATGCAGAAGGTTATTAAAAAGAAGAGAAAGATAAAAGTGGAGATCAGAAGGGATTCTGAAACTTGCTCTTAATCATAGGCAAATGAAAGCAATCCCAAAGGTAAAGAGCTGAACAGAACATTTAAAAGGATAACTGGAGAAGGCAAAGAATTATAATGAAGGACGCAACGATCTAGAGTTAGAAAACCAAACAGAAAGGTGTTCAGCTTATCTTAAACTGGCTCAAAAATAAGCACACCCAAAGGCTTGCTACGTCCTTGGAAAGTAGCCACACAGATGCTCGCTGCACACTAGCTGTGCTTCTCCAAACCACTGCACCTCCATAATGGTCTCCTTTCTCGATGTCTCAAATACTCTGAAATGAGATCTACATTAGCTTATTCCTGGGAAAGTGCTCTTCTGATTGCATACGATTTACATAGGATTTCTCTTATTCCTTCAGAGACAAAGAGACAGTTTCCGAAATTAAGTTATTAACATGGTACCATCTAAGAAGAATTCCAGATCTGCAAGGTTATGATCCAGAGAATTTACTTCCTAATCTTATTGATCATGTGAATAACAATAATCTCCTCCAACAAGCAGAGTTAAAGAATATATGTTAGAAATCCGTACTGCTTACTAAATATTAGCACCATGGAAGCTTTTACGGCATTGAGTACATTTAAAACATTTGTGTCAGATTTGTCTTTTAATGAGGAAAAACTAAGTCGCATCTGTGACTTTTGTCTTTTTCTGTTTTATCTAACATCAAAATGATGAATGCACACACAAAGCATCTTTATCACTAATTGAAAGATATATCTAAGGATAATAATTCTTAATAATTCAAAAACACAACATACTTACCAGGGCATTGGTGAAAGTAGCTTAGAATTCAACAACAAAAATATCTTAACATGTATGTATGACATAAATTCATGCCAGAGCTGGAACAAAAATCTTAGGGAAGAAATTAAAAGCTGTTCATCATATGCAATGTTTCACATGTCCCCTGATAAGCAGAGCTTCTTTATTAGCCCCACACTCAAACATGTAACACTGCTTGATGTGCTTTAGGAAAGTCACACGGACAGTCAACTCTTACCAGAGTAGAGTGTTTAGGCTATGAATAAAGGAGGTTTTTATAAGGAGAAATTAATTATGTAAGCAAGAGTAAATGAAAATCACCACCACTAGGGTTCCAATTGATACATGTACAGGTTTATTCCAAGCAAAATGTTTATAACCATGTCTTGGTGGTCTGTGAATAACCATAGATGATTTCTTTCAGTAAAACATTGGTCTTAGTCCTAGCGTGTGCCTTCCTTCAAAAAAAATAGTTTCAATTAAAAAAAAAGACCTTCCCTTCCAGTTACATTTAAAGCAGAGAAGTCAGTTCATTAGATTATGGGAACTTGTTTTGGCAGTGGGAGATCCCAAAGATATCATATTGACAGATTTTATTGAAAACAGAGAATGACTATGGGAGCTTATCACGAAGAAGTTTGAAGAAAATGGAAAACGATACTGTTGAGGAAAATGCCAGGAAAGGTCTGCTGACGATTACTTTTTTAATCATGATGGCAAACTTGCTCATTGTTTCAGGCTGTCCTCTGAGACTTCTGTTGGGAAATTTTACCACATCCAAAAGAGAGACCTGATCTCCCCACCTTTAATTTCTATTTGTTCCTCAAATTTAAAGTACATGTTAAAGTAACATGACTTGAATTTCTTAAAGATGCCAAATTACAGTTTTGCTGATCCTAGTTGGAGGATATGTTGAGAAACAATAGCTTCACATTCTGACATTTATGTTTAATAAAGATCTCTATGATTTTGTAGCATTTTTTAATAACTTTCAGCTGCTTCCTGATTATAATTATTATGTTCTTGCATCTTTGTTTAATTCTCTTGATGTTTACTTATTAGGAGCCATTAGTAATTATAATTTAACACGATCAAATTAATAATTTAATTACCTTTAGTAGTACAGACTTTAAGGGTCATCTCCCATAGTGAATATATGATGTTTTTTCCTATAATTATTTGTTCTTGTAAATGATTCTAAACATACATTTATTAGCTAGTTTTTGAGGGTACTAACCAGTTACCACTAATTTGAATCATCCAAGTTGTCTAAACATATATTTGAGTGCTTACCGTGACATTGTCATGTAATCAGAGAAACTTTTGATCTCATCTGACATGTTATTCTATTAGAACGTGCAGTTATACAATAATATTCACAACCATGAAAATATTTTTATTTTGAGGTGTTTAGAATAAATCATCATTTCAGCATAAGACATGAAAACTTAGGGCCATGCATAGCATCTTTAAAGGCTTGTCTTAAAACAAGCAGTCATCTAAGTGAGGAAAGAGGGAACCAATTACAAGGAACTATATGTGACCTCCTCCCTGGGGGATGGACAACAGAAAAGTGGGTGAAGGGAGATGTCAGACAGGGCAAGATATGACAAAATAACAATTTATAAACTATCAAGGGCTCATGAGGGAGGGGGAGCGGGGAGGGAGGGGAAAAATGAGGACCTAATGCCGGGGGCTTAAGTGGAGAGGAAATGTTTTGAGAATGATGAGGGCAATGAATGTACAAATGCGCTTTACACAATTGATGTATGTATGGATTGTGATAAGAGTTGTATGAGCCCCTAATAAAATGATTAAAAAAGAAAAAAAAAGCATACATAACAACCTTGAACCTACAAGCATTCAAGACTAACAGACTTAGTGGAACACCGAAAATAAAGAGAAAAGGAACAAAACCAACAGAAACAGAGAACCAAAAGAGGAAGGGATTTGATGGAGCTCTGATAGTAAGCAGAAAAGTAACAAAGCCAGCAGAAACGCCAAGAGCCATGAATGATCTGCTATCTGCTATCATTATTGAAAGTGTCATTCACAGGTCAGGATCTTAGGAACCTAAATTCATGAGGGGCAGGGGTGGAGGGGTGGGGGTGGGAATGTCCAGTAACATGGTTACTGTGGGAAGGAAACCAGGAAGGAAACAATGAGGGCAGAATTTGTCCACATCTATCTGCCCATTCCAGAAAGAGTGACGCGTGCAATAACACATTCCCTAATTCAAATTAGGGAAACACAGGGGAGTGCTACTGCAACAGCCTGAGGGAGTCTGAATCATTGGAACCTCAGGGCAAAGGATCAATGGGACAAGGTATGCAAATCCACAGAGGGATGAAGAGAAATAACAGGGCAAAAGAGTCCCTAATGACTGCAGAGAACAGAGGGAATGAGGAACTGGAGATGGACTTGCTGGTCAGCAGTGGCATTGATCTATTTGGACAGTGTTTGCCATGTAAGAAATAATCTTTAGGGGATCAAACAGAAATCACCCCCAAAGGCCCCTGGAAACTTTCCATTTCCCTCCGTTGAGCAATTCACCCTGCACAGGCCTTCAGGCCTTTCACAGCCCACCTGCATCTAGGCTGTTCTATGAAACCCTGAGTTCTCTTCCCATTTAATCCAACCCATCACTACCCAGCCTGCTCAGTTTTACCAACCCCCAACTACCCCTTCCCAGCCCATTTGTACCAGCTCCAGTGCCCCACCCACCCTTGAATGGCACACCCACCTGCACCCCAGCGCTCCAGCCTCTACTCATCCCTCGCAGCCTGACCACCCTGAGCACCTCCCTTCACCTGACACTCGATGGCCTATTCACATATGCCCCAGTGCTTCACCACACAACTCTGAAACAGGACCCAAACTTCAACTCTCCCTGTCTTGCCTGAGTATGTACACACTAACATTCTATGACCCCACCCCTACCCTCTCACCGACCTCTACAGAGCCTGAATCTACAGATCCACCTGCACCTGTTTCACCTGTCCTTTCAGGCCTTGGCACTCTACTCCTTTCTTTAGCCAGATAACTACCCTGTCCAGCACACCCACGTGCACCAAAGTGCTGTGCCTCCCTGTCCCAGTCTGATCTATACCAGCCAGTTTAGCATCGGGCCTGTCTGGCTCCACAGCATCTGCACTAGCTATTTGCACCAAGTCATAGGAGCCATGCTATCCCTGGGGGCTAGGAAAAGACAGACCGCTTGACACCTGGAACCTCTCATTGGGAAAGGGATTGGCCTTTGTTTCAAGTTGTCTTCTCTATGGGAAGTCAAGCATGCCTAATAACATTGGATCTCCAAATGTTTGTGTCACACCACTCTCCTCAGTGAGAGGAATGCCCACCCTGTCAACCAATACCAACAAAATCATATCGAGAGCAATATCAGAAAATAAAGAAACAATACAAATAAAAGGAAACAACTCCCCCACCCATAAGAAAGGGCCCAAGCTCCTAATATGTCAAAATGAAAACACACCAAAAAAGTCAAACAAAACCATCATGGCTGATGTCAGACGGATCCTGGCTGAGAGCAGAAAATACCAGAACGATGTTTACTTGTGAAAACATCTTTCCACTCTTCTCGAGTTTATACCAAGTGTGTTTTAGAATTCCCAAGCATTTCACTGTGCTGATGTGGAACCTGGATATAAAAAAGAGGCAGATTCAAACAAAACAAGGAAATACTGTATGGTTTACAATCAGGAAATTGTGCCTTAAGGTTTTGTATCCTTTCACCATGTTTATTCAGTCTGTGTGCTGGACAAACAACCCAAGAAAAATGCAGCATCATAATTAAAGAATTTCTTATCAACAACAAAATCATGCTCGTTTAAAGCAAGAGGGCTTGAAGCACTTCTGATGTACATGAAGGTCTATATAGCCTTCAGTTTGAAAGAATTTTAGGCAGACGATATAGATGTGAAAGAAATTTATATTACAATAAAGAAATATATATCAAAGAATTGTCCTAGTCCAGTCCAACTCAAGTTCATGGATTATATGCTAGCTGGAAGCCCCTGAAGACTCACACAGCTGTTTGCTGATGAAGCAGGGCAACAAAGAGGAAAGCAAGGAGATCACAGGCAAGAAGGTGCAGAGTCATGGGAATCCAAAGGTGGTAGGAACCTGGCAGAGTACTGACAACTCCCGGGCAGCAGTCCACATAGACCATTGGCTTCAGAAGCAAAGCAAACAAGCAAGAGTCAAGTAATAAGATAGAAAGGAATAAGAGATAGACCAGTTCTCCACAGCATCTCTTATAAAGAGGCCACACTCCCAAAGATACATCATCAAGCTGTGTCCTAATTAGTGATTGGACTCCACAGATACCTTCACACAGGTGCATCAAGTTGACATAAAATCTAACCAATATAGCAATGTGCTTGGTCAAATCGAAGGTCAGTGAAAAAGAGTAAGGCTCTCAAAAAGACGAAGTGACAGACACAATGGTTGCAACGATGGGCCCCAACATAACAGATATTGTGAGGATGCTGAAGACTGGGCAGTATTTTATTCTGTTGTGCATAGGGTCATTATAGGTCAGGAGTAATTCAATGCACCTAGCAATAACAACATTATTTACATATATATACATGATAAACTACTTATTCCATGAAGAGGCAGGAAAACATGGCTCAAATAAATAATCAAAATGAAGTGGCAAAAATTGACTAGTCAGAAGAACACTAGTATTGGACAAAGAATTCAAAAATCTGATATTAAGATTTCTCTAATAGATCAAGGAAAATATGTGGGGGTGGGGACACTAGAAGAATCCAAGCAAACAATACAACAACAAAATGACAAATTAAATAGAGAAAAAGAATCCTAGGGGAAAAAAACATAGAATTTCAGAAGCCACTACCCACATTAACAAAGGAAAGGAATGAGAAGAAGCAATTAACTGGAATAAGAAATGACAGTGGAGAAATTACAACAGATCCAACAGAAAAAGGGAGACTCATAATACTATGAAAAATTGTTCTCCAACAAATGTGATAATCTAGAAGAAATGGACATATTCCTAGAATTATATCACACAATTAAACCAAAACAAATGTTTTTGTTGTTGTGAGGTGCCATCCAATCAGCTTGGACTACGTACAACAAAATGAAACACTGCATGGCCCTGTTGTTAAGTTTGAGCCTATCGTTGTAGCGACTGTGTCAATCTATCTTCTTGACAGTCTTCTATTTCATTTACCCTCTACTTTCCCAAGCATGATGCCCTTTTCCAAGGACTGGTCTCCTGATAACTTGTTCACAGTATGTGAGACAGTCTTTCCATCTCTGATTCTTAGGAGACTACCTTCCAACACAGTTTTATTTATTCTACTGGAAGCCCACAGTACTTTCAATATTATTTACCAATATCATGATTCAAATTAATCAAATTCTCTATTTTCTGTATTCATTGTCCAATTTTCATATGCACATGAGGCAATTGAAACTACCGTGACTGGGGTCAGAGGTTCTCCTTGTTTTCAACATTTTAAAGAGGTCTTGTGCAGCCTATTTACCTAATGTCATACATTGTTTGATCTCCTATCTGCTGCTTCCATAAGCATTGATTGTGGAAACAAGCAAGATGAAATCCTTGAAATTTTCAATCTTTTCTCAAATAGACATTAGAGAGATATAAATCACAAGTACTCTCGTAAATGGCATTGGTTTTTAGAAAAATAGAAAACAAAATATGTTGGTAAGACTATGTAGAGCCTTCCTTTGTTAGAATTGTAAAATGGTACAAACACTGTGGAAAATGACATGGGACTTCTTTTTTATTTTTCAGGTGTTTTTACACTTTATTCGCTACAGTATAGACCTCAAAGCTGCTTCGTTCCCTCCCAACCCCCCCCACCCACCCACACCACAAGGTCAGGCCTTTGCAGCCTGGGCCCGCTGGAACTCCTGCTGCAGTTGAGCAAGGGTTTCCCTGTCTGTCGCTCTGACTGCTTCTCCAGGTCCCGCAGCTGGGATTCAAAGCGCTTAATTTGGCCATGATATAGTCCAGCCTCTTCCCCACTGTGGCCCAGGCTTCCCCCAGCTCCTGTGTGACCAGCACCGGACCCAGAAGCTTAAACACCACGTTGAACCCATCCAACAGGGCCAGCTCCCCCTTCACGATGTTCTTTTCCGTTAGCTGTGCCTCGAGTTTCTGCCACCCGGACATGGGCTTACTCAAGTCCTTCTGGAGCTGTTGCTATTTCTCCACTTCCCCCGGCAGCTTCTTTTGGATCAGCTCAGCCATGGCGGGACCAGCGCCTGCGAGGAGTGGGAAAGGGGCGCTGGGGCTTAGACTGGAAGATGCCCCAACTTCCCGGCCTGGCCTGGCGGGGATGGACAGCCCGCTGGGGAGGTCAGCCCCAGGCCACCCCTGAGCGGGTGAAAGTAGACCCCAGGACACCTGCTCAAACGCCGCCTGCTCTACTCATGCTCCCCCCTCCCCCCTCTCCCCCGCCCCACCCGAATTTCTTAAACATCTAGAAATCAAACCTTTGGATCCAGCAATATCACTTCTAGGTATATACTTTAGAGAACTAATACTAAAGACACAAAGAAACATGTATGTCTATGTTCATTGAAGCACAGTATCAAAATACAGAAACAACGTGTGTCCATCCGTGAATGAATGGATAAACAAAAATATACTATGCAACAATAAAGAGCAATGATGAGTTTTCAAAAAACATCATAACATGAAGGAATCTGAAAGACATTTTGCTGAGTAGAATATGGCAATTCCACAAGGACAAGCACTGTAGGTTCTATTATAAAAAGACAAACTCAAAAAATCAAATCCGCTGCCATTGATTTGATTCTGACTCATAGTGACTCTATATGGCAGGGTGGAACTGCTCCTGTAACTCTGTACGGGAATATAAGGGCTCATCTTTCTCCTACAGAGCCCACTGGTGGTTTCCAAGAGCTGACAAGAATAGGGTAGATGTTGTGGGATGTACTATTATGCAAGAACAACTAAAAGTAGAAATGTGGTTGTATGTGTATATGCACACAAGTGTTAGATACATATGTATGGGGGAATATATTGATGTATCTCATCTGTGTGTATCCATATATATTAATATATCCTCATGTGGACAATAAGGGTCATCACGGCACAAACAGATCATTCTTACACTTACATAAACACCTCACTGGTGTGTGGTGTACAGGGTCTGAAGGCTCAGAATTGTCGCGGGGGCAATTCAGTCCACTGCTATCCTCATATAATAGGTAAAGATTATGTTTGACATCCTAGTGCCGTCGGGGGTTTGAAAAGCTCTACGGTTGCCATCTAAGATACAAGTATTTGTCTTTATGAAGCTAAAATAAAAAAGAAAGAGAGAAACCAAGGCTAAGAAATGTGTCCAAATGAATCACCTAGAACTTGATGCTGTCCGCCTGTCATACTGACCATTGCTGTACCCTGACAGAGGCCAGCAAAATGTGCGCCAGGACTCAAATTCTTAAATTGTCCAGACTTAAACTCTGAACCAGGGACGACCAGAGCATCTTTAAACTTCAGATACTCTTTCTTAAACACTGAACTAAAACTATTCCATGAGGTCTCCTTTAAGCTAAATAATAAATTGATTTATAAAACAAACAGTATCATCTTTGAGTATTGTGCTCCTTTAAAAAATCATATGTATGAGACCAAACTGTCAACATCTACTCAAAACCAAACATGAGAAGGTAAGGGGGACAGGAAAACTAGATTATCGTAAATGGCACAATCAGAAACGGTGAGAAAATTGACACAGTGAAAAATGAAACCAATGTCACTAAAACGTGCGTAAATTGGTAAATGAGAAGCAAATTTACTGTGAAAACTTTCACCAGAAACACAAGATATTTTAATTATTTTTTTAAAAAGGGCAATATAACACTAGCAGGCAGTAAGCAAAGATTATTTTTTGAGCATCAGAGGTGGATTTTATCTGATTTACTTCCCATTTGTCTTCCCACAATTCACAAGAGGAGCTACAAATACCAGGATAGCAACCTGTGAACATGTTAAGATTATTCCCTTGTAAAACTCACTCATGGATTTCAAGATTAACTGCATTCCCATCGTGTCCAGCCAACAATACATTTCCTTCTATTTACAAGGTCACTTTTTCAAGTGCTCCTTTTAATTCCGTTTGTATAAAATTTATAGCACTCTGAAATATCACCGCATGTAGTCCCTGCGCAGTTAATATAGATTGGAAGAAGTGAATCAGGGCTAATACTGGAGAAATAGTAATATAAGCACTAGAATTATGGAAAGCTGCTATGCATTTGGGCATGGAAAATAAAGTGATATGTGACCATTGCAAGAATGCTATGGAAATTTATTATCTGAAATAAATCTATGATCTTAACAGTGCATGATATATAATATAGCTTCTGTGTAACATTTTTAAGCTAACAAAATACCCTGGCAGGTCTCTATATTTCTTCACTTTTATTGTAAGCGCTGTAATTCCCTTCTAAAAGCTACAAGTTTATATGTCCCACTCTACTTAACTTTTTATAGTTTATGTGCTTTCAGGGAAGTTAGATAGACAAGGGTAATAAAAAAAAAGCTTGCCTGATCAAATATTTACGGGCAACTATCTGTCGTTTTTTCATCCCACCCCCCCAATGGATATTCACTGTTTCAAGGAGTACTCAGCCATCCAAAGTCTGTACAATGGTAGGGAAAGTCATAAGCCAGTCAAAATGTCTTTCTTATAGAGTGAAATAAAGGCTAATATAATAGGCCAAGAAGGCAAGTGTGGGATTTGAAATTTCAAACTTCTTAGTTTTAGAATTTGACGAAAGCAATCTATCTGAACTTTTTCATTTGTGGGAAAATTTCTCAAATGGCAAATCCAGCATTTTTCAAGAGCATATGTGCTCCATTATAAACTACAACTAGAAAACGACGTCGTCAGGAATCGAAGTAGAAACAAAAAGATGGCTTTCACGTGTGGGTGCTGGGAAGTGGGTTGCCGAGGTGAGGATTCTGGCTAAAGACCCAAGAAGAGTAAGCTAAATAAACAGGCAGACTCTTGGATCCTATGAAATTGAACTAAGGTCTATGGATTTTCTTTTTAAGCGTTTAGAAAAGCTGGAAGCATTCCCCACGGTCCTACGGTTTTTCTTTCCTATCTTTCTCTTTTTGTAAAAAAAAATAATAATAATAATATAGGTCTATATCCTCACTGCAGGAGATGTGGAAACCACACTAACTTTAAAAACAGTCAATCAGCCTTTGGACTTCAGGTCTATTGTGAAAGCTCTGTTAAAAGACTTCCGTTAGGTGGGATTGAAAGCCTTATCCTGCTGGGTGGGAGGAAGTGGGAAATGCTGATCTTAACTTAGTTTTGACCCAACGTGGTCTTGAAAAGGGAATAAAGGGAAGTCCTGGCAGCTGTGTGCCTCCCCAGAGTCAAAACCATGACCTGTGCCTATAGGAAGTGCCAGGGCCGAAAGTGGTAGGTGAGTTCCTGGTGCTTGTAAATAATGTGCGGCTACAGTATTAAAATCCTGGCCATGTGCCCCATGACCAATGACTGAGTGCTGGGCAAAAAGGAAATACTGTACATACATGTCTGCTGAACTTCAGACCATCACCCAATTTTGTGTTGCTATTTCATTATAAACTTTTTTCCTTCATTTAGGGCAAAATCCAAATTTTTCCTCACCCATAACTTTCTTCAATAGGTTTTTTATTTGTTTGTTTCTGCTTTTATTGCTGTTTGATGGAATGCTTCTCCTTTGTGTCTGAGATTTCTTCGCCTCTGTAGGAAGGCCCAAGAGTGGGAGACCATTGAGTGGGTTAAGATACTCTGAATAAAAATACTAGTACATATTAGTGTAGAAGCTGAGTTTTTCCAGCACATTTCTTATGTAGGTTTTCATGGTAAAATTAGGCGCCTCGGCAGATATTCAGGTTAGCTTATACTCAAGTATAAACGGTAAACAATTTGAGCCTCCTTGTAGGTCAGAAATTTAGAAAGGTCTCAGCTGAGTGTTTTCATTTCTCAGTTAAGGTCACCAATCAATTGCATTTAGCAGGCACCTAAACTGGGCTGGAAGGTGCCTTATCGGCATCTCCTTTCACCTGGCCCACATTCCTCTCCACATAGCTTTCTTTGTTAGGCCAGCCTGACTTTCATTATAAAAGGGTAGTTTACTTCCTAAAGGGAGGGCAGAAGCACGACTGCCTTTCCCCTGAAATCCTTAAGTTCAAAGTTTTAGAACAGGACCTCCATCATGTTCCACAGATCTAAACAAGTCGCTGAACTAGTCCACATGTAAGGAGAGGAGAAATAGACTCCATCTCTTGGTAGGAGAGTCAAAAGATCTGTAGCCATATTTTACCCACATTAATATAGGTAAGTAACTTCTGTTTCTGTTTTCTGTACTTTAAGTACTTACTTTGTATTTTTCTCTCTCTCTAGATAAGTTGAGAACATGAATTTATTTTTTTCAAATAAAAATGAAAACAAAACTCTACAAGCAACAAATTGTAAAACCATGCCTTTATCTTAGAAAAAATATTTCTACAGCTGTCCATATCTATTTTAAGCCGAAAGGAAATTTAAAGTAGTTTTTAGCATATAACTTTCATCAGAGCCAACCAATTAACTGTTTTATAAGGAATTGTGTACAATTGCACAAATTTGACCAATATAATCTGTTTAACACAAAATTCATACCATAACTATTTTATATTGTTGAGTGCAAATTATATAAAACAGGTCTCTAAAATAAGTATATCAAACAGAAAAATAAAGGATATAGAAATTTAATCACTCAGGTTTCATTTCAGAGTACCTGAAGAAAAGAGTCAGGAAGAGTTAGAAAGAAAGCTGGATTTTAATTGAAAGCTCAATTGCATTTTGTAAATGTGTGCTGGGAAAGATGTTACAGGGACTGCTGAGTGAATTTTGTTTACTGCAGTTCAACATTCATCTAGTAAATCATGTGTGAAGGGACAAGTATAAATGTACCTATTTATGTAGGTGATTTTTCTGTTTCGTGTTTCTGATTCATCTTTCTCCCTTGCTTTATAGGGAGTCATGCCACATTGGTTACAATTAATTTCAAAGCTCTCTATCAGCCATAAAAAGATCTTTCATAATTGACTTGATGTATTTTTTTTCCCTCTGTGGTTTTCTTGAAAGATGAGAATGGTCCGGAAGAGAAGCAAAGTGCAGAAGAAATAGAAGGACAGAGCCAAGAAGCAGGTGAGCTCAGATGCCTTTTGCAGATTCTCTTAGGCCTCTGGAGGTGAACAATGACTTTGGGGAGATGAACAATGGAGGGGAACAATGACTGACTCACTGCTATTGTCTAAATTGTTTATATGTTTTCACCACGCTACCTCAGGTTGCCACACACTTTAACTGAATATGATAGTGCCTCAATTCAAAATGCAGATTCTCCTATTTCATTGATCAATTCCGTTTCTCTCTTATGCTCACAGTTTGCTTGGTGATGTTCTAAGTGGGAAGAGGAGAAGAATGGAAGGACTATGTCAGTAGGGCTGATTTAGCTCAGGAACAAATTAACATACTAGATTGGAATTAAAGAACCTTTAAAAGAAATGATATAGTGGCTTTACACTTGAATTAGTGGGATGTTCTTTACTGTTCTGCACTACATTCATGTTGAAGAGCTATGCTCCTGGTTTTCTTTGCATGTTGTTGGAGATATTTTTTGGAGGCTCCCACCTCATACAGATATAAATAAGACTGAAAGTTGTCCTTACATCACGTCTGCTTACTACAGGACCAACATATCAATTGAATGCATGATCTATGTTGTCGATTACAAAGTAAAGGTTTTTAAACAAAATAACATCTGCAGGTCTAGAGATGTTTATTATGTTCTTCCTGCCCATTTGTGTACTCGGGTATCCTCCCCTTTAAAATAATGGCAGGCATAACCCTGTAGCTATTAACATAGCCACAAACATACAGCAGTCTGCTTTCCCTTTGTGCCTCAGTTCCAGGGAGGACACAGTGTGTTTGAAAGGGTGCACTCTGTCAAATGTGTGCCAGGCACATCCGAGGCCATATGCTGGGTTCTGAGATCCCGGCTTTGGAGATTTTGCTGGATAGTGTGTCAAGTTTTGCACCCAAAACTTCCAACATTAACCTTGGAACGTTTGCTAGGTAATTGTAAGCTTTTATTAGTAACCTGGAAGAGGGAATTGAAGGCCAATCAGAGAAAGCAGTGAAGCAAGACAGGAAAGCTGTTGTCTACTTGTTATGGGGTTAGCTGGCTCCCTTGACCGAAATGTAGTCCTTGTGGTAAAATGAATTTCTTTTTTTTTTAATCGTTTTATTAGGGGCTCATACAACTCTTATCACAATCCATACATACATCAATTGTGTAAAGCACATTTGTACATTCATTGCCCTCATCATTCTCAAAACATTTGCTCTCCACTTAAGTCCCTGGCACCAACTCCTCATTTTTCCCTCCCTCCCCTCTCCCCGCTTCCTCATGAACCCTTGATAATTTATAAATTATTTTTGTCATATCTTGCCCTTTCTGACATCTCCCTTCACCCACTTTTCTGTTGTCCATCCCCCAGGGAGGAGGATATATGTAGATCCTTGTAATCGGTTCCCCCTTTCCAACCCACCCTCTGTCCACCCTCCCGGTATCGCCACTTTCACCACTGGTCCTGAAGGGCTCATCCACCCTGGATACCCTATGTTTCCAGTTCCTATCTGTACCAGTGTACATCCTCTGGTCTAGCCAGATTTGTAAAGTAGAATTGGGATCATGATAGTGGTGGGGGAGGAAGCATTTAAGAACTAGAGAAAGGTTGTATGTTTCATCTTTGCTACATTGCACTCTGACTGGCTCGTCTCCTCACCGTGAGCCTTCTGTAATGTCCAATTGCCTACAGATGGGCTTTGGATCTCCACTCTGCACACCCCTTATTCACAGTTATATGATTTTTTTTTGTTCTGATGATGCCTGATACCTGATCCCTTCAACAACTGGTGATTACACAGGCTGGTGTGCTTCTTCCATGTGGGCTTTGTTGCTTCTGAGCTAGATGGCCGCTGGTTTACCATCAAGCCTTTAAGACCCCAGATGCACCATCAATTTTCTTCACCACATTTGTCTTTGTCTTCAGCGATTGGGTTGGGAAGGTGAGTATCATAGAATGCCAGTTTAATAGAACAAAGTATTCTTGCATTGAGGGAGTACTTGAGTGGAGGCCCAATGTCCATTTGCTACCTTAATAGTAAACCTATAAATATATGCACATAGATCTATTTCCACATCCTCATATATATATTTACTTATGTACATGCTGTTATTTATACCTCTATACCTGCCCTTTGCCTCCTAGCTCTTTCCTCTATTTCCCTTAACTTTCCTCTTTCCCCACTATCATGCTCAGTTTTCATTTGTATTTCAGTAATTCCTCCTGGATACATTACCCTTGATCAAACCCTACCAGGCCTCCTACACCCTCCTCACCACCAATGTGGATCACTTGTTGTTCCCTTGTACCTGGGTTTGTTAACACCACTACCTTTCGCCCACCTCCCCCTCTCCCATGTCCCCCGGAACTGTCAGCCCCATTGTTTTCTCCAGATTGTTCATCCAGCCTATCTTATTTAGATAGACCTGTGGAAGTAATAACATGCACAAAAGCAAGACAGAGCAAAACCAAGCAATAAAATAAAACAAAACAACAACAGCAAAAACAAACCAATGACAAAAAAAAACAAAAAACAAAACACAAGAAAGAAAAGCTCGTAGTTAGTTCAAGGACTGTTTGTTGGCCTTTAGGAGTGTTTTCCAGTCGAGTCTGCTCGGTGCCAAGCCCTGCCCCCAAAGTCTATTTTTGGTATTCCCTGGGGACTTTGTTGCTCTGTTCCCCTTGCTATTCTGTGGCACATCCTTAATGTTTTGCCTCGGTGTGGTGGGATCAGATCAGGCAGTTTTCCCACACTTTGTCTGCTGTGTTGTCACCTGTAGGGCTATAGGTTGGTGAGGGATGTCGTGCCTCATAGTTGGGCCGGCCATGTGGTCTTCTCTGTGGATTGGCTGCTCTGAGTGGGAATATTGTCCTCAAGGCTTGGTGGTCCAGGATGTGCTCCACTATTTCTTCCTCCCCCTTCATTTGCTCCCGTGTGTTCTGATCAGACATGTCCCTCTCCCAGAGCTGCAGATTCAGTGCTGTCCTCTGAAATAAATTATTCTGGGGGGGAGGGGCAGGTGTCCACATAGTTAGCATTGGGGCCGTCCCCTCAGACCTCTCCACTGGTTCCTGACACCACACTGGAATGTTGCATTCACATCTTGGAGCACTGGGTTGAAGTCTGGTCCCTCTTTCCCTGTGGAGATATAAAAAATACCCTCCCCTTGGGTAGGTTAGTGACCTGTGCCCCACTACCCATTTCTTTTTTTTTTTTCCTTTCCTCACCTCCTTTTTAGTTGGCTACCATATGTTGCCATGGATTTGGTCTGGCCCATGAATTTCATATAAAACAAATTGCTCTTATCCTCCCTGTCCCCCATCCAATGCCCCATAGAAGACAAGTCTTTTGTTGTTGTTGTTGTTGTTGTTGTTGAAGACAAGTCTTCTGTGAAAAGCTGTCATTGATTTTACTGCTTGAAACATATTAGTCAGATAACTGCTGACATTTGAAGCCAATCTCTGAATATTTGTTTCCAAAACTCCCTATTCTGTCTTAAACTGTCTTTATCAGCATACCATTGATTACTGTCTTGATCAACATACCCTTTCTTACCCAGTTTCATATTCATACATACACACAGAGTTATGGATTGTTTATTCACCCTATGTCCTTTACTCAGTTTGAGGGTGACCCTCCTATATAGAACAAAAGAAGACAGTCTGGTCCTGTGCCATCCTCACAATTGTTTTTTTTTTTTTTTTTGAGCCATTGTTGCCACCACTGTGTCAGTCTATCTCATTGAGAGCCTTCCTGTTTGTCGTTGCCTTTCTACTGTACCAAGCATGATGTCTGTCTTCAGGAGTTAGCCTTTCCTGACAACATGTCCAAAGTATGTATGCCAAAGTCTTACCATTCTTCCTTGCTCTAAGGAGCACTCTGGATGTACTTCTAAGACATATTTGTCTTAGACAGTCCTTTTGACAGTCCATAGTAATTTCAATATTTTTCACCAGCACCACAATTCAAATGCATCAACTTTTCTTTGGTCTTCCTTATTCAATGTCAAAATTCTACAGGCATATAAAGCAATTAAAAATACTATGGCTTGGATCAGGCATACTTGAGTCCTCAAAGTAACATCCTTGCTTTTCAACACTCTAAAGAGGTTTGGGGCAGAAAATTTATCCACTTTAACAACATTGCCAAGAGTCCTTGGTACAAATTCAATGCAATTCCCTTCCAAATCCCTCCAAAATTCTTCAAAAAACTTGAAAAGTGAATCAACAGCTTTATATGGAAAATATTGGAACCTAGGATAAATAAAACACTATTAAAAATTTATACAAAGTAGAAGGTCTTTCATTCCCAGACCATAAAACCTACCATAAAACCATGGTCATCTAAACAGCCTGATACTGGTGCAATGATAGATATGAAGACCAATAGATTAGAATTGAGAACGCAGAAATACAACCAAGTACCTATAGATAACAAATTTTTGATAAAGGACTAAAACATATTATATTGACAAGAGACAGCCTTTTCAACAAATGGTACTCATAAAACTGGATCTTCACTGGCAAAAGAATGAAACAGGACCCATAGCTCATACCATGTACAAAGACCTAAATATAAATCACACCATCATAAAGATCATCGATGAAAAAACAGCAAAAAAGTGAAGGACCTTAATACAAGCCAATAGGATATTGTTGTGATTTCATTTTTTGAGATGAGCTCTGTGTGTGTGTGTGTGTGTATTTCTTTAAAACAAAACAAAATCCTTCCAGATTTATTATCCCTCAAACCTAAATAGTGGTCTGAGGGGCTTAAAAAGAAAAGAAAGAAGAAAAATAAAATTGAAATAAAGAATCATTAGTTACAAATTCATCTAAAAAACTATTTTATGATCAAACTAAATCAAATGTGTAGGTAATATTTCTGAATCAACTATTAAGCAAATATTCATAAAGCATTTATTGTGTCCCAGACACTTTTCTGAGCACTAGAAAAACAACAGCAAGCAATAAAACCAGTGTGCCTGCCTCCTTGGAGTTTATATTCTGATAGGTGAGTGCCAGCAATAAACACATAAAAATATTGCAATAGCACATTAAATGCATAAAACATATAAACTATTGCAATAAACATAAAAATTGCTGAGCAATAAAATGATACAGAGGGTCTAACAAGAAGGCACTTTTCATTAGATGGATTCAGTGAAAGCCCCCTGAAGCATTGATAGCTAAATTACATGTGAACGATAAGCTGCTGGAATAGAATGCTAAAGGAATGAAACAGAATATTCAAATATCTTAATTCCAGTCGGATTTTGTAATTTTTGAAAAGACATTAAGTGCATAAAAAGACAGGGAAAAAGAAAAGACCAAAGTGGAGATCAGACAGGACTTGCTCATCACTACAGAATAGCTAAAGTAAGGAAGACAAGATGAAGTGAAGTAGCCGTGCATTTGATTTCAAAGGTGATATCAAGAAGATACAAGTCTTGTAATGAAATTTAAAAGGATAAAGGGGGATGATATGGTTGACATTTCTCAAACTGAAAGAACTGGAAAAAAAATCAAACTTTAAATTTAAGGTTTGAGGTATATGAGTCATCAAAAGAAAAAAGGAAAGAATATAAAAAGTCATTGTAGCAAAAGTAATTGACCAATCTTCAGCCATTTTAGGATGTAGTATACAAGGGCGTACACCCCCAAACTGGAACTGCACTGGGTGAGGCAGAGCGTTTGTAGTACACATTGATTCCCACTAGGTAAGCATCTAGCAACTTGCTCTGAGTCAGTGCACCCAATGGCATTGCCTGGGAAGATTCTCTCTGCTCATAGTGAATTTTTAGTAAAAGCAATTTTGCTCAAACCTCATTTTGTGTGATGGCCAATTAATAGAACACTGTGTGGCTGTGAGATTTTTGTTCCCTGCTCAGGAAAAATGCTGCAGAAACTGTTGTGATGTTGAACACAGCTTACAAGGATGGTGCTATGGGGGAAACTCAAGTGTATGAGTGGTTTTCTCATTTCAAAGCAAGGTGAAATGTTGATTGATGACAAAACTCATTCTGGACATCTGTCAACTTCCCAAACAGACGTACATGTAGGCTCATAGTGCTTTGGGAGTTCTTTCCATTGGGTCAAACTGTTAATCAAGCTTTCTATTTAGAGGTTCTCCAAAGATTGCATAACAGTGTGTGACAAAAAATGCCCAATTTGTGGCAGATGGGGGACTGGTTTTGCCACCACAACAAGGTACCTGTTTTTGGCAAAAAACAGCATGCCTTTTTTGCCCCGTGCTCCTCACTCACATGACCTCACTCCATGCAACTTCTTTTTGTTTCCATGAATGGAGAGGGACATGAAAGGACAGTGATTTGACAACATAGAAGAGGTGAAGAAAAAAATGAGGGAAGTGCTGTCAGTCATCCAAACAGATGAGTTTGCAAATGTTTCCAAGAATGGAATCTCAGATTTGACAAATGTATTAAGTGTAGTGGAGAGTTCTTTGAAGATGACAAGATTGCTTTGTAAAAATATTTAAATACATAGCTTTGAAAAAAAATTCCGGTTTTTGGGGAGTACCCCCTCATATAGTCAAGAATTGATGGTTTGAAGGAAAGAGTACATTCGACAGAAAGGTGATCTAAGAAAGTACGAATTTATCAAATTATCAGAAATTATCAGTGTCATTAATATCACATCAAATTTTGCTGAAAATAATTTTTAAAGGGCCACATCATTCAAAAATAATAAATTGACAGCGATCTGTCAGAAATTCAGAAGAAAGCATGGAGCAAAGGATATGATTGCTGTCACGGAGACCTGATCTGAAAGCAGAGAACACGAAAAGGTTTCTTATCTGTGCTGCACTGGTTGTGCAAAGGCAATAAACTAAAATGTATCATACTAACTTATGCACAATATTGCAAAGAAAAGGGATTCCAGAACACTTACTTGTGCTCATGCAGAGCCTGCACATAGAGACCAACATGCAGCCATTTGATCAGAATAACAGGTTGCATCAAAAAAGGATTAGGTCAGGGTTATATCCATTATTTCATCTGTGTGCTGAGAAAATAATTCAAGAGTTTCCCTGGAATTAGAATAGGGCTTTGGGCGTGGAGACAGACTCATTAACAACTTGCAATACACAGGGTAGAGCCTTGTTGGCTGGACGTGAAAGGGACTTGCAGTTCTGACTGAAGAAGATTAAAGACTGTTTCTCGCCTTTAGTGGAGATAATACTTACATGTAGAGACAAAAATACATAAATAAATAATGATCTTCAAATCTAGGCCATAAAAACAACACGGAAAAAACAAACAAACCGAAAAAAAGATCAAAGTTGCAAAGATTTAAATGTATGTGGATCTACAATCCACACGCATGGAAACAGCAATCAGGAAATCAAATGGCACATCACATTGAGTAAATGTGCTTCAGGAAAATCTACTCTAACCTGTTAGCAAGCAAAGCTGTCACTTGAAAACTAAGATGTGACTAACTGAAGCCATGGTATTTTGAACTACCCCACATATAGTTATAAAGAAGACTTGATGCATTTGCGTTTTCGTGTTTGAAAATAGTATTAAATATATCACATACTGACAGAAGAATGAAAACAAAATCTATGTTGCAAGAGGATAACCAGAATGCTCCTTTTAGATGAAAATGGTCAGACTTTGTCCCCCATATTTTGGACATCTCATCAGAGGGACCAGTCCCTGGAAAAGGACATCCTGCTTGGGAAAGTAGTAGCTCGGGGCAAGAGGAAGACTCAAGGAAATGGATTGCATGGTAGCTGTGACAGTGGGATCAAACGCAGGAACAATTGTGAAGACGGCGCAGACCTGGGCAGTGTTTTGTTTGACTGTACATCGGGTCAGTATGAGTCCAACCTGACTTGAAATATTCCGCAACGAACAACAAAAAGAAGTCCGGTGTGGTTGGAGCATCGTGCGCTAGAGGGAATGTGATTTGAGGTGAACATTGGACCAAATTAGGCCTGTCTACAGAAGACGTAGATGCTCTGGTGGTATAGTGGTTAGCTTTGGGTTGTGATCTGCATGGCTTGCTTCTGTAAATAGTTACAGTCTCAAAAACCTGCAGAGGGGTTGCGACGTGTCTGCATCAACTTGATGGCAAGGAGTGAGTTTTATATAAGACTTGGTTTCATTATAGGTACTATGGGAATCTAATCGGAGGTTGTAAGTAATGCAGTGGCATGATGTATGTTTCAGTGAGTTCACTTAGCTTTTGTGTAAAAATAGGCCCCCAAAGGCCAAGTGAGACCATTTAGGTTAGAAGGTTATTGCAAGAATGTAATGATAGCAGTTTTCAGAAATGGAGACAATATGGCCAAATAGGTCTTATGTTTTGAGTGTAAAGGCAACAGGAGTTGCTGACAGGATATGATACATGGGAGAAAGAGGAATCTAGGATAAGTCCTAGATTATAAACTTCAGTTATTACATGGATGGTACCATTTACTGATATGTGTGGTCACAGGACATGGTTTTTAGTAATAAAGTAGGAATTCTGTTTTAGCCATGGTAAATTTGAGAGGCCAACCATTGAAATGTCAAAAGGACAGATACAAAATTCTGATTTTCCAAAGAGAGATTCAAGCTAGACATGCAGGTTTGCGTGATATTACAACCAGAAAACTGGGTGGGAGCCATTAGGGACATGTTGTTATGGAGACAACAAAGGGACCTTACAGAAAGAGTCCTGGGCCATCAAGGTTTCTGGACGTAGAGCAATAGGAGAGAAGGACCAACCAGACAAAAGGTGCTTGAAAAATAAGGAGAGACCCTTCTGTCAAATGCTGCTGATGAGTCAGATAGTGTAAACACAGGAAATGCAGCATTGTATTTGGCACAAGGAGGTCATTCAATAAGAGAATTTTTAGAGGAAGTTTGGAAAAGAAGCCAGTTGGAGTCTGATATGGAGAGATTATGAAGTAAAAGAACAGGAAATATGCTATCCTTTAAGGTTTTGTTTTTTGTGTGTGTGAAGGGAAGTAGAGAAATTGGAATTATTTTGCATCAGAAAGGTATATTTCACTTTGTATTGACAGAAGGTTTGAATTTTGTTAAATATAAAGGAAGGAAAAACACTAGACTTTTCAAAGACCATCTGGCGTCGGCATGAGGTACAGAGTGAGTTTGGTGGGTGGGGGCATACAGTGTGGTGACTGGGAAAGAAGTCCCTGCTTAAGAGTGTTAACTCTAAGATAGTGTGTTTTTCTTTTTGCTTTCTAGGGGGTATCAATACGTCCACTGTGCCGAGCCCGATTTCAGAAGAAGCGCTTGAAGTCTGTAACGATGAAGGTATGAGGTTACTAACTACATTGTCACAAATTCTCAAAAGAAGTATATGCTATTTTGATTCTTATGGCAAAATGATGTCAGAAGCAAATCTAATTTTTAAGTATTTCTATTTCTGACACAAACAAATATCTTGTCCACGCTGTTTTATTGTCTAAACACCAATTCAAGGCATAGCAAATATAACAAGTATAAACCTATTTATATATCTAGTCTTAGAAATTTTATTTCATATCTAGCCCTATAAAAATGTACATATACATTTACATTTGTTCCTCTGAAGAGTAGCTGTTAGGTTTCTTGGGTTAGAAATACCTCAATCCTTGGCTTTGCAAGAGAAAGAATTCACGCCAAAGCCTAGTTTGTGATCCAAGTGAGTTTTTATAAAGGATAGAAGCAAGTTCAGGTGTTACAGTAAACTGAACACAAGTCAGAGAGAGGGGGGAACCACAGCCTGGCCACACAGCACCTCTGACTGCAGGACTGCAGGACCCAGGGGGAGCAGCTGGAAAAAGAGGAGGTGGTCTACTGGTTCAGGTGGGCCTGTGGCTGTTGCGGGGTGGGTGGCAAGGGGGAGTCGATGGTCCTGGTTGACCCCATTGGCTGAATTAAGCCCAGCTGGCCTAGATTGGGCCAATCCAGGTGTACGGCCCCTTCCTGGCTTGGAGTCTGAGTTTGCCCTTGCCCTTGCCCTTTATCCTTTATGCGTGGTTAGGCTCACCTGATTCTCTGCAGCAAACTCCTTTAGGGCGCGCCTTGGCATAGAGAGGGAAAACTCCTTATCTGGCTACATAACATAACTATTTATTAAATAAGAGAATGATTAAAGAAATTATGTTTGGAGATGTTTATTTGAGCCCAGAGAATTAGCTATGAGTCGGTATTGACGTGACGGCAGTGAATCTTTTAGTTTAGAGCCATTCATAGCTACTTATCAGGATCAGTCCAAAAGAGGGGAATTTGGAGACCACCTGCTAGAGATCTTCATTATCCAAGACATAAAAAGTAGGAAGAACTATTGGAAAGGCATTCTTAGAAGCTCTTCTTGGTGAGCATATCATTCCCCGTTCTATGGATAGTTACCATGAGAAAAAATGTTGCTGACTCAAGGCTCATAGGAAGAAAAACATAAGAGAAAAAGCAGGTGAAAACTCAAGGGAAAATTACTGAAGACGTTTCTTTGAGGGCACTAGGACTTAAAAAAGACATGTGAAGCAAAATTAAACAAAGCTTTATTTTCTTCTATTCCAATTAAGGGCAAGTCCCTACACACACACACACACACACACACAAGGTGTTAATATTTTAGATAGTATTTTACCTGTCACTGGTGACAGACTATATCATTGTTTTAGTAAAAATAGAAATGATAGGGAAATAGGTTTATACTTGTTATGATATTTGCTATACCTTGAATTAGTGTTTAGACAATAAAAGTATATGGAATTTTAATATTCTGTTATTTGCAGTATTAATCCCTTTTCAAGGTACCTGGTAAATGAGTCTCTTCTAAATGGTGTATTCTGTGTAATGAGGGTAACTACCACATATACTCGATTATAAGCCAACCTGAATATCAGCCAAGGCACTTAATTTTACCACAAAAACTGCATAAAATATGTGCTGAAAAACTCGGTTTATACACGAGTATCTATGGTACTGAAGAATATGAGCTTTGGGGATACCGACAGCTTATATTTTGGCCCTGCCACTCACAATTTGTGGTAGGAAGGGCAAGGAATTCAAGTAATGATAAAAAAATTACCAAGTAATGATGAGTAAGAGGAAGCATTTTCAGTGCTTCAGCTTTCTCTCCTCTAAAATGTGAATAACAGATGGTGGGACAAGAGGAAAGTAAAAGGAAATAAAGGAAAGAAACAGAAACAAAGGACATTTATAGAGGCCTAAATACAGGCATGTACATATGTAATTACAAAAAAAAATGAGAGGGGAATAGAACTATGTACTCATATCTATATGTTAAGAATTAAGGTTGCAGATGGACATTGGGCCTCGACTCAAGTACTCCCTTAACACAAGAACACTTTGTTCTAAAAATCTGGCATTCTGTGATGTTCACCTTCCCAACACAATCGCTGAGGACAAAGTGGGTGCATAAGCAAATGTGGTGAAGAAAGCTGATGGTGCTCAGCTATCAAAAGATATAGCGTCTGGGGTCTTAAAGGCTTGAAGGTAAACAAGCAGCCATCTAACTTAGGAGCAACAAAGCCCACATGGAAGAAGCACACCAACCTGTGTGATTATGAGGTGTTGATGGGATCAGATATCAGACATCTAAGATCCAGAACAAAACCATACCCAAGGTGAATTGGGGGGAGGGTGATGGAATGGAGACCCAATGCCCATCTATAGACAATTGGACATGCCCTTACAGAGGGGTCACAGGGAAGAGATGAGCCAGTCAGGGTGCAGTACAGCACTGATGAAACACACAACTTTGATTTAGTTCTTTGGTGCTTCCTTCACCCCACTATCATGACCACAGTTCTACCTTACAAATCAGATTAGACCAGAACATGCACACTGCTACAGATAAGAGCCGGCAACACAGGGAATCAGGATAGATTAAGCCCCTCAGGGCCAACAAGGAGAGTAGAGATACCAGGAAAATTAGGGGAGGGTTGGGGCAGAAAGGGGGAATCGAACACAAGGATCAATCTAGAACCCCTTTCCAGGGGGACGAGTAATGCAAAAGTGGGTGAGGGGTGATGAAGGACGATGTAAAATATGGAAATAATAATCTATAACTTATGAAGTGTTAGTGCGGGAGGATAGGTGGGGGAGGGAGTGGAGAAAAGGGGGTAGCTGATATCGGGCTCAAGTGGGAAGAAAATGCTTTGAAAATGATGATGGTGGCATATGTGCAAATGTGCTTGACACACTGGATGAATGTATGGATTGTGATAAGAGATTTAAGAGCCACCAATAAAAGTATTTTTTAATATGGATAGCAATAGTACCCACCTCACAGAATATAATAATACATGTGATGTTGCTTAACTGGTTACCTACATGTGCACATAGAGTTCCCTAGAAGACAGACTATGAGGTGGAGATTAGGGAAAGACATTTATTAGGCTGGGTTATCTAGAGGAGCCAATCGAGTATATATATACTGAGAGAGACAGACAGAGAGAGAAAGAGATGTTAAATTCATGGATATAGCTCACAGTTGGAGAGGTGATCAAGTCCCGATTCAGGAGTAAGACATAAAACTGGAAGCTTTTTCTTACATGGCTAAAGAGGCTGAAGAATACAGTGTCTGAAGGTCAGATGGTAGGCTCTTGGGGTTGTGGGAATGGGTAAATCTCAAAATTTGCAAGTCAGATGGCCTAATCAGTTTGCTGATATTCCAAAAGTTCAGAGGATTCCGATTTGGGTGCAGGATCCAAGCTTTGCAAGAACATGTCTGTATATTGAATGCATGTGGATATTCCCATGGAAATTCCCCTTATAATCCATTGGCTACTCACATCAGATTACAAAATGGAAAATGATTACATAATAGCTGCCAAACCACTGAAGTCCATGACTTTGGCACATTATCTCAAATAACCATCACAGGAGAGATCTCACATAAACACCTGTGAAAGGGAACGATTAAGGAAACAGGATTGAATGATGGGACAAAGTGAGTGGCAATACAGTCTCTGTGGAAGCCTCAAATAATCCAATGGTAGATAGGTCATTTACAGAAGGCTATCTAGGCTTCTGCAGAGGTAAGAGCACCTGGTCTTTAAAAGCTCCCATTGGCCTACTAATGGGCTTTGGATCTCCACTCCGCACTCCCCCTATCATTCACTATGGTAAGATTTTTTTGTTCTGATGATGCCTTATACCTGATCCCTTCGACACCTCATGGTTGCATAGGCTGGTGTGCTTCTTCCATGTGGGCTTTGTTGCTTCTGAGCTTGATGGCCGCTTGATTACCTTCAAGCCTTTAAGACCCCAGATGCTATACTTTTTGATAGCCGAGCACCATCAGCTTTCTTCACCACATTTGCTTATGTGCCCATTTGTCTTCAGTGATAAGTTCGACACCTTGTGATCACACAGGCTGATATGTTGTTCCATGTGGGCTTTGTTGCTTCTGAGCTAGATGGCCGCTAAGCCCATTAGTAGGCCACTGGAGATCCCCTTGCAGAGGGGTCTCGGGGAGGAGATGAGCCAGTCAGGGTGCGATGTAACAACGAAGAGAAATACAACTTTCCTCTAATTCCTAAATGTTTCCTCCCCGCTCCCACTACCATGACTCGAATTTGACCTTGCAAGTCTGGCTAGACCAGAGGATGTACACTGGTACAGATAGGAATTGAAAATACAGGGAATCCAGGGCAGATGAGCCCTGTAGGATGAGTGGTGTGAGTCGTGAAACAGAGAGGGTAAAGGGAGAGTGGGTAGGAAAGAGGGAACCAATAACAAGGAACTATATGTGACCTCCTCCCTGGGGGACAGACAACCGAAAAGTGGGTGAAGGGAGACGTCGGACAGGGCAAGATATGACAAAATACCAATTTATGAACTATCAAGGGCTCATGAGGGAGGGGGGAGCGGGGAGGGAGGGGAAAAATGAGGACCTAATGCAGGGGGTTTAAGTGGAGAGAAAATGTTTTGAGAATGATGTACAAATGCGCTTTGCACAATTGATGTGTGTATGGATTGCGATAATAGTTGTATGAGCCCCTAATAAAATGTTTAAAAATAAATAAATAAATAAAAGGTCCCATTGGAAAGACAGTTGACAATATCTGGCCTGGTGAAAGGGTATGGTCTTGGATGAGGCAACTCTCTTCCATTGAGGCAATCCTGGAAGCTGGAGATGGATGATGGCTGTCTAACCTGTAGCTAGGAAAGTAAGTTTTGTATTCCTAAGGAAGAATCAGTTTGGCCTGCAGCATCCATCACAACATTATTATCTTCAGGGATTCCTCTCTTTTTCATTGCCACTCTTTAAATGCATCATTTGGCTCCTCCCTTTATATAACTCAACGTATGTGTTCTGACATCCCTGGTTTGGAAACCATTCCACATATCTAAATATGTAACTGCTGTCAGATAATAACATATGTTATAATAAGAAAATTTAACGTCAGCTTAGAGGGGGAAATAACCTTATAAAGTTAGCGTGGAGAGACATACTGGTGTTTATCTTAAGCAGAATATTTTGTGCATTCTATTTATTTAGCTTGTGATAAAACGTTTGGAATGTCATGAATTGAAATGGCAGAGGTTAGGAAACAAGAGCAAGAGGGCATCTAACTTAAATGCTTCCAGCTGAGATTCTTCCTGTTGAGTTGTTTTGTTAGCGATCGCACATCTTTTCAAAATATACTGGTTGTGATGTTTCTTGATGTTTCTTTTAGGATCTCACACAATTAATTGCTCATCCCAGGATCAATTTCTTTTTATGATTTATTTTAACTAACATTTTTATGTTAGCTGTGAGAACAGGTGCTTGGTGCCAATTGTTTTCCTAGTAATTGTGAACAATCCAAGCTGCTAGCAGGAGATATAACTGATTGGCTTATGCATCACGAGATTGTGATCTGCAGGGGTAGGCACCTGTTTCCAATAACTCAATACAGCCAAAAGGTGGACAGGAATTGAGTTAGTAGGGTGTGGCATGCGGAAGAGAAGGAATACTGGTTAATAACTCACCAAAATTGGGTTCAAGTTAAAGACATGGCAATCAGGACTGAACTGAAGTTATCTCCCAGGTAAAACTGGCCTGAGACAAAAATGACATACACTTAATTATTGAAAGATTTCTTCCTCTACTGGTAAAAATACACTATTGATTTAAAAGGGAATGCCAGTTTTTATATGTAAAATCAATCCAGGAGTAGAAATGTTAATACAATTTAAGGTATCAAATATATAAACAATCAAATGAAGAGGGCATGAAAATACAATGACAAAATTGTTCTTAAGAATAATAAAGTACTCTCGTACTTTGATGGTTTTTTTTAGCTAATATATCAGGGAGCTTCAAAAAGTTCATGGAAAACTTAAAAGTTATTGGAATGGATCAAACCACAGTGTAATACAATACTTGATCAGTTGACCTTCCTCTTGACCCAACCTGAATTTACTGTAGGCCTAAATACTTCTCGCTTGTTCCATGGCAGAAATTTCTTCTCTGGCTTTTTAAAAAATATTATTGGTGTTCTTTTCTTCCTCACTCTTTATTTTTATCTCTGTATCATTATTATTATTTTCTTCTTTCTGTTTCACTTTGGGTTTGTTTTTTATTGTTTCTCTTAAGTTTCCCAGTTTATGAAGCACAGAAGGAGGAGATACATAGAGACAATAACTGATGCAATGGTTTATCAGGGACCGAGTGGGGAGGGGGCGGGGAATTTGGGGGCAAACTTCAGGAGTGGCAAAATTCAGGAGTGGGAAGGGAGCATTAGAACTGATTGTGATGATGTCTGTATAACTCTTTTTAACTTTTCAACTGATCAAGTATTGTATTACACTGTGGTTCGATCCACTCCACTATCTTTTAATTCAAGTTTTCCATGACTTAACTTTGGGTGTGGATGATGTGTGAATTTTATGTTAAGAAAACTACAAAAAGAAAAAAGAAACAAAGTTGGCCCGTGGTTACCATGGGTGAAGGGGGAAGAGTTTTTCCCTGGGTGGCACCGAGTTCATCTTAGTGGTGGTGGAAGAATTTGGAAAGGATTTCAATAATGGCTGGACAACATGAAGAGGATACTAAACAGCACTGAATTATACATGTAAAAGTTGAATTGGGGAAAAGATTACATTCTTAAATACCCTGTGAGCAGCTCCACTCTGTTCTATGGGATCCCCACAAGCCATGATTGGCTCCATGGAGGTGGAGGTTTGTTTTGTTTTGTTTTACAGAAACGATCAACAACAGGAAAAAATCCATCTACCTCTTCTCAAATTGAAAACAAATAATGAACATAAAAAGAAAAAAATGCATTCATTGTTTCTGTGATACTAGTCACCTGGTCAAAGGTTCAAGTGATAGAATTTCATTATGTGTTGTTATAATACAGTTACTTGCGATATTTATCAAGTTTTTGAAAGCAAAACAAAACATTTGAATTTTTCCATGAACTCTGGAAGCCTTTTCACGTAAAACTTTTGAAGCCCTCTCTCTATTCTGGTTGTCTCAATACTCCTAATAGCTCATATGCACTATAGCAAAGGGTGTGTGTGTGCTATTTACAGAAACCTGGTGTTACTGATGTATGTAATCAGTACCTAATTTAAATGTAGGCGTCTGGCAGTGCAGATATTACGGCTTAATTGCTAACCCAAATGTTGGAGGTTCTAACTCAGCTGCTTCCCGGGAGGAAGATGCGGCAGTTACTCAGTAAACCATGGCAGACGTGGGGGCCCTTGGGGGCTGTTCTGTCCCTCCTGGAAGGCCATTATGAGTTGAAATTGACTCAAGAACATCAGGTTTTGGAATATGAATGTACAGGTCAACTAGACCAAGTCGAATGCTCATGAATATTAAAATCAAATCAAGTAATACTCAGCTACAAACCCAAACTTGTATTCCTTTGGTGTGTAAATCAGCACATCCTTGTTGGGTTTTTATGAAGTGAAATATCACCTGGCAAAGGATTTCTTAATCCCTCTAACAATTTGTTATACCATGGTGGATTGCTTACCTTTCTGATGCTGGAAGCTATGTAACAGGTATTTTTAAGTAATAGCAGATTTACTGTGGTAGATAGGTTTCAGCAGATCTTCCAGTCTAAGATTAGGAAGAAAAATGTGGCAATCTACTACCCAAAGTGAGTTAGTTTAAAGTTTATGGATAAGAAGTATTGTCTGACCTCATCTTTCTCTCGTGGAGAGGATTTCAAACTGCTAACATGGAAGTTAGCAGCCAAATGTACCCACTAGGGAGAGCTCGTGAGGCCTTCTACTCCCATAACAAATGTACAGTCTTCGAAATCCACAGGAGCAGTTATACCTTGTCCATATCGGATACAGAGAGTCAGTATTGACTTAATGGCAATGAGATTTTGTTGTTGTTAATTTGAATTCCATGCCCAAAACAAGTTAGTCAATGCTTCTTAAACATAAGCTTTTAATTGGCTGATTTGGGGTAATCGATTACCAAGTCTTTCTTCCTGGTCTTAGACTGGAAGCTCTGCCAGAGTAAAACTGCCTTCCTGAGTACACCTGCTGATACTTACAATGCTTATGGTACATAATTAGACATATAGTTAGGAAAGTAAAGGGCCAGTGATGGAGAGAGAGACATTTGGTGAAGTGTATTGACTCAGTGGCCACAATGAGGGAATCAAACACGCTGGCAATTGTGAAACAAATGCAGGAAAAGCAACAGGGGGTGTTGAGATGAGAATTAAGTGCTCGCAGCAATTGATTGTAGCAAGGCTGGGTGGATGGTATTGGTTCAAAATGAATCTGGACCCTATTTCTTGCTTGAGTTATTAAAGTAAAGAAACAAAATATCAGACAATACGTGAAATTTAGACTTCCTCAGATTAATATTGTTCCACCTATTTTCTATTATTGGCATCAACCACCCAAGTACCTGGTGTTTCACCTCCTTAAAAGCTGTCCAGGGTCTGCATTTGATCATGTATGGATACACTTTAGGAAGATTGAGTTATCACTCTTGGATTTTAAGAACCCTAAATATGGAATGAAAACTGCTGCTCTCTTGAAGCTCAATAAACAGAAAAAAGCTAAAATAAATAGATCATCTCCAGTACTGAATGCTTTTATTTATATATAAAATGTATTTTTAACTTACTAAAGGATAACTTAAGACTCAGAGAAGGAAAGATTTGCAGAGGGCTGTTTTCAGGGTAAGGCAATTCCATTATGAGTACTAACTCCCACTTACATGAGCTACATGAAAAAGTAGAATTTTATTTTAATCATAATAATTTATTTTTGTGTTGGTAAGAATAATTCATATCTATTGTAAAGTATTTTTCATGTTTAAAGTTGATGAAAACATAAGGATATAATAATTTTCCCTTTAAGGATTAAATGTAAAAATATTTTTTTCCCCTCAGGTAATAATTTCCATTAATAGTTCTCTGTCTTTAAATATTTCTCAAGTAAGTGATTTTTGCAGGAGGTACACTATTACATTATGTGGGTGGTCCACAGTTTACATAGCATTGCCCTAATGTTAGATTGTTTAGCTATAAACAATTTTCTCTCCACTATAAGTAAAAGGCAAAATAGGCATGTATGTTTAAATAAATTTTTTGTGCATTTATGTATTTGATAAGTATATAAAAGTTGACTTGCTGGTAAAAGCTTGAAATATTTTATTGCTTAAATGCATTTTCTTATTTTAAAATACTGCATATTTATTATAGAAAAAAAGTGAAATAAAGGAAGTGAAAATGTCACCCATAATCTCAACTCCCAGAGCTAGGCATGTGTAATATCAAGGGGCCCAACAGTTTGTGGAAATGTTCCATTAGCTTTGAATTCCATTTTTCCATGTTCTTTAGACTTTTACATCTTAATTTATAAGTTTCCAATAAATTTTGAAGAAGCCATATATACATCTATGCCTTCTTTTGGATAGTCTACAACAGATTAAACTCGTGACTGGACACTATATATACAAACAATGTGGGTTGGCAATAGGATAAACTTTCAACAATATTCATTGAAAGTGGCAGAACCATGTCCACTAGATACATGTCATAAGAAAGCAAGAAGGGTATCAAGATAGTAATCCTGCGGTAGTCTGTCCACCATTCATTGGGCACTCTCAAGGCAAGAGATCCAAAACAAAGTCAACGGTCCACCAGTTTTATGTGTTTGGAATATCTGCTTCTTTGCACGCTAGGGAATCTAAGCCTTTAGTCCAAGGGTTAAAGGTGAATTTGAGGTAAAACCCAGTTTATTTAATGGGGCTTCTAAGTAGAGTCCTCCTGGTGTTGTCATTTTTAAATTTTTTTGCTGACCTTCCATTTTACCAAGTATGGTAATCCTTCCCTCCAGATAACATCCAATGTGATGGAGGCAAAATCTCATCACAATCACTTGTAACTTGTTTGTTCTTCCAAGAGTTCATGGTATATTCAGTATTATTAGCCAAGTGCATAATTCAAATGCATCAACTATGTTTCATTCTTTTCCCATTCCCCATCTTCCCTAGGCATCTTAGAAAATACTATGGCTTGGGTCAGACACCTCTTAAGCATCAAAGTGACATCTTGCTTGTTAAAGATGTCTTTTGCAGCAGTTTTGCCCCAAACAAGACATTGTCTTACTTGATTGTTGCTTCCTTGGGCATTGATCCAAACAAAGAGAAATCCTTGACAATTTCAATATTTTCTCTGTTTATGATTATTTTGCTTTTATGATTTTGTTTGCTTTATGTTGAGGTATAATCCATACAGAAGTTGTTCATTTTTACCAATAAATGCTTCAAGTCCTCTTCATTTTCAGTAAGCAACATTGTATAATGTGCATCTATCAGGACTTTAATGAGTCTGTATCTAATCCTGATGTGACATTCTTCTTCCAATTCTCAAGTATTAGTTCAACATGCAGGTTGAGTAAGTATGGGGGCAGGTACTCTCCTGATACACAGCTTTCACTATTGTAAGTCAAGCAGTGTTTGTTCTGTTCAAGGAACCTTTTCTCTTTGAGCAACTAACTCAATGGTATGTATATATCGTTCCATGTGAACAAAATTAAGTGTTCCAGAATTGCCATTCCTTATCATGTTATCCATAATTTGTTATGATCCACACAGTTTATTGCCTTTACATAGTCAATGAAACACAGTTATACATATTTCTGGTATTCTCTGTTTTCAGACAAGATTCATTTTATGTCAGAAATGACATCATTTGCTCATGTCCTCTTCCGACTCTAGCTTGAATTTCTAACATTCCCTCAATGTGATGCTACAAATGCTTTTTATTTTTTATTTATTTATTTTTAAAATCATTTTATTAGGGGCTCATACAACTCATGACAATCCGTACATACATCATTTGTGTCCAGCACATTAGTACATATGTTGACTTCATCATTCTCACAACCCCTGCTTTCTACTTGAGCCCTTGGTGTCA
>NW_022109491.1:43141299-43152617 GCF_000313985.2 Echinops telfairi
GCTGAATTGTTAGAACAAAGTGTTCTTGTGTTGAGGGAGTACTTGTGCAGGGGCCCACTGTCCATCTGTTTTCTTAATACTCAACCTATAAATATATGTACATAGATCTATTTCCCCCTAATCATATATAAATATATTTACATCTTTATATGCCTGTATTTACATCTCTATAACTAGTTCCTTTGCCTCCTAGTTCTTCTATTTCTTTGTACTTTCCTTTTGTCCCACTAACATGTTCTGCCTTCATTTGGGTTTTAGACGTTCCTCTCGGGTACATTGCCCTTGATCCAGCCCTGCAAGGCCTCCCACACCCTCCTTGACATTGATTTTGGTTCACTTGTTGTTCCCTTGTCCCTGTGCTTGTTAACACCCTCTTCCTTTCCCCCGCCACCCCTACCCCCATGGTCCCCGGATCTGTCATCCCGTTGTTCTCTCTTCTGCCTTGTTTATTCCACCTATCCCTTCCAGGTAGACATACTATGTACCATCACCAGACTAAGTGCAATGAAACGACAACAGAAAGTAAAACAATGGCTACAACTACAACACACACATGCATACATATATAACCATATGAATAGTTCAGGGTCTGTTTGTTTTCCTTCACGTATGCTTTCCAGTCAAGTTTGATGGGGAGCCATGCCCCGGCACTGCCTCTATCCCTGGGGACCTCACTGCTCTGCTCCCCCCACTGCTCTGATGCATGCCACTAGAGGCTGGCGTTCGGCATGGTGAGCTCATGGCGGTCACAATTCCTGCCGTGTGTCTCCAGTGCTGTCCCCAGTGGTGTGATGGGTCAACGAGGAACAGTGTCCTGGTGGGGTTGGCGCCGTGGTCATCTCCATGCATCACTGTTCCAAACAGGTGCATTGTCCCCAGGGCTCAGCGAGCCAGGATGTGCTCCACTCTTTCCTTTTCTTCCCCCTTCGTTGGCTCACATGTGCTCCTACCAGACCAGTCCCCCTTCCCCTCTTCCCGAGCTGCAGCTTCAGTGCTGTCCTCTGCAATGAATTCCCTCTGGGGGAGGGTGGTGCCGTGCATCCAGTTGGTAATGGGGCCGGCCTCTCAGGCCCCTCCATCAGTTCCCTGCTTCATGTCAGTGTGTTGTGCACCTGTCTTGGAGCTCCGGGTTGAAGTCTGGTCCCTCTTTCCCTGTGGAGACACAATCAACACCCTTGCCCTGTGTGGGTTAGTGCCCTGTTCCCCTGGCTACCTATACCTTTTTCCCTCCTCCCTTTTAATGGGCTACCATATGTATCCCATATGCATCCCTGGGTTTAGTCTAGCCCCTACCATATTACCTGTACCACACTCCAGGGACGTATGTATACAGCATCTTCTTCCCTATGCCCTTTTTGAAAAAAAAAATTTTTTTGAGCTTACCTCAGTAGACTCATGTAGTACTTGTCCTTTTGTGCTTGGCTTACTTCACTTAGCATAATTTCCTCCAATTCTTCCCATGCAGTGAGGTGCTTCATGTGTTCATCACTGCTTTTTAGGGATGCGTAATACTCCATTATATGTATGTACCAGCATTTTTTAATCCATTCGTCTGTTGATGGAAATTTGGGCTGTTTCCAACTCCTTGCAATTGTAAACTGTGCCGTGATGAACATTGGGGCACAGATGTCTGGCCGTGGTTTGTTTTTTGTCTCCTCTGGGTATATGCCCAGTAGGGGGATTGCTGGATCATAGGGTAGCTCAATTTCCAACTGTTTTAGCTATCGCCAAATTGATTTCCATAATAGCTGTACATACCTACAAGTCCACCAGCAGTGGACAAGCGTTTCTATCTCTCTGCTTCCCCTCTGACACTTATTCCTTTCTGATTTCTTGAATTGGGCTATCTTTGAGGGTGTTAGGTGGTATCTCATAGTTGTTTTAATTTGCATTTCTCTTATGGCTAGAGTTCTGGAACATTTTCTCATATATTTATTGGCCATTTGGATTTCTGCCCTTGAGAAACTCCTGCTCAGGTCCTTTGCCCACCTCCTGAGTGGACAATTGGTTTTTCTGTTGTTGTAGTTTAGCAGTGTGTTATAGGTTTTAGTAACAAGGCCTTTGTTGGATGTGTCATTGCCAAAGATGTTTTCCCATTCTATAGTCTCTCTTATTACTCTCTTGGTGAATTCTTTCGATGTACATAAATGTTTTATTTTTAGTATGTCCCGCTGGTCAATTTGTGCCTCCTCTGTGTTGTTGGCCTTCCCGATTTCCGATAGCCTATGTAATCCCTGTACCAAGGTTCTCAGGTTTGACCCAATTCCCTCATTGATGGCCCTAATAGTTTGGGGTTGACCCTCAAGGTCTGTGATCCACCTTGAGTTTATTCTTGTGTATGGAGTGAGGTAAGGATCTTGCTTCATTTTTCTGTAGCTACGTATCCATTTTTTCCAACACCATGAATTGAAGAGGGCATCTGCTTCCCATTTGATATTTTTGGGTAACAAATCAGTTGTCTGTATGCCAATGATTTTATTTCTGGGTTTTCAATCCTTTTCCATTGGTCTGAATATCCATCGTTATACCAGTACCACGCTGTTTTGACCACTGTGGCTGTATAATAGGTGCTAAAGTCGGGTAAAGCAAGCCCTCCGGATTTGTTCTTCCTCTTGAGTTCTCTACTAATTCTTGGTTTCTTCCCTCTCCATATGAAGTTGGTAATCTGTTTTTCCAACTCTTTGGAGAAAGTTACTGGAATTTGGATCGGGATGGCATTGAACTTATATAGTGCCTTGAGTAGAATTGACATCTTTACAATATTGAGTCTGCCAATCCACGAGCATGGGATCTCCTTCCATTTGTTGAGGTCATCCTTAGTTTCTTTTAATAGTGTTTTGTAGTTTTCCTCAATCAGATCTTTTGATTTTTGAATCAGGTATATCCCTAGATATTTCAATTTGTGTTTGGCTATTGTGAAGGGTACCCCCTTTTTGATCCCCTCTTCTGTGTCCTTGTCTGATGTGTACAGTAGTGGGATAGACTTCTGTTTGTTGAGCTTGTAACCTGCTAGTCTGCCATATTCGTCTATTGCTTCCAGTACTCCTCTTGTGGAACTTTTAGGATTTTCTATATATAAAATCATATCATCTGCGAATAAACATAGTTTCACTTCTTCCTTCCCCAGGTGAATCGTGTTTATGTCCTTTCTTTGCCTTATATTGTTAGTAGGACCTCCAGCACGATGTTAAATAGGAGTGTTATCGAATGCTTTTTCTGCATCTTTTGATATCATCATGTGGTTCTTTTATTTCTTTGTTTCAATGTGAGGAATAATACTTATGGTCTTTCATATGTTGAACTATCCCTGCATCCCTTGTATGAATCCCACTTGGTCATGGTGAATTATTTGTTTTATATATTTTTGTATTCTCTTGGCTAGTATTTGTTAAGGATTTTTGCATCAATGTTCATTAGGGAGATTGGTCTGTAGTTCTCAATCCTTGTGGGATCCTTGCCCGGTTTAGGTATCAGAGTTTACTGGTTTCATAGAAGGAATTTGGGAGTTTGCCGACTTTTTCTATGTTCTGGAAGAGTTTGTGTAGGATTGGTGTCAGTTCTTCCCTGAATACTTGATAAAATTCACCCGTGAATCCATCTGGTCCTGGAGCCTTCTTGGTTTTTAATTCTTTGATAGCCTTGTCTATTTCTTCTACTGATATAGGTCTGTTGAGGTTTTTGATGGCCTTTGGGAATAATCTGGGGAGGGATTGTTTTTCCAAGAATTCATCCATGTCTTCCAAGTTTCTGAATTCATTGGAGTACAGTCCTTCATAGTACTGTGCAATTATCCTTTTGATTTCACTATGGTCCATTGTAATATCCCCTCTTTCATCCCTCATCCTTGCTATTGAAATGTGTCCCTTCCTTTCTTTGGTCAAATTCCCGAGAGGTTTATCAATTCAATTTATCCATTCAAAGAACCAACTTTTAGCAGCATTGATTTTTTCCATAGTTTTCTTATTTTTTCTCTTCAGAAGCTCAGATCTAATTCTTATTGCTTTTATTTTTCTGTTAGTTGGATTTTCTTGCTGACTCTGCTCTAGTTGCTGTAAATTTTGTGTCAGTGTATCAATCATATCCCTCTCCTCCTCCTTTATGTGTGCATGTAATGCTATGAGACTACCTCTGATGACTGCCTTTGCTGTGTCCCATAAGTTTTGGTATGTCATGTTTTCATTCTCGTTGGTTTCTAGAAATTTCCTAATTTCATCTTTGATCTGAGCCATTATGCTCTCCTTTTGCAGTAGTGAGTTATTCATTCTCCAATAGTTTGCCCTTACTTTCTTTATCTTCCTTGGGTTTATTTCCAATCTTATTACACAGTGGTCAGAGAGAGAGGTCTATATGATGTCAAGGTGCTTGAATTTATGTAGATTCGACTTATGCCCTAGCATGTGGTCTATTTTCATAAATGTGCCATGTGGACTAGAATAGAATGTGAATTCCTTTTTGTTTGGGTGAAGAGCTCTGTAGATATCTATCAGGTCAAATTGTCTAATTGTAGTGTTTAGATCTTTAGTCTCCTTGTTGAGTTTCTTTCCGAGTGATCTATCTTTCTCAGAGAGCAGGGTATTGAAGTCACCTACTATAATTGTTGAGGCTGTGATTTCTTTTTTCATCCTTTGAAGTGTTTGCTTGACATATTCTGCTGGAAGCTTATTTGGTAAGTAAATGTTTAGAATGCTTATTGGTTCTTTATCTAATGCTCCCTTGAGCATTATATAGTGTCCATCCTTATCTCTTTTTATGGTTTGCACTTGGAGGTCAATTTTATCTGAGATTAGGATTGCAACCCCTGTTTTTTTTAGTTAGAGCTTGACTGACAATGTCTCCATCCTTTGATTCTCTTTCTGTTTTTATCGGTAATGTTGAGATGTGCTTCCTGTAGGCAGCAGATTGAGGGTTTGTGTTTTCCAAACCAGTTTATTAGCCTCTGCCTCTTAAGGTCTGAGTTCATCCCAATAATATTCGGGGTCATTACATCTATCTGTGGACCCTGTAGTGTCATTTTATCTCTCTTGTGTTGGGTATTTTCCTGCCTCCATTTCTTTTCTGTGGATTGTGCATATGTGTGTTTGTGGTTCATTCTTGCCTTCTTTCCATGACTGTGCCAGTTTTATCTTGGGGGCTGTTTTCCCTTTGATGGTCTCTTGGTGGAGTTGTTCTTTGTGGTGGTCTCTTGCATGTGCTTGGTGAGTGTTGTTCTTTCTGCCCATACTGGGTCAGCGAGGATCTTTTGTAATGATGGGTTCCTTTTAGCACATTCTTTGAGGCTTTCCTTGTATGGGAAGACTCTGACTACTCCATCTATTTTTATAGATAGTTTTGCTGGATAGAGTATTCTTGGGTTTGCGTTATTTTCCTGCAATTTTTGGAATGTGCTGCTCCACTATCTCCTCTTCTTCACGGTGTCTGCTGAAAGGTCTGAGCATATTCTTATCTGTTTGCCTTTATATGTGGTTGTCTGTTTTTATCTAACCGCTCTCATAATTTTCTCCTTTTCCTCATAGTTGTATAGTTTAACAACTATATATGTCTTGGTGACGACTTCTGGGGATTCAGTCTAGCTGGCGTTATTTCAGCCTCCTGGATAGTTGCCTGGTTTTCATTCATTAAGTTAGGAAAGTTTTCCTCCAAGCATTCCATCACTATTTTGAATGTTGTTTTCCTTGATGTGGATTCTTCCTGCAATCCGATAATTCTGATGTTGTTCCTTCTCATAGCGTCAGACATAGCTCTGAGGTTTTCTTCAGCTTCTCTGATGGACTTGTAAGACTTTTTCTCATGTTTATTAATTTCTGTTTGTGAATCCTCTAGGTCACTGGTGCAGGTCTCTGCCTCCTCCATTCTCTGGGCGAAGTCCGTGAGTTTGCTGTTAGTTTCTGTTTATCTCATCCTTTAAATCCTGTATTTCCCTTTGGTGCATAGCCTTTACTTCCTCTATCATTTCATCCTTTTTCTGTAATGCTTCCCTCATGTCCTGTATGGCTCCAAGCAGCATTCTGAAGATTTCTTTCTGTGGGAGGTCAACCTCTGCCTTTTCTATGACTGCTGTTAGGTCCAGGTGGTCCTCTGGCAATGGATTTTGTTTCTCATTTCTTGTTGAAGCTGTGGAAGCAGCTTGCTGTTTTTTGTTTGATTTGTGGGCACTTGGTGCCATTTTCCCGGGTGTCTCAGAGCCCTGAGCTCTCTTTGGGAGGTTGGTGCTTCATCTGGCTGCCTTTAACCAACTGCCTTGAGGGGGTGTGTTTCACCTTTGTCCTGCTGGGGATTCCCTCGCGCCTTCTCCTATGGTTTGTGCTCCAGCCACCTTCAGGTCTCCTTAGGGCCTGTTTGCAGCTGTGCAAGCTGCGGTCTGATAGAAAGTATTGGCCCCAGTGCAGGGGAGTGTATTTAGGGGATGGGTTGGAGATTGGGTGATCTGTTTCTGACTAGAGACACTTCCCTCAGGAAGGCAAGTGGGAGGGGGGCCATGACTGATGTGCAAATGCACCACTGCTCAATGGGTGGGACAGAGTGAGCAGGAAGAAGGGAGAGTGCAGTGATAAAGCCCCCAAAGCTTGAGTTCCTATGTCACAGCTGTAGAAAGTTCTGCCAGACTTGGGTCCTCTGCCTGGCCGGCCTAAAGCAGTGTGACAGGATGGAAATCTCTGAGTGCGTGTGTGTTCCCACCCACGCATGCACGGGCATGCGCATGTATAGGGGGCGGGTGGGAGGGGGAAGCCCAGGGAGGGGGCTGGCTGGTGGATCTGAAAGGAGCCCGCAGTGATAGGGTGGGCTCCTCTGGGATGGGACCTCCGAGCGTGCGGGCAGGTCTGATGGGTGGTTTACGTGGAGCCCAGAGGCCGGACCTCAGTCTCTGCCTTCCACCTGGTTGTGGCACCGGGAGCGTGCCTTGGGGGGTGGGGGGGTGGGGTAGGGTCTGGCCTGCTGGACCGCAAGGGGTGCCCAGGTGGGGCCCGAATCTGCAGGGGTGGGGGTTATGCTGGTTGGAGCACACATACGGGCCCCAGGGCCCCTGATGCGGGGTGGAGGTTATTGGCTGGTAGTTTTGCGCAGAGCGCCAAGGTGGGCACAGCCTCCGCCGTGCACCTGGATGCCTTGTGGAGCAGGTCCTGGCAGAGCGGGTGCGCAGATTGCTGCACCACAGACCACAGGTGTCCGCACGGAACCCTGGCTATGGGTGGGAGTTCACCTCTGTGTCTGAGAGATGCTCTGAGTGGTCTTGGGAATCGAACAGACAAATTTGGTATCCCTACTCCGCCCCCAACTCTCCCTACTCACTGGTCTCCTGAGAGCTCCGGGCATGAGCTACCTATCTGGTGGCCATCTTCCCGGGATCTCACCCATGATCCTAATTCCACCTTACATATCCAGCTAGACCAAAAGATGTACACTGGCACAGATAGGAACTGAACATACAGGGAATCCAGGATAGATGAGCCCCTCAGGATCAGTGGTGAGAGTGGCAATATCAGGAGGGTGGAGGAAAGGTGAGAGAGAAAGGGGGAACAGATGACAAGGTCTACATATAACCTCCTCCCTGGGGGACAGATGGCGGAGAATTGGGTGAGGGAGACGTCGGATGGTGTAAGATATGATAATATATTAATAATTTAACTATCAAGGGCTCATGAGGGAGGGGGGAGCGGGGAGGGAGGGGAAACAGATGACAAGGTCTACATATAACCTCCTCCCTGGGGGACAGATGGCGGAGAAGTGGGTGAGGGAGAAGTCGGATGGTGTAAGATATGATAATATATTAATAATTTATAAATTATCAAGGGTTCAGGGGGAGGTGGATGTGGGGAGGGAGGGGAAAAATGAGGAGCTGATACAAATGGTTTTTATACTCTTCAGCAAAATTTTATTTGTGTGTGATATTAATGTAAATATTGGTTAATTTTCAAATAATTTCTGTTGTATCACCTTTCTTTGGACTAGGCACTGATGCTATATATTTCAGTTAATTAGCAAGCCATCTGTCTTTGAAATTATGGGCATTGATGAGTGAGCATTTTAAACATTGTAGCCATTGGTTGAAGCATCTCAACTGGTATTTCATCAATTGTTGGAGCCCCCTTTTCTCCTGCCAGTACTTTCAGTATAACTCAGACTGCTTTCTCTAAAACCATTAGTTCATCATATATTACCACCTAAAATAGTTGGGTTTGAGCAAATTATTTTGGAGACAGTGATTCTATGTTCATTTTATCTTCTTTCAATAATATAACATTATTCATTTGTGCATTTCATTGAATGAATGCCATAATTTATTTAGCCAATATTCCATTTCAAGCAATTTCTTTGTCATAGGTTTTAAATTCCTTGTAAATGTTCATGTGCTATTTTTTACAGTAACCTGATAAATGGGAGTGCATTAAAAATATTTACATTTGCTTAAACAACGAGTATAATGTAATCTTGTTTAGGATTTCCTAAATAATATATATTTACTATAAAAATGTCTAAAAATGTATGAAAGCATAATGAAAAGAATCAAGGAATCCTGACATAGGAACCCTTCATATTTTGGAGACAATCCCCCCCCTTGCATGTTTTTTCAATATGCATAGACATACATTTTTATATAAATAGATAAGACAATCTGTAATTGTAATGCAGTTTTCCTCTTTTGATTACATGTTTTCTGTCTTCCAATTTCTCAGAGATTTAAATACACTCACCAAGAGTCTAGTCCATGGATCTGACTTCCTGTGTCTAAATTCTATATGTACATACACTAGAGCTAGAAATACAATAGAGGATAAATTACTTAATATTGCTTTGTTTCAGTTTCTGGGTATAAAGTAGGGATTATGATAGGACCTATATCACAAGATATTGAACATTAAAATTAGTCCATCTATTTTAAAACCCAAGGACTATTGGGCACATGGTCTCAACATTTTTATTGTCACATGGGTCATTAGTCCAGTCACTGCGTTTGGGTTGATTACAACTCATAGCTACCCTGCAGGACAGGGTAGAACTTCCCCCGTGTGTTCCCAAGATTTTAACACGTTATATTATTAGAAAGCCTCATCTTTATCCCACAGGGCAGCTGGGGATTTTGAACTGCTGACCTTGCAGTTATCATCCCAATGAGTAATTAATTTGCCACCAGGGATCCTTAGTCTGTAGGTTCCCTTTTTGATAAGCACAGATATTTAATTTTTAAAATAGTTTTATTGGCTTACAATTCACATGTCATACAATCCATTAGTTCAATCCTATTAAGAGCTGTACATTCATCACCACAATCAATTTTAGAACATTTTTCTGTCTTGTACTCATTGTTTTAGCTCCCTATTTCCACCCAACATCTTCTGTCCAAGAAATCATGAATCCAGTTACTATCTCTAGAGATTTACGTATCCTGGATTTCATATACAGAAAAACATATTTTAAAAAAATAAAAATTAACAACAATAATAAAGTAAACCAGAGATAAACCTCAATTTAAAAGAAAGCAGAAAAATACTAAAATGTAGATCAAATTGTAAGCTGTCAAATGTTAACTGTATCTGCAGTAATTCTCTTTCCAATGCACTTCTCATGATTACTAGGCGAAAAACATCCCTAGCCTATGGTCAGAAGGAATTCATCAGAGACTTAATCCACGTGTGCTTCTCCTTCACTCTGCTTGTCTTTATTCTTTCTTTTTAACTGAAACAACTTTAAAATGGGTCAAGGGGGAGATCAAATGATGATATTTTATTTGAACCTAACCACATCTGTTATAATCAACTTTAATAATGCCCTCAGTCTGATAACAAGGTTAGTCATATCTCACTAGTTCATCTTCTATTGTTTGTACTTATACTAAAACTAGGACCTGTAGCTTACTCCAGATATTATCTTTCAGTAACTTTATACTTTCCACTTTAACACATGTGTAATCCATTATTGAGTTTTACATATGCTGTGTGTGACAGATCCTGTTTCATATTTCTTCCAGTAGATAGCCAATCTGGCTAACACTATTTGTAAAGAGATTATCTCTTCCATTTTGAATTGATTCTGTTCCTTTTTCATATATCAGTTGTCAATAGATGGATAATTTTACTTCAAGGTTTTCAATTTACTCAATTGGTTAACTAATATGTCCTCTTGTGCCCGTGCAGATTGTTTGAGTTACTGTGGCTCGCTAGTAAATTCTGTTATCTGGAAGTGTGAAGCCTCCCACTTAGTTCTTCATATTACTTAAATGTTTGGGGACCTCTTTCCTTTCTATATAAAGTTTGAGCTTAGATTTTCCATTTCCTTAAAGTATGTTATTAGGGTTTGGATCAGGGTTGCAGTGTATTCATACATTGTTTGGGGGGAGTGTTGACATTTTCACAGTAAGTATTTTGTATTTCGTTAGTTCTACAGTTTTATTTGTTAAATATTTTACTTCCCTGGTTAAATACATTCCTGGGTGTTTTACCTTTTCGGGGGCTATTTCAAAGGGTATTTTTATTTTTTTTTATGGGATTCATCTTGTTCACCTTGTTAGTGTAGAGGAACGCAACTGCTTTTTGTACATTGCTCTTGTATCGCCACTTTTCTGAACCCTTTGATCAATTCTAGTAACTTTCCTTGGGGGCTGGACTGTTCCATATATAAGATCATATCATAAAAGAATAAGGATATTTTACGTCTTACCCATGAGGATATCCTCTGTGAGGGTAAGTCAAGACGTATTGCTACTACAATTGCAGTGCATACATGCAAGGGATAATCACTGGTAGCAGAGATATAGTTAAACACATTTTGTTTGGGACTATCCCTTGTATGTATGAACTACAATACTCGCACCCATACATTTTGTGTTTATTTAGCAGAGTTTCTTTGTCCATTCCTCACCTGAGGGGCACTTGGGTTGTTTCTAGCATCTTACTATTCTGAACTATGCTGCAATGAGCACGGGAGAACATACATCTGCTTGCTTTGTGTCTCTTACTTCTGTGGAGTCTGTACCCAGCCGTTGTAGTGCAGTTGGAGGCCATTTCTTTGGGGCTTTCTTTTCCCAGTTGTTTCAGATGGTGCCGTATTGTTTTCCACAATGGTCGCTCATGTTTACAGGCCCACCAGAAGTGTATGAGTTCCAGTTGCTCCACACCCTCTCCAGCATGTGTTTTATTTCTTTCTCTCTTTTCTTTCTTTCTTTTTCTATTGGGCTATCATGGGTGTAAGATTATATATATATTTTTAAATCAATTTATTGGGGCTCATACAATTCACCACAATACATAGATCAATTGTGTAAAGCACATCTATACATTTGTTGCCCTCATTATTCCCAAAATTCGCTTTCCTCTTGGGTTCCC
>NW_022109491.1:43153133-43159046 GCF_000313985.2 Echinops telfairi
TTTGGTGTTTGAAGCCTGGTCCCTTTGGCCCTTCATGATCACACATGGTGTGCTGCTTCCATGTGGGCTTTGTTGCTTCTGGGCTAAATGGCCGCTTGTTTACTTTCAAGTCTTTAACTGATCATGGACATTTTTTCATGCATTTGTTAGCTATTTGGGTATCATTTATGATGAACTATCTGTTCATATCTTTTGGATATTTTTAATTGAATTGGTCTTTTCTTATTAACATATTGCACAATTCTATAGGTTTCGTTTCCTTTCAGCTGCTATTCTTTTGTTTCAAATTGTTCCATTCTCATTTTTAATAAACAGTTTTATTGATACATTTACAAATACCATACAATTCATAGTTCAACATTATCAGGAAGAGTTGTGCAATCATTACCACAATCAATATTAGAATCTTTTCTTCTCTCTTGTACTCCTTGTATAAGCCTACTTATACTTGCCTGCGACCTCTTGCCTACCTCAGTCTCCCCTGCCATGCCCCCTAGGAACCTTTAGTCTAGTTAATGTCTCTACAGATTAGTCACTTGTTCATTGTGTCCTTTTCCCAAGTCTGTGCACTTTTATTTGCATGGTGATGTCTTTTGATGCACATAAGGTTCTTATTTTAATAGGTTCAAGTCATCTATTTTAATTTATACTGGGTATGCGTCTTTTATTATGTTTGGTAATATGTGTATGTCCTCAAATAGGGCCATTAAAGTTTGTCAGTTTCTTCAGTGATTATCCTTAAAATTCTGGGATTTCAATTTAGGTCTCTAATCTATTTTGACTCAATTTTCATGCTGAAAGCAAGGCATGGGTTCTGTTTCATTCTTCTGCAGTTGGAGATCTAATTTTAGCAGCATCATTTGTTGCAGAGGCTCTTTCTCATGTGATGTTTTTTGTTCCTTTGTTGAAATTTAGTTGCCTGTAGGTGGATGCGTTTATTTCTGGGGTTTCCATTCTGTTCCATTGGTGTGGGTAGCTATCATTTCACATGTACCATGCTGTTTTGACTACTGTGGCTGTGGAAAAGATTTTGAAGGGTGGTAGTGTGACACCTTCGATGTTGTTCTCATTTTAAGTTCTTTTCTTGTCCTAGGTCTCTTTCCTCTCAGTATGAAGCTGGTAATTCATTTGTTCATTTCTTTAAAGAATAAAATTGGGATTGGGGTTGGTTGTGGGTTGTATTTATAGATTGCTTTGGGTGGTATTGAATATTTTACAATATTAAGTATTCCTGTCTATGAACTTGAAGTATTCTTCCATTTGTTTAGGGCACTTTTGGTTTCTTGTACATATCTTTTGTTTCTTTAGTTAGGTTTATTATGGCTATTTCATCATTTGTGTGGCTATTGCAAGTGGTATTATTGACTGTCTTTTTCAGAACTCTCTTCCTAGTATACATAAATCCAATTGATTTCTGCTTGTTAGTACTGCATCCTACTACTTTACCAATCAATCCCTCAATTGTTTCCAATAACCTTTTTGTTTTCTGCATATAAAATCATACTGTCTTCAAATATTCAGAGTTTCATTTCTTCTTTGTCCAATTATATTCACTTGATTTTTGTTGTTGTCTAATGGTGCTGGCTAGGATTTCAGGAGAATATTGAATAACAATAGTGAGAGGGGGCATCCTTGGCTGGTGCCCATTCACAGGTGAAATGTTTTCCATTTTTCTCCATTCAGAATGATATGGGCTGTTGCTTTTTTGTACATTGCCTTTATTACGTTGAGGAATTTCCCTTCTGTTCCGATTTTGTTGAGTGTTTTATCAAAAATAGGGGTGTTGGTTTGGGTATTCTAGAGAACAAAACTAGTGATACATGTATGTTTATGTATATTGAAAGAGAGTTATACCTAGAAATGGTTTACATCGTTGTAGAAGTACATCAGTAAAGTCTGGTTCAAGTCTAGCTTATCCTGAATTGTAAGCTGACAAACTGGAATCAGGATATGACAAAGCAGGAGGGGCACAGGGTGGTGTGTGTAGAGGTAACTGAATCCAAAATCAGCTGTGGGCTTTTCGGATCAAGAGGTGACAAAACAGAAGATTGATGGATTATATACAGGATCCAGCTCCAGCAGAAGGTGAAAGGCAAAAAAAAAAAAAATTGGCTCTTGACAGGATCTCTCTTTTATATAAAAGGACACACCCTCCAAGATGGTATAATCTGCAGGTGCCATGAATAAGTTACTGTGTCTCTTTCAGTCACAGTCTCTAACTCCCACCCAATGACCTTTCCCTACATAAGTCTTGTAAGAAGGCGAGGAAAGATACTGTTTATATTCGCCTGTGAGTGATTGCAAATAGGATTCCCTGGAGTGTCGTCTGCTTTGTATCAAACAGGCACTCATTATCTGCAAGAGCCAGGAATAGATGCATCCTCAGGACCTAGATCCCTGCTTAGTTAAATTCCTGGCTCCAAAAGAAAAGTATAACATTATAGGAGAAGCAGCAGTATCAGGACCCAGAACATGGAACTGAGTGATGATCTTTCCAACCCACAGAGCAAGTAAAGCTGAGTGTTATTGTGGGAGTGGCTTGCAGAGTGGAGAGCCTGTGGGCACATAGCTCAGAAAGCTGGGCTTGCTGAGCCATGGAAGTGGGGCTGAGTCCCTTTGGGCTGAGGCTTACTGATGTGGCAAAAGAACCACATAATGAGTGGTGGAAGAAGATAGTTCTAGAGTGGTTTGCCTCTGGGAACTTCTTTCAGGGAGTTGGGTTTGCTGGTCTCTGGAGTTCAAACAGAATGCTTTCAGGTTAGAGCTGAGTAGTATGCCATGCATGGGGTAACTATTATCAGACTTGACAGAACTTTGTAACATGTGCTAATACACAATTAAAATTTGAGTATTTCTCAATGACATTAAAACTTTTAAAATAAACCCTTTAATCATGAATTTTGTCTGTCAGGTCTAAGTAGCCATTGCAATGGACATTAGAACCTCAAGATGTAAAACAGAACACTAATTAAGACAACACAGCCTCCACCACTACTGTAGCCCAGGTTGTCTAATTAATTAAACTCTAACCTTTATCAACTTGACACTTGTATACAACTCTTTAACCATACATAATCTCCAAACAAAGACAATAATAAAACCATGCTTGCACCTAACTTGATACAACTAACATGCATGCAACCCCGAAATACACTAAATCCATTTCATCATATATTTTATGAGTAAACAAAAAAATATTTGATGCGTCCATACAAATAAAAATTACTCATAGAAATTGTAGTCCTAATTTCCACAACAGGTCACATGGTCATAGGTGGTATTTAGAACTGCCTCCTTTTACTACTCATTTCGTAGTTCCTTGGCCTACAGCTAATACCTCACACAGTCATGGTTCTAGGGCTAATAGAATGACTCAAACCTTCATTTCTAAAGAGGCTGGTCTATTAGGAGTTATATACAAATGGGGGTGCTGTAGTTTGCCATTGACTTTAATCACAAGACATGGTAGTACTAAGAAATTACCTGAGGAATCTCCTGAACTCCAGGCAGGTTCCTTTTCCCTCCATTATGCAATACTATTCCCATTTCCCCTTGGTAATCAGGATCAACCACACCACTCAATCCAGTAACGCCCTTCTTTGCCTATTGAGGAGTCCAAAATGACCACGAGGCATTCTTAACTTCCAGTTCATTGGAATTAGTGTGCATCCAAGTGGGTGTATTCTTCCCTTTGGAACTATGACTCTAGACTCAAAGAGCAGAAGGTTGCAGGGATGAGAAGCAAGCTTGTGGTGAATGATTCATTCGGTGTAACAGTAAGTGATGCCATTCCATTTCTACTCTTTGGCCCATGAACCCACGAATCCTGGCTAGTGGAAGAATGGCACCATATCTTGGGTGCTGGTTTAGAGTATATATAACCTCCCAGAAAACATTGTCCCCATTCTGCTAGGTGTTTCGTTTAGCTGGTGCTATAATTATGTAATTAGAAATCCATTCCATCTTTCAATCATGCCAGATACTTCAGTATTATAGGTCACATGGTAAGATTAGTGGATTCCATGAATGTGGGTCTATTCCTGCCCATCAATTGCTATGAAGTGACTCCCTGGATCTGAGGTGATATTGTGTGGGATAGATACCATGCTGGTGGCTGAGATATCCTGGAAGTAAATGGTTTGGCATAAGCATTGGGAACAGGAAAAGAAAATCTGTATCCAGAGTGTCTATTCCAGTAACAGCAAAACACTACCCTTTCCATGAAGAAAGCTCATATATAATCAGCATGCCACCAGATTGCTGGCTGATGTCCCTGAAACATAGTCCCATACCTTGGACTCGGTGTTGGTCTCTGCTGCTGTCAGAGTGGCAATCAACAGAGGCAATAGCCAAGTCACTTTGATGAGTGGAAGTGCATTTTGCTGAGCCTACACATAACCGTCATCCCTGGCAACGTGACCAATTTGTTCATATGCCCATTTGGCAAGTACAGGGGTGGCTGGGGAAGAAGATGGCTGCTTTCCACAGATTCTGTCATCTTACTCACATGACAAAGTCCTCCTTTGGAGAAGTGACTATGGTAAACATTCACGTGAGAAACAAATATCTTCACTTTGGGATGTGTCCAGAGATATCTATCCATATACCTCTTCCCCACACCTACTGGTCACCAGTGTCTAATCCTACTGGAGGGGTTGTAGTGGAGGAATGTGAATAGCCTTGCGATCAGACAGAGAGCATTGTGAAGTAGATCATGGCAGATGTTAGGTTAAAATGTAATGTTGTGTAATCTGATATCCCTGTTGACCTATTTCAAAGTTTGTCATACTTAGATGATTTTATGTCACCTTGAGGATGTCTGAAACTGTTGGAGTGGAATCCAACCTGTCGGTCAAATTGTCAAGCAGGTTGCTTGGTTAACTAATGGCTATGCAGTATGAAGGTACAACCTGAAATGGAGAGCAGAAGGACCCCAGCTCCTTCCTGGGACCTTCCTAAAGGACAAGAGGAATGCCTCCAAATGGGCAGAGCTTGGAGCAGTATACCGGCTAGAAACAGGTGCTTTCTATAAACAGGTCTTGTGCAGCAGATTTACCCAGTGAAAGGAGTCTTTTGATTTCCTAATTGCTGTTTCTATGAGTATTGATTGTGGAGCCAAGCAAGATAAAATCCTTGACAATCTTTTCTCCTTTTGTCATAATGTTACCTATTGATCCAGTTGTGAAAATGCGGATTTTCTTTATATTGAGTAGTAATCCATACTGAAGGCTACAATCCTTGATCTTCATCATCAAATGCTTCAAGCCCTCCTTACTTTCAGCAAACAAGATTGTGTAATATGCACATAGCAAATTGTTCATAAGCCTTCTTCCGATCCTGATTTCTATATAACTTTTCATACAATCTAGCTTTTCTGATGATTTGTTCAGTATACATTTTGAATATGTATGGTGACAGAATGCACACATCTTTTTTAAAAAAATTATCAACCATGTTGTATTTCCTTGTTGTTAGCACAACTGTCTCTTGATCCATGTACAGTTTTCTTGTGAGTATTGTATCGTGCTCTTTGGTTCCCATTCTTCCCAAACTATCCACAGTTGTTGTGTTCCGCACACTTGAATGCATTGGCACTGTCAACAAAACACAAATAACTATCATTCTGTCATTCTTTTGGTGTCATGCCAGTCAAGATTCCCCTGACATCAGCAACCATGGCCCCTGATCTACATCCTCTTCTAAATTTGGCCAGGGCCTCTGGCAGCTCCCTGTCAATGTACTACTGCAATCATTGTTGGATAATCTTTAGCAAAAATTTACTAGCATGTGACATTAATGTTAACGTTATGTAGTTTGAACTACATAATACTGTGACCATTCTTTAGAATAAGAACAAACATGAATCTCTTCCAGTCAGTTGTCCAAGTGGCTATTTTCAATTTTTCCTGGCAT
>NW_022109491.1:43159978-43162103 GCF_000313985.2 Echinops telfairi
AAAAAAAAAAAAAAAATGAATACATAGCTTTGGGGGAAACCCGTGTTTTTTTTTGGGGGGGGGGTTACCCCCTCAGAGATGAGTGAGTTTTTCAGTCTTCATCAGCTTGCTGAAACATTTCAGTAGGCATTCCTTTCTTTTTGCTGATATTTTCAAAGTAACTTGAACTTCTTCCTTCTGTACCCTTGGTTAGTACTCATGCTACCTCCTGAAATGTCGACTAGTTCTTTTTGGTATGGTGACTCTATGTATTACTTCTTTCTTCTCTTGATTCTTTCTGCACCATTCAACATTTTTCCTACAGATTCTTTCAGTATAACTTGAAGCTTGAATTATTTATTGATTTTGTTTCCAGTATAAGATACACTGAGCATGTTTATCCTTTTGATTTCTAACTCTAGGTCTTTTAAATTTTCATTATATATTTGAACTCTGTCCTCTTGAACTGACCTTTGAAATTTTTTGTTTAGCTCTTTACATCATTTCTTCTATGTGCCTTAGTTACTCTATGATAAAGAACAAGATTTTCCCCTAATATTCATGCTAATAGTTTAAATTTGTTCCTGCTTTTAATGACCTTTTGCTTCCTTTATGTATGATGTTCTTAATGTTCTCCCATTAGTTCTCATGTCATTAGTGTTCACTATAACTAAAATCTGTTCTTGAATTCACATGGATAGACTCAAGGTCATATTTTGGCTCTGGTGACCACGTTGTAATTTTCCTCAGCTTAAACATGAGCTTACATATGCACAATTGATGGTCTGTTCCGCAGTCAGTTCCTAGCCTTCCTTTGAATGCTGAATTTCCAGTCAGAGTCGCTTCTGACTCTTGCAGGAGTGTCTGCAGAGTTGGCCCGACCATAGCACAGTGTTGTATGGCAGCAACAGAATGGTTGTCTCCTTCTTCCCATAGCTGGAAAAACTTACCCAAGCTGAGGTAAGGTATTCCCTGTCTAAGTAGTTTATAAATGTGTGTGTGTGTGTGTGTAAAGGGGGTAATATATGGCCCCTGGCACTAGGTAGCTTCTCTAGCTTGTTGCTTGAGGACAGGGTTAGAAGATTACATGACCTCAGAGGAGACATCTGCCTTCATCTTGGTGATTAAGTTTATAGAGGTGGACTCATACATTATTTGTCCATTTGTGATTGACTAACTTCACTCAGCATAATGGCTTCCAGGTCCCTCCATTTCATAAGGCATTTCATGGTTACATTTCTGTTTATTAAGAATGAAAATCTGTGTGTACCAGAGTTACTTCATCCATTCTTCTGATAGGCCTTTGGACTGTTTCTAGCTTCTTGCTATTGTGAATTGTGCTGCAATGAAAGTTGGAGGGCAAATGTTTATTGGTGTTCCGTTTCTTATTTCTTTGAGGCATATACCTAGCAAAGGTGTTTCTCCTTCACAAGATATTTCTCTTCCCAGTTGTTAGGTTGCTCCGTATTGCTTTCCACAATGGTGGTACATATTTACAAACCCACCACAGTGTATCAGAGTTCCGATGTCCACACAACCTCTCCAGCATTTGTTTTTCTTATTTTTTTTAATTAGACTATCACTGTGCATGTAAAGTAATATCTCATTGTTGTCAAGATTTCTATGTTCTAGATGGCTAGTGATTATGACCAGTTTTTGAATTTTTAGCCCTTTGCGTATGTGCCCTGTAAATTCTCTATTTATATCCTTTGTTCTCTATTCATTGGATTTTTTCCCCCGAATATTGATACTTTTACTCTAGTTGAGGAGATAATGTTGAAGGGGAAAAAATTAACATGCTGAGGTTATGAGGTTAATAGCATAGTCCTAGCCCACTTTTGTCACTGAAAATTAATAAATGCGGCATCCCTTATTCTGACCCAAGCCACCTTTACTGTCTTAGGGGCTGAACACTTTGGAATTTCGGTACTGGGCTATTTAGTTGTTTTTTTAAAATATTTTATTGGGGGCTCGTACAATTCTCATCACAATCCATACACATCCATTGTGTGAAGCACATATGCACATCCGTTGCCCTCATCATTCTCAAAACATCTGCCTTCTACTTTAGCCCTTAATATCAGTTGCTCATTTCCCCCCTCCCTCATGAACCCTTCATAATTCATAAGTTATTATAGTTTTGTCA
>NW_022109491.1:43163750-43164966 GCF_000313985.2 Echinops telfairi
ATCTGTAGAGATAATAATATGCATCAAAAACCAAGCCATAGCAAGATAGGCGATCAGTGAGAATACAGTGATGGCAACAAAAAAGGAAACCAATTACCCATAGAAGAATAAATTAATTAAAAGAGAAAAAATTTAAGCAGAAAGAAAAACCTGTAAATATATCAAGGTCTGATTTTTGAGATCTAGGCATGTCCTTCAGTCAGGACCGATGGAGTACCATGCTCTGGCCCCCAATTCTGTCCTTTGTACACCCTCAGTGACTCTCTGCTATGCTCCCATGGTTGCTCCGCCGCACACTTTTTGTGGTTTGCCTCTGTGTCTCAGGGTCAGTCAGGGCCAGTCCCCACACTGAGTCTCCAGTGTTGTCCCCTTAGAGCCTGGGACCATCAAGGGATGGCGTGTCTCATGGTAGGATCAGTCATATTGTCTACTCTGTCCATTGGCTGTTCAGAACGGAGATGTCGTCTTCCAGGCCTGGTGGGTCAGGATGTGCTCCACTCTCCCTTCCTCCCAAGTGCTCCCATTTGCTCTGATCAGACATGCCCCTCTCCCCTAGCTGCAGCTTCATTGCTGTCCTCTCAAGTAGATTCTTCTGGGGGGAGGGGTAGTTGTCCATATAGCTGGCATGGGGACCAAGCCCTTAGGCCCCTCCACTGGCTCCCCACTCCTTGCCAACAAGCTGCGTTCATCTGGCACTGGCTTTAAATCTGGTCCTTCTTTCCCTGTGGAGACACAAACAATACCCTTCCCTTGGGTGGTCAGTGCCCTATTCCCCGGTCACATATCCCTTTTTTTTTTCCTTTCCCCTTTCCTCCCAACACCCTTTTGTGGTTGGCTACCCTATGTACCCCTGGATTTGGTCTAGCACCTGCCATACTACCTGGACCTTACCCTTAGAGCATTTGTACTACCTGGACCTTACCCCTAGAGCGTTTGTATATATATACTATATATATATACACTATATATATACTATATATACATATATAGTATATATATACTATATATAGTACATATATACTATATATATATATATATACTTACCTCAGCGGACTCATGTTATACTTGTCCTTTTGTGCTTGGCTTACTTTGCTTAGCATTATTTCCTCCAGTTCTTCCCATGTTGCGATATGCTTCATGCGTTCATTGCTGCTTTTTAGTGATGCATAGAATTCCATTGTATGTATGTACCACAGTTTTTTAATCCATTCGTCTG
>NW_022109491.1:43165967-43250014 GCF_000313985.2 Echinops telfairi
TGCTAAAGTCAGGTAGAGCAAGCCCTCCCACTTTGTCCTTCTTCTTGAGGAGTTCTCTGCTAATTCTGGACTTCTTCCCCCTCCATATGAAGTTGGTAATCTGTTTTTCCAATTCTTTGAATAAGGATGGTGGTATTCATATTTAGGCTAGCATTGAACTTATGTAGTGCCTTGGGCAGAACTGACATCTTTACTATATTGAGTCTGCCAATCCACGAGCAGGGATATTCTTCCATTTGTTTAGGTCACTCTTGATTTCTTGAAGTAGTGTTTTATAATTTTCCTCATACGATCTTTTGTTTTTTTTAGTCAGGTATATCTTTAAGTATTTCAATTTGCGCTTGCCTATTGTAAAGGGTACTCCCTTTTTAATCATCTCTTCTGTGATCTTGTCTACTGTGTAGAGCAGTCCAATAGACTTCTGTTTGTTTTTCTACCCTGCCAGTCTGCCATATTCCTCCATTGCTCCCAACACTCCGCTTGTGAAGTTTAAGGGATCTTCAATATATAGAATTGGATCATCTGTGAATAATGTTAATTTCGCCTCTCCCTTCTCCAGCTCAATACCTTTAATATCTTTCCTTTGTCTGATGTTATTAGCTAGGACCTCCAGGACGATGTCAAATAGGAGTGGGGACAAGGGGCATCCTTGTCTGGTCCCCTCTTTCAGTGCAATTGTTTTTGTCTTTTCTCCATTAACTACCACATTAGCTATTGGTTTTTCATATATGGCTTGTATATTATTGAGGAATTTTCCTTCTATTCCTATCTTCTTGAGTGTCTTAAACACGAATTCATGTTGGATATTGTCTAATGCTTTTTCCGTGTCTATTGATATGATCATGTGATTCTTATCATTTTTTCTGCCAATGTGGCGAATAATGCTGATGGTCTTTCATAAGTTAAACCATCCCTGCATCCCTGGTATGAATCCCAATTGGTCATGGTGAATTATTTTTTTAATATGATTTTGTATTCTATTGGCCAGTATTTTGTTAAGGATTTTTGCCTCAGTGTTCATTCGGGATATTGGTCTATAGTTCTCGATTCTTGTGGCATCTTTGCCCTCTTTAGGTATCAGGGTTAGACTAGCTTCATAGAAAGAGTTTGGGAGTTTTCCATCTTTTTCTATGTTCTGGAAGAGTTTGTATAGGATTGGTGTCAGTTCTTCTCTGAATGCTTGGTAGAATTCTCCTGTGAATCCATCTGGCCAGGGGGATTTTTTTATTGGTAATCCCTTAATTACCTTGTCTATCTCTTAAATTGCTATGGGTCTGTTGAGGTTCTTGACATCCATCTGCGATAGTCTAGGGAGGGATTGTGTTTCCAAATATTTGTCCATGTCTTCCAAATTGTTGAATTCATTAGAGTATATACCTTCATAGTATAATTGTGTAATTATCCTTTTGATTTCATTAGGTACCATTGTAATGTCTGTCCCCTGTTTCATCCCTCATCCTTGAAAATGTTGTTTGTTCTTTCCTTTCTTTGGTTAGGTTTGCCAGAAGTCTATCAATTCTGTCAATTCTTTCAAAGAACCAACTTTTAGCAGCATTACTTTTTTCCATAGCTTTCTTGTTTTCCTTCTCCTGTATCTCGGCTCTGATTTTTATTATATCTATCCTCTTGCTATTAATAGGTTTGTTCTGTTGACTCTGCTCTAATTGGTGTAATTTTTGTGTCAGCATATCATCCACAAGTCTCTCTTCTTTTTTAATGTGTGCATTTATTGCTATCAGTCTTCCTCTGATAAATGCCTTTGCTGTATACCACAAGTTTTGGTACATCGTATTTTCATTCTCATTGGTTCCTAGAAACTTTCTGATTTCATCTCTGATCTGGGTCAATACCCCCTCCTTTTGCAATAGGAAATTGTTCATCCTCCAATTGTTTGCCCTAGTTTTCTTCACCGTCTTTCTGTTAATTTCCAGCTTTATGGCACAGTGATCGGAGAGAGATGCCTGTATAAACTCTATGTGCTTGAATTTACTCAAGTTTGATTTGTGTCCCAGCATGTTGTCTGTTTTTGAATATGTGCCACGTGGACTTGAAAAGAATGTGAATTTTTTTGAATCTATCAAGTCAAGTCATCCAAGTGTGCTATTTAGATCTCTAGCCTCCTTGTTGAGTTTCTTTCCCAACAATCTGTCTTTTTTCAGAGAGTGGTGTATTAAAGTCACCAACTATAATTGTTGAGCCTGTGATCTCATTTTTCATCTTTTGGAGTGTTTGATTCACAAATTTCACTGGTCTCTCCTTAGGTGCATATATGTTTATAATGCTCACTGGTTCTTGATCTATTGTTCCCTTGAGCATTATATAATGCCCCTCCTTGTCTCTTGTTATGGCCTGTATCTTGAGGTCAATTTGGTCAGATATTAAGATCGCTACCCCTGCTTTTTTTGCATTACCATTTGTTTGGTATATTTTTCTCCATCCTTTAATTCTCAACCTGCTTTTGTCTGCAAGCTTGAGATGAGTCTCCTGGAGGCAGCAGATTGATGGGTTATGTTTCCTCAGCCAGTCTGTTAGCCTCTGCCTTTTAATGCCTGAGTTCAGGCCATTGATATTCAGTGTTATTATAGCCATCTGTGGACCCTGTGATGTCATCTTGTACCTTTTGTGTTGGGTATTTTCCTATCTACCTATCTTATCCACTTGTGTTGTGTGTGTGGTTTATGTTTGCCTTCTTTCCACTATTGAGCTGATGCTATGCTGGGGGTTGTTTCCTCTTTGTCGTCCTATGGGCGGAGTTGTTCTATGTGATGGTCTCTTATTTGCCCTGGGTGAGTGTTTATCTTTTTCCCATACTGGATTTTCAAGGATCTTTTGTAGGGCTGAGTTTATTTTTGTGTATTCTTTGAGGTTGTCCTTGTCTGGGAAAACTCTTACTTTGCCATCTATCTTAATAGATAACTTGGCTGGGTAAAGTATTCTTGAGTTTGCGTTGTTTTCCTTCAATTTTTGGAATATGTTACTCCATTCCCTCCTCCTCTTCATCGTTTCTGCTGATAGGTCTGAACATACTCTTATTGGGGTACCTTTATACATGACTGTTTGCTTTTCCCTAGCTGCTTTTATGATCTTCTCCTTTTCCTCAAAGTTCGATAATTTGACAATTATGTGTCTTGGTGACTTCTTCTTGGGATTCAGTTTGGCTGGTGTTCTTTCAGCCTTTTGAATGCTTGCCTGATTTTCCTTTATTAAGCTGGAGAAGTTTTCCTCTAAGAATTCCCGTGCTATTTTTGCTGGTGATTTCTTTGTTGTGTCTTGTTCCAGTAGTCCAATTATTCTAATATTGTTTCTTTTCATAGCTCTCAAGTTTTCTTTAGCTAATTTTTTGTGTCTTATTTGACTGCTTTTCCTGTTTGCTAAGGTTTGTTTGATTATCCTCTAGATCACTGGTGCAATTCTCTGCCTCCTCAAGCCTATTGGCAAGATCTGTCAATTTGTCACTGGATTTTGTTATTTCATCCCTTAACTATTGTATTTCCTTTTGGTGCATTGCCTTTATCATCTCATCTTTTTCCGAATTGCTTCCTTCATATCCTTTATGACTTCAAGAAGCATTTTGAAAATTTATTTTTGTGGCAGGTCAATATCTGCTTCTTCTATGCCCATCGTTAGGTTCATGACTTCTTCTGGCATTGTCTTTTGTTTCTCCTGCTTTTTTGTTGAAGCTGTTAGAACTGGTTGCTGTTTACGTGTTATTTTAAAGGAGCTTAGAGCCATCTTCCTGAGTCAAAGAGCGCTGGGCTCTCTCTTGGGGGATTCATATGAGTTCTTCTATGAACTACCTGCCGGAAGCTGTACTGAGAGGTCCAGCTATCTCTATATCTCCCTGTGGTTTCACTTTTGTCCTGACTGTCCAGTATTCCATTATTTGGAATGTGTGTTGGATATTCCTCTCATGTGACACTGGTCAGGTTGTTGTGGGCCCACAAGGGCCTTGCTTTCCTGGCCAATCTCTAAGTAGGCTTCACGGTTGTTGGAGCACCTCAGCTGGCCTGTGTTGTTTTCCTCTGAGACTGGAGTGCTGAGGAGGGTGTGTGGGTATATGCACCTTGGTGTAGAGCTCTGTAGCTTGTAGGGGGATTACTGTAGACAAAGAGATCACGTTGGAGATTGGGTGCATATTCCCGCAGTAGTGTGGAGCCCCACTAGTGGTGGCCAGGCGTTTCCCCCAGTCACTTGTAGGGCCTCAGGATTTAGGCTGGGGATGCCCCTACTTTTTGTAAGGGAGAATCCCCTGCTGCTTGGTGTGTGGAAGAAGACTGTCTTGAATTCCCCAGTTGCTTGCCAGGCCTATAAATGCAGGTGGGAGCTCCCCCACTTGGGCCTTCAGAGTTGCCCTAGGCAGAGGGGAGTGGCCTGGTGGCCGCTAGTGGCTTGTGACAGGAAAGAGAGTGAAAGAAGAGGAAAAAGAGAGAAATAGGAAGACACAGACTGGAGCAACAATGTCTAGCAAACTGACACCCACTCACCCACACTCAACTAGAATGCACAGAGCAAACAAAAGTGAAAACAGTAAAAAAAAGGTGGGGAGGGGGGAAGAAAGGAAGAAAACAACAAGAAAGGAGAACTTAATCTGCTGAGGCTGTGGTAGGATAGAAAGAAGAGTTAGAATAAGAAGAGAAAAGAAGAAAACATGAAAGAAGAACACAAATAAAGTAAAAAAAGAAAATCGGAAGGAGAAGGAGACAGAACTGACAAAATTGATAAAGAAATAGCTAACCCCATGCTGTGCTGTGTGTAGCACTGACTCGTCCTGTGTGGAGCACTGTCTTAGGAGTCAGGCTGCCCACTGGGAGGACAGGGTTGCCCTAGGCAGAGTGTAGGGGTCTGGGAACCAGCAGTGGCATGTAAAGGGAATGAGAGGGAGAAGAGAGAATCATACAAGCAGTGAGAGAAGTGAAGAGAACAAATAAAGAAAGAGGAGAGAAAGAAAAAGGAGAAGGAAGGAGAAAGAGATAAAAACCACTGTGTTCACTAAGATTGTGATGGTAAAAAGGGAGGTGAGCAAGAAGGGGGAAATAAAGAATAAAGAGATAGCTGATCCCTGATTACTTGTATGTGGGGCCAAAAGGGTTTAGACCCTACCTCACAATGGCAGGTTGGTGTGCTCTTTTGATGCAGGGACCCAGTGGTGCTGGGCAGTATTACCCTAGTTGATGAGCTCTCCTAGAGGTCCAATGGAGGTTTCCTCAGCAGTGCAGTGCAGTGTAGATGTTTGTCCCAGCTGCCTTGTGTGGTTTTCAGCACTCCCACCGAGGGCGGGCTGGAGTTCCTCCTGCTATTTGGGTTGATTTGCCCTAAATGGAGGATAGTGATCTAGAAGTCAGTAGTGGTTTATGATAGGAGAGAGTGGGAGAGAGGAGGAAAAAGAGGGGAAAAGAAGAAAGAGAGAAAAAAAGAACCCCAGCTCGTTGAGACTGGCTGGGCTTGTTGAGACTGGCTGAACTCATTGAGACTGAATGCAGTGGAAAGGATAGAAATGCTAGTGAATGCAGAGGGGAAGAAATAGAGTAGTAGGTAAGGTGATAACAGGCTTGATCACCTGTCCCTGAGGCTGGAGGAGTTCCAACTCTTCTTCTAGGTAATGGGATGCTGTACCCGTTTTATGTAGGGTTCTACAGGTTCTGTGTGGGATTACTTTCAAAGGCAAGATCTCACCTGTGCTCTGGATTTTACTGGTATGCCTGCCTTGTGCTGTATTGTAGCACTGCAGCAGGGGCGGAGAGCGGGGTGTTCCCACAGCCCGGTCTAGGGCCCCAGGGCCAGCAGGGCCTCCCTAGCTATGTGTAGAGTCACTGATATGGAAGCTGGGCTTGTTGTTCTATCTAGGCTGCTGGTGTCCTACTTCTAGATCAAAGGCTTTTATTTTTATTTATTTTTTATCCCCCTGGCCAGATAGACTAAAATCAAATTAACTTGTCACACACAATCTCCAGTTTGCAGCTTCATGCTGTTTGAAACTGACACTTGCTACAGCGGGTCTTTGTTATGCAAAAAGCCTCCAGGCCTTGTACCTGGGTTCTGGCATGCCTTAGCTAGGTTACTTCATATGCTGATTTATGTTAAGGACCCCCGCCTATGTGCTCTTTGCAGCTGAGAAACCAGACTGGGGTTTGAGTTATTAACCAATAATATATATTTCACCTTTTTAATTTATTTTTAATGCTTGTGATGTGCTCTGATTTGGGGGCTGTCAGGATGGTCCCCAGAGGGGGAGATCCAGCTTATCAGGGGGGTTGTTTCCTTCTCAGCCGATTGGAATTAATTCTATTCCCTGGATTCCGCTTATTTTCTCCCATACCACGATCTACTTTAGGTAATAATCTGCTTTTTCTTCTATTCTAAATTATGGCTACCTGCCACCGCCACTCCCCATGGGGGCAGTGAGCTCAGGGCAGCCAACAGCGCAGAGAGCTGCGTGGGGTTCTCCTGTGTCTGGGGTTTTGTCCCCTTTAAGGCGTCAGCCTGGAGAAATCGCTGCTCCCGGCAAGGGCGCAGCTGGCATGTGAGATCTAGAGCGCTTTAAAGTGTTCTTGGTTTGCTTTGTGAGTAGAAATTACTGTCAAAAAAGGGGTTCAGGAGAGACGCTAGTACCCTAGTTCTAATTTCTGGACTCAACCTCCCAGTTCCCTTCACCCTACCTTCCAATTTTTGGTCTGGCAGCAGGAGCTCTGGACAGGTGCGTCCTATCGGGTTGCCATTTCCTCCTCCTCTATTCATTGGATTTTTGTCTAATTGAGTAACTGCAGGATTCTATAAATCATGGAAGGAAGTATGGATAAGATACATGTGGACAGACTTATCTGAAAAGGCAAAAAAAATGGGGAGGGTGATATTTGTGTCTCAGGTGAACGCTCACCAAAGGGTTACCTCTGCAGAATGGGATTTTAACAACAAATTGGCAAGGATGACATGGCCATTGGAAATCAGTCATCCTCCTTCTGCAGCCATCCCTGTCCTTGCCCAATGGGCACTTGAATAAAGGGAATGCTCCCAGATGCTCAATGCACCAGCAGCAAAAACCGCTGTGTTTAAGACACGGGATCTTCCTTCAGGATGGAAAGGGTGGGAAGGGGAGATCAACCAGCACCCTGGTGGTAGATTGATTACATGAGACCACTTTCTTCATGTAAAAAGGTAACATTTTGTTCTTAATGGAGTAGATGGGTACTTACTCTGCATACACATTCGGTTTTCCTGTATGTAGTGCTTCTACCTAAACTGCCACTCATGGGCTTGCAGAATGTCTCAGTCACGGGCATGGATCTTGCCCAGCATTGCTTCAGACAAAGGAACTCACTTCTCAATAAATAAGGTGTGGCAATGTACACATTATCATGGAATCTAGAGGTGTTCATGGAATCTAGAGGTGTTACCATGTTCATCATATTGAATCAGCTGGCTTGATAGAAAAATGAAATGGACTTCTAAGGACACAATTATGGTGCCAGCTTGCTGGCAACATCTTGCAAGGATTGGGCAATGTTTCAGGAGGTTGTATATGTTCTTAACCAGCAATCACTGCATGGTGGTATTTCTCCAAAAGCCAGGATTCATGGGTCCAGGAATGGAACCAAGGGGTGGAAATGGGAGTAGCACCTCTCACTCACCATATTTTCCCTCCCTGTCCCTGAAACTCTGTTCTTTGCCTCTGAACATCTTTGTCCCAAAGAGGGGAATACTCTCAGCGACAAAGAACCAATTCCACTTACCTGGAAGGTAAGGCTGTCTCTTGGACATTTTGGACTCCTCGTGCCTCTGCCTCACTTTCTTGAGTGATGTGACTGATCCTGACTGCCAGGGTTAAATTGGATAAGGATTGCAAAATTGGGGTATAGAAGACGATGTCTGGGAGTAAGGAGATTCTTTAGGTTGTCTCTTAATACTACCATGCATTTTGACTCAAGTTGATGGTAAACTCCACCACCCCAATTCTGACACGGCTACTAATATCCAATACTCTTCAGGAATGAAGGTTTAGGTCACTCCACCAGGCAAGAACCATGGCCAGCAGAGGTACTCAGGGCAAAGGAAATACAGAATGAGTAGTATAAGAAGGTACAAGTGCTTTACACAATTGATGCATGTATGGATTGTGATAAGAAATGTATGAACCCTTAATAAAATGGTTTAAAAAATAAAAAAAGATTCCTTCTGCCACACAATAATAAAAAAAAGAAATAGTAGCTATAACCACTAACTACCTGCAGAAATGGGGTTGGTAATTGCTATGAATAATTACTATTTGTACATATGTCCCCAATATTTTTATTTTGTTCATTCTAACATATAAAATGCATTGGGTTTGGGTTGTACATGTGTTTGTGTATCATGCTAGTTTCAAGCATGATCTTATTGTTTTTGTTGATTAAGTATGGGTAAAGAGCTATGTACAGCCTTCAAGTTGATCAGGGCTTATCCGTGATGGTTAGGGATTTTGCCAATTGGACATTCCTGGGTAAGGGTGAAACCAATCTGATCAAGTAGGTCACAGACTGATGATACTTTCTTGAAGGTATGGCTTTTTATATAAGACAGACTGACCAGAGTTGAATTCTCTTTGTCCCTCGCCTTCTGCTGGAGCTGGATCTCATGTCTGCTTCCTTGATGTCCATTTTGTTGCCTGCAAATACCAACAATGGATTCATTTGGCTGGCTTCACATTCATTGAATTTGGCATCTGCCAGCCTGTGCCCCCACTGCCTCTGCTTCATCATCCTGTTTCCTGCTCATAAACTTCTTTGAGCCAAGAGAAACCTGACAAATGAGACTAGACTCACTATTTTTACAATTGTGTGAGCCATTTATTGATGTAAATCTTTTTCCATGTGTAAACACATAACATGCACCCCTGGTTTTGCTTCTCTAGAGAACTCAGTTAACACACTTGCTATCAGACTGAGGGCTTTGGAAAATAGATTGGGATATAATTAGGTTAAAATTTAGCATCTTATTATTTTCCCTTTTGACACATTTCAAATTTGTTCTAGTTTTTTATATTTTTTATTTTCTTTTGGATTGAGGATTTCCCCCATTTTATTTTGTTCTTGTTGTCGGTAGTTGGTTTTGTTGTTGTTGCTGTAGTGTGGTGCGTTTCTTTACATAAAATCCAGGAGAGAGAAAGCTATAGCGATAGGAATCAGATGAACAGTTTTCTTAGGGATGTGGCAGGGGAGGGTATGAGGAAAGGTGAATCTAGTAATAATGAGTATAAAAAAGAAGAAAAGGATTTTGATATTTAAAAATTTGATAGTGGTGATGATTATGCAGCTCTTTTAATACATATAAACCATTGAATATGTGAAATATGAATTAGGTTATTAAAACTGTTAAAATGTAAAAGGAAGAAGGGAAGGAAGGAGAAAAGAGGAATGAAGGAAGGAGGGGGGAAGAAAAGGAAACAAAAGAAGGGGGAAAGAAATGGAATGTATTAAAAAAGAAAAAAATCAAAAAGGGATAAGTTAAAAAGAGATTAGTAAAGAAGACAAGCCAAAGAAGGAAAGGGAAGAAAGAAAAGATTGTAAATAGAAAGTAAAAGGAGAAACAGAAACAAAATTTTAAAGAGGAAAGCAGAACACTGGACCAAGTAGAATCAGAAACCTAAGCAGCATTCCTGACTGCTAAGGAGGCCATGGTCAGAGCTTTGGTACTGATAAGTACACTCTGTTGGCTGATGATGCCACATGAGGGGAGGCACCCTGCCTAGTACTGAGCTCCTGCAAGCCTGGAAGCCGGCTGCGAGCAGCAGGCTTGGTAGCAGAAGGCAGCGTACCCAAATGAGTACTGTTTACTTAGAAAGCAACTAGGAGCAGGAAGGTGCCTGTTATAGGAGGAAATCTAGGTGGCTTAGAAGTGTCTGGGGTTCATGGAGAAGTTCCCTCTGGCCTACAGTGTGTGTGCGATAGGACTCCCAGGCCAGGGCAAATTTCTTGCTGGTCTAGACTGTGCCTGGGGGAAGGGCACACCTGGCTGGCACTGTTCTCAAGAAGCAAACAGTTTGTTTCTGAGAAGTAACTTGCATCATTTCCCAGTTCCCCAGATACACCTCTGATCTTTGATGAAGATCTATCGTTTCAAAAGAAAGAATAAAGAAAACTAAGTAGAAGAAGAAACAATGAATCCCGCAGGCAAGGAGACAAATGAACAAGAGGGGTATTGCCAGCCACCATGTGGGTAAGGGTAAAGGATGGCCGGGTTTGGGTCACCAGAAAGGTGTGGGAAAGATAGAAACTTTCTGGTCACCAGCTACCAGTGTGGGTTCTGGTGCAGTAATGGGGCAACCAGAGCTGATTAGATGTTTCTGTCCCAATCAGAATTGTGCTTGCAAAAACAACAGAGTCATGCTGTGTCAGGCTACTTGACAAGTGATGGTTTCATTTGTCTCCTTGCCTGCGGGATTCATTGTTTCTTCTTCTACTTAGTTTTCTTTATTCTTTCTTTTGAAGCGATAGATCTCACGGTGATCATCCATATCTGTTTCACTCGGTTTGGCATGGCTGTTACAGTGTCTGAGTAGCTTGAATGTCTAATCTAGCTTATTGAAAATTCTCAATCGTTATGTTTTCAAATAATAAGTTTTAGCTCATCCCAGACATATATCTCTCTACCTTATTAGTGCTAGAGTTGGCTTATTTTCTCGTTTCCTGTGTTAACTAAAGGTTTTGCTTGTTTGTTGTCTCAGTTACTACAAAGGATGACAATACAAAAGAAGATGAAATAGCAGATCTTTCTGTGTATGACCAAGATCATCATAATGGTAAGTTGTAAGACCCTTTCTACTTTTTCATTTTTCCCTTGTTAGGGGAAACACTCCATTTTTAAAAATATCAAAAACAAGGGTTTTCTTTTTGAAAAATGGAATTCTGTTCATTAAATCAGAATATAATTTAGCTAACTTATCTTATTGTGCTTTGAGTGAATGTTTACAAAGTGAATGAAATTTCCATTTGTCAATTCATACACAGTTTGTTCTGTGATATTAATTTCAGTGCCCACAAAGAAAATCACTTTTTAAAATATATAAGCAGTTTTATTAGGACATATCCAAATGTCATATAATTTAATTACCCACTGTTATTTTAATTAAGGCATTGTTCAATTTCTGGTTAATTTTTTTATTTTGCTTGATCTTCTGATCATTGATTTTTAATTTCATAGCACTGTGATCTCAAAAGTTAGTTTATAGTATCTTAATGTTTCAAATTTACTGATTCTTGCTTTGTGGACTTTGTGTAACATGTATTCTAGAGTACATTCCATAAGCACTGGCATTTTTTTTCTTTCAAGATTTTATACATAAAATCCTATTGCAAAAAAAAAAATTAGTGTGCTCGCTTCGGCAGCACATATACTAGAATTGGAACGATACAGAGAAGATTAGCATGGCCCCTGCGCAAGGATGACACGCAAATTCGTGAAGCGTTCCATATTTTTAGAATAAAAAAAAAAAATTAGTAACAAAAAGAGCAAAACTTAAAAAAAAGAAAGTGTCACAGTACTACCTCATATTTGCTGTTGAGTTCTAGGATAATCATCTCCAGGAGTTTCCCTTGGTTTTTAGGGTCACTGCTTTGGGGGGAGCAGGCAGACTGTGTCGGCAGGGTGCCATATTGGATGTGAACTCTGGCGGCCTTCTCTCAAGGGAACAGCTGTTCTCCAGTTTGTACAAATCTCACTAATTACTGGGACTATGCCAGCCTGGCTTCACTTGTTTTTGATACATGCTTGAACTCTATCGGTTCTAAGTTTACAACTATTGAATTAAAGGTATCATAGCAATGGACATAAATCTGAAACATAATATTCAGGAGAGTAAATTTACAAATCTTTTGAAATTAAAAAGAAATAACAGCAAAAGCAGAAATAAAGCAATTTTAGAAAAATAGTAAATATATACTAATGCCAACCACTTCCTATAAGCAAATCTTGAGAGTGCACATTATATCTAAGGGCAAAGAGTTAAAACTTCCAATGGGAACATAAATGTACTCTGTTTTACGGAATTCCCAAAGAGTGATGGCAAAGAGAGACTTCAGAAGCATATAAGCCACTTTTGCTATCAAGTTGATTCCAACTCATAGCAACCCTATGCATTATGTTGGATTGTATAGAGAAATGAAACCTGTGGCATTCGTATATGTATAAAAATAACTTTATATCAAGAACATATCAAGACTGCATTCCAGATCAGTCCAACTCAAGTCCCCGGCTCTGAGGCTAAGTCGGAGTCCTCTTTAGACTCATGTAGCTGCAGGTCAATGAAGCAGAAGCAGGAAGCAGGGAGATCATAGGCTGGTGGGTGCAGAGTCATGTGGATCCAAGGGTGGTGGAAACATAGAGTCTGCCCCTGGAGAGTAGACACCAAATCCAAGCAAAGATGAAGGCAGAGGGCAAGAGCGATGGAAGTCTTCACTGGATTTTTTAAAGAAAGGTCACAGCCCCGAGGAGGCATACTATGATCCCACAGACAGGTCTGAGTCCACTCCTACCTCCACACAGGTATCATCAATCTGGAACAAAATCTCAACACCAGGCCTATAGGACGGAGTACAACTGCTTCTTAGGATATCTGAGAACATAAATCTTTACAGGAAGCAACAGCTTCACCTCTCTCCTAAAGGGTGGCTGGTGAGTCTCCTGGGTGGACCTTGCAGTGCAGCCCCATGTTTAACCCACTATGACAGCATTGCTCAGAGGGAGCGAAACGAGGGAGTATGAGCAGAAGCACCGAAAGCAGAGGTGCCTGAGCCGATTTGTTAGAAAGCAAATGCTGAAACCAAATGGAGCTACATTTCCAGGACTCAAAAGCACACTTGCTTTAAAATAAATCATTTTATTGAGGGTTCTTACAGATATTATAACAATCCATAATTCAATTAGATCAAGCAGAATTGTGCAATTGCTGCCACCATCTTTTTCAAAGCATTTTCATTCTTCTTGAACTCTTTGATATCAGCTCCCCTTTATCCCTTCCCTCCCCTGCCCTACCCTCCAGGAATCCTTATTATGTTATATTATATAAAATAACAAAAATAAAATAATATATTTGTATCTTACACCATCCAATATATCCATTCACCTACATTTCTGTTATTTGTTCCCCTCAAGTGGGGTTATATAGTCAACAGCTCCCCCAGCCCCCTCCCCCTCTTCCTGTACCCTTAGGGAAACACTCTTTATTAAGATTGTTTAACCATGAAAATAGGCAAGGTTGATATTTTATTATAACCCTAAAGGTTTCGAAAACATGCCACATAGGTTTTCTTTTCTTAATGAATTTTTAAAAATCTTATTCAAATAATAAATATAGAATGGAGGACAACATACAATACTCAAAAAAGCACAGTTCAAAAATGACTGTATGTAGTGGGGCAGGATGATGTATATACTAGAGCTACTTGTAACCCAGAGCCTGTACATCAGAGTCATGAGACAGATGTGATTAGTAATCATGAAACTAGACTTCCAAAAAAAAGATTAACAAAGAAGTAGATCAAATGCCAGATAGAAGAGGAAGCTGATCACAAAGAGAGAACAGAGAAAAATGGAATGTTCAATTGTCAGATGTCCTAACAGCGTGGCTCTTTTGAACTTCTGAAAACAGCATTCCAATTGTGATAGTGACTATTGGCCCAGCACGGGGTAAGCACCCACACTAGTGGCTGGTGAGCAGAAAGTGTAATTTTCCTCTTTTTCTACCTACTTCCCTAGTGACCAAAAGTGCGGCCAGCCCTGACCTACACCCACTCAGCGGCAGGAGATAACCCCCCTCCTTCTGCATAGCACCCATTCCAACGGAGGTCTATTGAGGAGGTATACCCCTCTCAATCGGGCCCTGGATGCTCATTACCCCTATGTCTGGTGGCAAACACTCTCCACCTTTTGGGCCAACAGAACATGCATTGCTCGGATGGGTGGCCTGCCAAAAGCCACCCTTCAGATGACAGAAATTCATTCTAAGACCAGGTGTCCTGCTCTGAGATAACCTCAGTACCCAAAGGAACTCTTTAGGCCCAACTACCCAGAAACCAGACAACCTTTGAGCTGCAGGACTCCTTTAAGGGCCAGGTAACCTTCCTTCGGCCAACTTCTTGGCCAACAGTATAACCCTCTTAGAACTGCTTAACTGTGCCCCAATGATTTGGGGGTAATCTGTTTCTTTTTGTATGCATTTGGATTTGGGGCCTTGCTCTTTATATTGCTGGTTTTTCATTTTATAGCATTGTTTGAAAAACTGGATGGTATAATGTCAATATTTTAATATTTATCAAATTTGCTTTGTGCCTCAACATATCATCTATTCTCGAGAATGTTCCATGTACATTAGAAGAGAATGCACACAATGCTCTTGTTGGATGGGGTACTCTGATTATATCGAAGCAACTGAATTGATTTGTTTTGTTGTTCTCTGATTTGACTGAGTTTCTTTCCAGATAATCCACTCTTCCTCATGAGTCATATATTGGTCTCCTATTATTGTTGTTTTATTGTCTGTTTCCTTTTTCAGCACTGTGAAAGTGTGAGTGATGTATTTTGAGGGTCTTTCGTGTTTTCTTCTTCAGAAAAGTCCATTGTATTGGGTATTGTTCATGTTTGTGTATGTGTGTGTATTTCGTGATTGTGTGTTTGCACACGCACCTGCACTGATATTTTATGATGTCTCTATAACAAAATAGACTGCTGGGTGTGGGAGAGAGACTAGGTTGTGTGGGTAAAATAGAACAAAGAGGAAAAGGAGGTGCTAAAGTTAATAAAAGTAAAATGGATTTTGCAATGGGTGACAACAACAAAAATAGCTCACTGCCATTGAATCCAGGCTGAATCTTAGTGACCCTTGTGGGGTTCTGAGACTAACTGTTTGCAGGAGTAGAAAGCCCCCTCTTTAACCCGAGGAGCTGTTAGGGGGTTCATGCTGCTGACCATGTGGATCACAGGCCAATGTGCAACCACTACACCACCAGCACTCTGAAATAGGTAATAAAATTAATAATAGTAAAATATATTAAAAGGGAAAATGGGGGTGGGGGAAGAAGGCAATGTGAGCTGAAAGAAAAATAAGGTGTTTTGTTGTTGTTGTTTTGCTTTTAGCATTGGTTGGCTTGGTTTTCACTCAAGCCAGGAGCCTCACAGCTCTTGTAGGTTCAAGAAGGGAAGGGAGTCAGGTGGGCATGGGTGTCTGCTTGTGGAGCATGAGGCCAGGGACCTGCCAAGCGCTTGCCCCCTGGGCTGGTGGGATGGATGCATTTGCAGTGATGTGTGCGCTGTAGTAGGTGGTGGCAGTGGTGGCCTGTGTACAGGTGGGGAAGGCGCAGTCGAGGCTGCTGTGCACAGGCGGCATATGTAGCTTACTGGTTGGATATAGATTAGTGGAAATCACTCATGTTGTTGTCAGGTGCTGTCCAGCCTATTCCAATTCAGTGATATTATGGAAAACAGTATCCACAAAATTCTTACGTTTGATTCCATTGTTGAAACCACAATGTCAATCTGTCTTATCACAGACCTTCCTATATTTGCTTCTTTTAGTACTTTACCAAGTATGATGATTTTTTCCGGGGACTAATCTCTCCTGATAAGATGTCCAAAGTATGTTAGACAAACTCTTATCATCCTTGCCTTTAAGGAGCATTCTGGCGGTAATTCTTCTAATATCATTTGCTTGTTGTTTGAGCTTTCCATAGTTTGCCAGCACCATAATTCAAATGCATTGATGCTTCTTCAGTCTTCCTTATTCAATGTGCAACTGTCACATGCACATGAGGAGACTGAAAATACCATGGGTTGGGGCAAGTGCGCCTTACTCCTCAATGTAACATGCTTGCTTTCCACGCCTTAAAGAGGTCTTGTACAGCAGGTACAAGATTACCCAGCACAATGATTCATTTGCTCTCTTGACTGCTGCTTCCATGAACACTGATTGTGAATCCACGTAATATGAAATCTTTGAAAACTTCCCTCTGTTCCATTTATCATGATAGTTTATCAGTTCAACTGTGAGGACTTTTGTTTTCTTTACATTGAGCTGTAATCGATATTGAAGGCTGCAATCTTTTCATAAGAAAATTCTTCAAGACCTCCTCACTTTCAGAAAATAAGCGTGTCATCTGCATATCACAGGTTGTTATTAAACCTTCCTCCAATCCTGATGCCGTGTTCTTCTTCATATACTCCAGATTACTTGTTCAGCACACAGATCGAATAAGTGTGGTGAGAGGACAAGATCCTGGCACATACTTTCTTGATTTTAAACCACACCGTATTGACTGAGTCTGCTCCGATGACTGCCTCTTGATTCGTGTACAGGTTCTGAACGGGCACTATGAAGTATTCTGGAATTCTCCTTCTTCTTAATGCGATGCATACTTTGTGAGGATCCACACGGTTGAAAGCCTTTGCGTAGTCAATAATACACAAGGAAATATCTTCTTGACTCTGTTTTCAGTTAAGATCCATCTGACATCAACAGCAATATTCTTGTTCCATTCTTGTTCTCTTCCGAATTGGGCCTGAATGTCTGGCAGTTCTCTGGTGCTATACTGCTGCCACTGTTTTTGAATGATCATTACCAAAATTTTACTTTCATGTGATATTAATGATATCATATATATATATATATATATATTATAATTTCCACATTCTGCTGGGTCATTTTTCTTTGGAACGGGTCACAATTATGGATCTATGCTAACCTGTTGGCCAGGGAGCTGTGCTCCAAATTTCTTGTTATCCTTGAGTAAATCCTTCCAGTGCTTTATCAGCTTGTTGAAACATTTCAATTGGCATTTCATCAATTCCTGGAGCATGTTTACTTATTTTACTTTTGCCAATGCCTTCAGTGCAGCTTGGCCTTCTTCTTTCAGTACCAAGAGTTCTTGTTCGTATGATACCTCTTGAAATGAGTGAATGTCAATGCGTTACTTCTGCCACAGTGATTCTGTGCCCTTCTTCCATCTCCTTTGGATGCTTCTTGCATCTTCAATATTTTGCACATAGAATCTTTCAACATTGCAACTTGAGGCTTGAGTTTGTTCTTCCTTCAGTTCTTTCACCTTAATATATGCTAAGAGTGATATAGATCTAATTTTTGGCTCAGACTTGCCCTATAAGTTTGTCCCTAAACTCGCAGCATGCCTCAATTATCTGAAAAACAACAGACTAGTGTATAAAAGGAGCAATGTCATTATTAAGGTACACAGAGAAGAAGGAATGGAAAGAAAATACACAGGAAGGAAATGAGAGAGTGATGTGGCATTGAGGGATTTTGATGAATGAGAAAAAAGCAAAATCTTTGGGGGGAAAAAAAGAGAACACTATACGGACAATGAATTCCATTTATAACAACAGGGAGGAGAAGTTTAAAATAATTTACATTAGCAAAGTAAGTTTTAATTGGCATTCAGGATGGTGATAAAACAAACATGATTTCTAAAAGAAAATAAAATGTGTTAGTCTAGATTTAAGTGAAAGGCTCTTGGCGGTGCAGTGGGTAAGCACTTAACTGCGAATTGGAAGGGCGTAGTTTGAATCCACCAGTCACCCCATCAGAGAAAGATGTGAAAGTCTCTTCTGTAAAATTTATAGCCTTCGGAAGCTTATGGAGCAGTTCGAATTGGTCCAAAAAGTTGCCATGAGTGTGAATTAACTAGATAGCACACACAGCAATAGGTTTAACTTTTTCTCTGAATTTGAGAAATTTTTCAGAATGGCTAAAGTAGGAATTTGATTATCAGCAGTAATCAGCTTTAAAGCTAATGAATGCACAAAAATGCCTTTATTACTTTAAGGCAAGAAATAATTATTTTTCCTTATGAAAATAGCAACTAGTAATCTGCAAATAATAAAACTGCATTGTTGTTGCTTTTGTTCAAAAACAGCTCATTTACCAATGTTCTCAGACCATTTTTATGCAAATTGATTAGAGCATTAGTTTGAGCCAAACTTAATTATCTGGGCTCTGAGACACAATCATGTGATCTATTTCTAAAGAAAAGTGAGTGGATTTTGGATTATCTGTTCTAATGGTCCCTTCCCATTAGCATGGATGATTGAATTCATTGTATGAGGAAAAATGGATATAAACTGTGGGATCCTTTTGTGTTCTTTTTTCTCTCAGCCAAGAGGGATTAGGGCAGAAAACTGTGGGGGTAATTAATCTAATCTGAATGTGGAGAGGCAAACATAAAGCCTGCCCCCAAGGGGTCAAGATAGCAAGATGGAATGTGGAGTCTCTGGATGCACTGAAGAGTGAAACAGAAGAGGCTGGGGACCCTGAGAGTCATAATTATGCAAAGCAGGCCTGGAGACAGGCAAGCACACGTCTCATCTTTATATAATATGCTGAATCCTGATGCGGCTTAGGGCAGAGCAAATAGGATCATTGTTGGATGGGAAAGCTGTGCATCTCACTTCTTTGTCCATCTTTTATTAGTTTTATTTCAGAAAAAAATAGGAAAGGAGAAAATATATGCATTTCAATTTCAAGAATAGATTTCAAAAAAAAAAAAAAAGTCAAGCACACAATTGAAATGTTCTCCAAGTGAAGACGACCAGAGAGAGCAATCCTAAGGAAAGGAAACAAAAATCTTTGAAATGGCTACTGATAAAACGAGGCATCCATTTATCTATCACAAACCAAACTCATGGCTGAATCAATTCCAATTCCAACTCAAAATATTTGCTCCAAACCTAAAACCAAACCTACGCCTTCATCTACAAGTCAATACCTTTGAGTTAGCAACTGCAGAGTACTTAACCACTGAGCCACCTTGACCCCTTCGGGTTTTACCATAAATCTCCATCGGAGGATCACTTGGTTTCTGCAGTTGGCACCTCAACACGCTACCCACAGTATCACCAGGGGCACAAAAGATCTGATATTCATCAGCAGGTATTCTCAACTTATCAGCAATGTGTTGAATCCTCTCAAATTCTTATTGTCACATTTAGATTAAATTATTTGGAAATTGTATCAGTGTGAACACTATTCCAACTCAAATCATGGTACACAGAAAGATAAGCTTCTTCTACTTTCTGGATGTTCTACTTTTTCCTTTTATTTTACAGAAAAATCCAGATAACAAATAATGAGTTAATGTTCCCAGCAATGACCTTGGAGCAGGTGCTTATAATCCTTCACAAGAACAGTTATAGGGAATGGTGCTCACACAATAATCAGGGACTGGCTGAGTAGTACAGTTAGCAGGTTTTGTTGCTAAATAGAAGAATGGGATTGGGGGGAGTGTTGCAGCAACACAGAGGTGTCTTAGAATAAGGCCCAGGTGATCTACTTCTGAAAAAAATGGCCACTGAAACCCAGCAATGCACAATTCTACACACTGGTCACTATGAGTCAGAATCAAATAGTCACAAACGGTTCAACTGGTCAGTGCACTTAACCTTTCAATATTTTTCATCCAATCATTTGTCGATGGTGTCTGACATGTCACCATAAGGAGACATCCTACCTTCCTGCCACTGCCATCAATTCTAACTCACAGTAACCCTGTAGGATAAGGCCAAACCGCCCCTTGCATTTCTGAGGCTGAAAATCTTTAAGGGAGAAGAAAGCAGCAGCATCTTCCCACGGGATGGCTAGAGCATTCAAATTGCTGCCCTTGCCATGAGTAGCCCAGTGAGCAACCCACAACACTGAGGGCTCCTTTAAGCAGATACAAACCCAAAGCACAAAGAAACTCACTTCCCTCAAGTCAAGTCCAACTCCTGGCTACTCTGTAGGACAGGACAGAACGGCCCCTGTGGGTGTCTGAGGCTGAGCACTTTAAAGGCATAGAAAGCCTCATCTCTCTCCCACAGAACAGCCAGTGGATTCAAACTGGATCACAACCCGATGTGGTCTAGGTCACCAGGGCTAATTTAATTCCCTAGAAGCACTCTGAGATATTGGCTAGTTTAGCCTTTTTAAAAGATTGATGAATTTGTAGCCTAAATAGGTTGTGATTTTTCTGATATCAATTTCTACTTCCTCCAAGTAATGACTATTTACATACTTGAATGAGTCCTATAATGAAGGATAAATTAGATAGTCATTTATTGAAGCCTCTTTATGAGTAGGTAATAGAAAGAGAAATATGAAGAAGAAAAAACCCAAATATCTGTTTTCACAATGTTCATGGTGAGACAGATAAACATAGATATAAAGTATGGTGAGGAAAATAGTAAACAGATGAATGAATTAAAAAAAAACAATAAAAGAGTGAAAACAGCCAGGGGAAAATTAAATTGATGCCTTAATTTTGAAAAATGGTGTTAACTTCACCGACTAGGAAATGGAGGAATTATATATTTCTGCTGTGAAAACCAGATACTTGAGGGGCACAAAAGGAAGGAACAGCACTCTGTTCCTTGTATACTTCCTATGTACAAGAAATAACGAGGAACTTAGTCCTCAGAGACTATAGGGAAAGATGGGTGATTTGACAAAAAGACAACAATGTACATTCAAGAAGAAAGAGATCCTCAAACGTTGTCATTTTTTGTTTCTAGCATCAGAGAAAATTTTTTTCAAAATTCAAAACCTACCCATTGAGATCAAGTTGGTTCTGAATCACAGCAACTCTAAGACTGAGTAGAGCTGCCTCATGGGGCTTCCTCGTCAGCCCACCTTGGAGGAAGCAGCCTGTCACATCCCCTCCCTCAGAGCAGACAGTAGATTCCAGATGCCAAGCCTTGGTTAGCAGCTGAATGTTTTAACTCCTGGGCCACCAGAGATCCCTTTCTAAGAATACTAGAATAGGAGAAAATAAGTGAATATGGCTACACTAGCATGTGCACACATCATTTAGCCACAAACTTTACTTTTATGTTTCTGTGAACAGTTTTCTACTTTAAAATTAACTGTATTATAATTATTAAATTTGAGAATATAGAATCGTTTTAAATATAACATTTTGATTTATAAAATAAATTATTCATTACAAATCAAAAGTCTACCTATCATCCAGAAGTAATCAGGACTAATATAAATGTTTGAGATATGACTCATATGTTCATAAGGAAATGAATGATGTGTGCTTAGCTACCACAGGGAAATTGTATTCTATTCTCTACACTGCTCAAACCTGATCATAGGCCATCATTACAGAGGTGGCCATTATATTTATAATGGTTACTAGGACATCAATAATGTGCTACTACTTAACTTCCAAAATCCTTAGATTAGTAATGTTATTGTTATTTTTTTCTGTCCCCTGCATCTATCATCTTTGTATATTTCATTTTATAAATGATTTTTTCTTTGTGAAATTTAAGTAAAGAATTTTTATCTAAAATATGAATTTATATGTTTAGTGTAGCTTCTCAAAATTATTTGGCCTACCTCCCTTTGGTTTCTCTACTTACTAACTCCCCTCCCCCGCCCGCCCCCCCACCTAATTGGCCCAGTGCACCTAAGGTAGGGACTATTGCAGACTTTGGGAACCACCTGATATAGTTTGTTCTCTTTTTATGATATCCACTGCACTGTTAAAACTCTCATAGTATTTTCAGGCTTTTAGATTTTTCTTACTACTTCCATTGACTTTCTTTTCTTTCAATACATCTATCCATTTTCATTTTTTAACCTATGCTATTGAGAAGATGCAAAACAAACACATACTAATGCACCATTTCTACACGGATCATTGACTGACATGGACCGCATTCTTCTGGTTGCGTAACCATTCGCACTCTCTGTGTCTGTGTTGTTTCTCCCCATCGACAAAGCCATTGCCTATAAGTTCTTGTCTAATCTGTTGGGTCTCTATTGTCAATTTGATCCCATTTGACCCTTGTCAAGAGTATAATTTTCAAGACATAAATTCTTTACTAGTTCAGCTAAATTATTGCCTGGTTTGAAGAAGACTTCAGGGAGTGTTTTTGGTTTAATGTGTAAATATTATTCCAGGGCAATTATTTCAAGGATTCAATCAAATCTTCATGACTTCAAAAAGTCTGACGTCTCAGATAATTTGAAGTTCTACTCTACATTTTCTCCCTCTTGATCAGGACCCCGCCCCCATGACATCATTGATCACATGTTTAAGATCACAGACACTGTGCATCAAACTGGGAGGTAGAGCAAAGGTGTTAAACATGTTAAAAGGACAATTTAACTGGGGTGTCCTGTGAAATCATGACCGTAAACCTCAAAACCAACGAATGCGTTCATCACATTTTCTATTTTTATTTTTTCTGAGTAAATGCCTTATAAAATATTTTTTCCCTTACAAGAATTTTCCTCTTGTCTTTCATTTGTAATAGGTCCTGTTTGAAAGACTTTTCTATGTTTGAGGAACCCTAAACGCATTTTCTAGATGATAGGTTGAGAACCTTTCTCTTTCTAGATGGCTGGCTTATCTAGTGTAGATCTAAATTGTAAAACCTTCAGAAATGAGGATGATCCCTCCCATTCCATCTCCTGAGGTTGTTATTATAAACCTGATTTTAGGATTTCACATTTTCCCCTATTAATATCATCTTATCTAATGTAACCTATTGAGAACGTTTGAGTTTTAAATCTGTTGTCCATCAGTGAACACTCAAGTTTCTTGTCATCTAAAGGTGGCTAAAAGTGAATTTTTCCGCAAGTTAGGACTATATTTCACATTTGACTAAAAAGACCTTTTCCATAGTCAGTGTGTACTTCCGTAACTGTATGGGTGGTAAAGGGCAAGTGCCTCATTTATCTTAATTAAGGGACAGCACCAGCCTCCGTTGGGATTGACTCGATGGCAGAGAATGTGTACTTGCCATGTTGTCCATTAGTGGCATGCAATCATCATTGAATGAATGACCAGGGGTAGGTGATGTCACTGTTTATGGTTACTGATGATGATAAAGATATAAATCAGTTGGAGGGAAACAATGTTGGATTACTTTCTATACCATATTACAGGATTTTCCAACTGGGACTAGCATTGACTCGTCTAAGGACTAAAGAGGGACATAGAGACTTCATACGTCTCTGTTCATAGTATACAATGAGCTGTTGTCAGGCAAGCTGAGCATATGTGTTCATACAGACATACTTATATCTAAATGATATGAGTACATATGCCCACAAGAGACATTCATAAAATGTTCTAGCACTGTTATAGCCTAAAATTGGTATTCATTCCTGAAATCTTGTTTTTCACTAATGCATTCAGTGCAGCTTGGACTTCTGGCATTCTGTGAAGGGTTGATAATTGCAGGTACACAATATCTCAATGTGCATACAGATTTATTTCTACTTATCGGTAAATAAGTATTGTGTTCCCCAGTTTGTTTGCATAATTCATAAGGAAGTTGATCTTCCCACAAATCCCCTTTTTCTTCTTTTACTTGAAAATATCCTTTTTGTGCCTCTTAATTTTTTTCAACTGAGGTGGAATTTGCTTGTACTCGAAAACACAAATCACAGTGGATAGTTCATGTTTACGCACATGAGCACATTTAGCCTTGTGTACTCACTACTTGAGTGAAGGACATTTCCAGCTTCTAGGTGATACTCGGCACACAGAGAAGAAGCCAGAGGTTCATCTGTTTGGGAAATTCTAAAATACTTGTTCTCTCCTTTGAGTCACAATGTTGAAAGATTCTTTGGGGAAAATATTGAATGACATAGGAAATATCAAAAGAAGATGAAATAATACAGAGTCAACAAAAAGAACTACTGGACATTCAACCACTAGGGAGGCAGTGATCAGTGTAAGCTATGAAAATACTGATAATTTATAACTTATCAAGGGGTCACAAGGGTGGGTGTGGGAAGGAGGGCAAAAAGAGGTGCTGCTATCAAGGGCTCAATAGAAAGTAAATGTCTGGAAGATAATGATAGAACATATATACAAATATGCTCGATACAATTGATGTATGGAATGTTATAAGAGCTGTAAGAGGCCCCAATAAAATGATCTTTATAAAAGGAAAAAAGAGCACCTGAAGATCTTGCTAAAATTTTGACTTTAATCCTGTAATTCTTGGATAAGGCAAGAAGAAAGTCTGCCTTTTAACAAAGACTGCAGGTAATTCCAATATGGCCTGTCCATGGACATGACCTTGAGTAGCACGGTTCTAGAGAGTGGAAAGCAATGAAGTTTAGAAGCAGAAAAGAGTATTGATTGAATCAATCTTTTAAAATACATAGTCTAGCAATTCACAAGATCAATTATAAGAGTGGAGAAAGATGGCGCCTCCCTGCACGAAGAGAGGGGCAGTGACATTGAACGGGAAATAAGAAAAGGAGAAACATTTTGTAGAATCATCGAGGCTTGATATTTGATTGAATTTTGGAAGTCATGAGAGAAAACCATCAAAGACTTCTTGAGATTTCTACCTTCAACCTCAAGATAGATAAATATTTTATCAAATTATTTTGATTAAAATTGAGCTTAGGAGGAATTGGATATGGCAAAACTATTAGACAGTGTGTGCTACACTCAGTAGGGTTGGTGGCCCTCTGGGGTAACTCATGGCGGTACAATCTACACAGACCTCCTCCCACACTAGACGACGAATGATCCTTAGCAATGTTTAGTATAATATATGATAGAGATTTAAATTGCTCAAATGTAATATTTATTCGATTACATGAATGCTGACAACAAAATTGTCTGCAGTGAATTAGATTATTATACCACTATTAGTGAATAAAGAAGACTTTTTACATTTTTCTCCTTCATTTCCATTCATTATTTCTTAATTCTCACAAATGTTATTCATATAGGTTCACAAGTAATAGTTACCACAAGTCACAAGTATCTGTCAGAATTGGCTTGATGGCAGTTTCTGTTGACCAGTTCTGAGTGCCATTTTGTTAGGTAAGCCTTTCTTCCCTAATCTAGACCAGACCACTCCTATTTGCTCTTCCTGAATCACTCCCTCGTTCTTTCCAGAAAATCTGACATCAACAACAATAAAAACACTAGCAGCACTGAAAACAACAGCCTATACTTGTAGCACATGCAGATAAAACCACATAATCCAAAATGTCATCGTATGTGGGTCATCATGACAGCTTTTTAAAAATCATTTTACTGGGGGCTCTGACAGCTCTTATCACAATCCATACATTCATCTATTGTGTGAAGCAGATTTGTACATTTTCTTTGTACTTGAGCCCTTGGTATCAGTTCATTGTCCCCACAACCCCACTCCCTTCCCTCCCCGATGAACACTTGATAATTTATAAATTTTTTTTTTCATGTCTTACCCCAACCACTGTCTCAGCTTCACCCACTTTTCTGCTGTTTGTCCCCCTGGGACAGAATCATATGTCGATTATTGTGATCGGTCCCCTTTTCTCCCCCATCTTTCCCTTCCCCTTCCCCTCCTGGTATCACTACTCTCATTATTGGTCCTGAGGGGTTTACCTGTCCTGGATTCCCTGTGTTTCCCTCTTATCTGTATCAGTGTACAACCTCTGGTCTAGCTGGATTTTTAAGGTAGAATTGGGGTCTTGGTAGTGGGAGGAGGGTATTAAAGAACTAGAGGAAAGTTTTATGTTTCATCAGTGCTATATGACTGGCTTGTCTCTTCCTTGTGACCCTTCTGTGAGGGGATGACGTTGGGGCTCCACTCTGCCCCCCCCCCATTCACATCAATATGATCTAACTGAAGCACTTTAGGAGATTCAAAAGGTAAATTAGCCTATAAGGTTAGCCTCATAGGCATATTGATATATGTAAACGAGGCTTACAAAAATGTTTTTATTGTTATAAATAGCTGCAGGTTTCTTTTATAAAATCTAATGTATTTCTGCTGAGACACTACTCACAAATGTCATCGACAGTGACTTTGGTGGCACTCTCGAGGACAGTATGTGTAGGGAAAGGTTGGAGCAGTAATGCAATCCACCACAGGACTGCACCCAGACAAAGCGCATCGCCTCTGTGCCTGTAACAAACCCCAGATCCAGAAGAGCTGCTTATACATTTATTTTACTAACATAATTAAATATCCTCAGCACAAATGTTTCACCAACAAAGTGAACATATTTCAATTTCCTCTCTTAATAAGAAAATAAGTGTGTGGGGGGGTGCGTTACTAGATAATTCTCTCCTGGCCTTTGCTATACTAAGAGTATGTTTTAAAATAATGATTAAGCTATTGTGCCAACCAATTCCTATGTGCTTACAATACTCCTGTTTCTGTTGTTGTTACTGTTAGTCTTGGATTTGCTTTCTTGATGGAGTAATGAAAGTGTTTATAGAATACACAATTATATAATATACACATTATGTTCCCTAGAAATTATTTAATTTTTCAAAATTTTTAGGTGTGGCCATACATGTCCACTGAACTGATAAACTATCTGGAAATTTTTCAAAAAATTTTATCTTCACCCACCACTCTGGTTCAATCCTGTTCTCTGTGGCTCTATACATGATTAAAATGTGACTTCTGAGGATTTTAATTTTTCAAAGGAGGAATGAAAGTATGGTCATATATACCACATTTACTTTCTTATCACTATTCTTAATAGGACAAGAGGATGATCCAAAGAAGAATGAAATAAAAATTGAGACAGAGCCCCAGAGCTCATATATGGAAACAGAAGGTATTTTTTAAAAGAATATATTATTCAAAAATGGAATGAAGCTGTGAGCCGTGACCTATATACACAGCCATGTGTATGAGTGCTAGCGTGTGTAATTTAGACTATGAAGAGTAGAGAAAGACAATAGTGTCTGTTGTATGTACTTGTTCATACTTAAAGGAAAAACTCACTGCATCAGCTTGGCGCTGAGTCACAGTTACCCTGCAGACTAGAACTGCCCTTGAAGGGCCCTGACACTGAGAATCTTTATGTGAGTAGAAAGCCTCATCTCTTCCCAGAGAGGGACTTGTAGATTTGCTCTGCTGACTTTGATGTTACCAGCCCACCATGGAACTAGATACAACACCAGGACTCCTAGTAAACAAAGAAAAGAACGAGAAATGTAATTGTCTGTTGCGTCAGGGCCCTGGCTGCATAGTGGTTACTGTGTTTTCTAAATGATCGCAACGGAAACATACCTGGGTATCCTTCTGTTTTCTTCCATGTAGAGTTTTCATCCATCGAAGATGATGCCAGGATTGTTACACAACCAGAAGTGATTCCAATAGTAGATGACCCGGAAGTTGAAGAAAGGAAGGAAGGTGGGTTTGCTTGTAGAGCTTGAAAAAGAAAGAGATTCTTTGGATTCCCGACTAGAATTAAACATGCCATGTTCTCCTCATTCAATTGAAGTTTGCGGAGGAAGAATATGAAATTTTAGTTATTTTTAACAGCAGAATAAATCTGGTAGCAAAAGAAAATACAGCATGTTCAAATTGCATGAAGACATTTTTACTATTCACTTATGTTTAATTGTATTTCTAAAATTATGGTATTGAGAAATGGCCTATGGAAATTATAGAAAAATTCATTAAAATCTCTGAAATTCGCTGAAAACAAATGCATTATCCTTTTTATATTGATCCAGGATCAATATAATAGTATTGATAGTAATTCAAGAAGGCATTTATGTAAAATATACATATTTTATTAACTTCATAAAATGATAACTTTGTCCTATAATATTGATATATCTTAATGTTGACTCGTGTTAAAATCTAAAGATGTAAGAAGAATTAATGTGTAGTAAATTATTTTAAAACAGAATTCAGTGTAAGAAGTTAAGTGACATTTTGAATCTTTCTTAGGATATCTGTTTTTAAAACCATTATCAGAAAAAAACTGCATTTATTGAAGAACTTTAAGAATTCCATTTGCAAACATAGAAAAACAAATCCACTATTATCAAGTCTATTCTGACTGATGGAGACCCTTTAGGACATTGTAGAACTCACCCCTGTGGGTTTCCAAAGTTGTAAATCTTCACTGTAGGAGACAGCCTCATCTTTTTAACATCACAATAAGTCACCCACTATGCCGCCAGTGCTCTTTCCACATATAAAGCAATCTCTTAACAGAAATGTGTGCAGTAATTTGTCTGTTATTCCATAGTACAATTCATACTACTCTTAAACACTTACTTGCAAAACAATTATAGAGTAATAACTGGAAAGTTTATGAAATAACATGATCGATAGTTTCCAAATTTATAGACAAACCTATTATCAATAGTAACAACAGCTTTCAAAATTTGAAACTATTCTTCACAGAACTGAAAAAAAATTCATTGCAAAGGCATGTTAGTGATTTTGCTACATTTATTCCACTGCATCTATAACACAATATTCTGACCCAAACCATAGTATTTTCAATTACCTCATACACATGTGGAAGTTGAACCTTGAATAGGAAGGGTGAAGAAGAATTACTGCATTTGAGTTACGGTGCTGGTGAAAATGTTATTAGGTGCCATTGATTCCAACTCGTAGCAACCTTGTTTACAACAGAAGGAAACACTGCCGGGCCCGCACCATCCTTACAATTGTTGGTACGTTGAAGCCTAGTGTGGCAGCCTCTGTGTCAATCCATTTTGTCTAGGTCTTCCTCTAGTTAACTGCGCTTCCACTGTACCAAGCATGCTAGCCTTTGCCAGGGTCTGGTCTGTGTGGAGAACGTGAACAAAATAGGTGAGAAGTCTCACGTTCCTAGCTTCTAAGGAACATGCTGGCTATACTTCTTCAAAAGCAGAGCCGTTTCTTTGCCATTCTCTGACACTTGCACACCTTAGTCCTCAAAGTGACAGCCTTACTTTTCCACACTTGAAAGATAAGTTGTGCAGCAGATTTACCCAAGGCAATGTGGCATTTGATCTCATGACTGCTGCTTCCATGAGCAATGATTTGGGATCCAAGCAAGATGACATCCTTGATAACTTCAATCTTTATTTTCTCCTTTATCATGATGTTATTAATTAGTTCAATTGTGAGGATTTTGGTTTTCTTTAAATTCAGTTGTAATCCATATCGAAGGCTGTGATCCCTGGTCTTCCTCAGCAAGTACTTCAAGGCCCCCTCACTTTCAGCAGGCAAGGTTTCATCTGTATAACAAAGGGTGTTGATAAGCCTTCCCCCAATCTTGATGTTATGTTCTGCAGACACTTCAGTGTCTTGCATTATTTGCTCGGCACATAGATTAAATAAGTATGGTGAAAGTATACAACCCAGACACACACTTTTCCTGATTATAAGCCATGCAGCATTCCTGTATTTTGTTGATTCATATATGGGTTCTGCCTAAGCACATGTACAGGTCAACCTATGTATAGGTTACATATGTTCTGAAATTCCAATTATTTTCAGTGCTTTCTGAAGTTTGTTATTATCCACACACTTGAAAGCATTTGCATAGTCAATAAATCACAATTAAACATCCTTTTGGTATTTTTTACTCTCTGCCAAAATCCATCTGACATCAGCAATCATATCCCTGTTCCACATCTTCTTCTGAATAAGGCCTGAATTTCTAGCAAGTCCCTGTTGATGCACTGCTGCAACCAGTGCTGAATGTAAAATTTTACTTGCATGTGATATTAAGCATATTTAAAAATAATTTCCACAGTCTGTTGGGAGTTGTCTTTCTTTGGAATGGTACAATTTTGGATTTCTTCCAATCAGCTGACCGAGGTACCTGTCTTCCAAATGTTTTGGCGTGAGTGCTTGTGTATCATCAGCTTGCTGAAACACTTCAATTGGTATTCCATTAACTCCTGAAGCCTTGTTTGGCCTAATGCCATCAGTGCAGCTTGGACTTCTTTCTTCAGTACAAGTTTTTGACCATATGCTGCCTCATGAAATAGTTAAATGTCACCCAATACTTTTTGGTCCAGTAACTAACTCTATGCATCTTTTGATCCTTCCTCCATCAATTGATATTTTTCACTTTTAATACTTCAACTGGGGGTTTGGACTTTTTCTTAATTTCTTTCAGCTTGAAGTCTTTTAATCATGTTGATCTTTTCTGGTTTTCTGATGACAATATTTGAGTACTTTGTCATAATATTTTATTGTCTTTTCGACCCGTCCTTTGAACTATTCTGCTCGGCTCTTTTACATCATCCTTTCTTCCATTTGCTTTAGCTACTCTACAATCAAAGCAAGTGGCAGAGTCTTCACGGTGATCTTCTTCTTGTTTTCACAATGGCCTTTTTCTTTCTTCAAGTATGATGTTCTTGATATCATCCCACAGCTCATTAGGCTTTCTGTTACTGGTGTTCGACTCAAATCTGTTCTTGAAATTCAGATAGGATATATGCAAGGTCATATTTTGTCTTTCATAGACTTGTTTTAATTTTCTTTAGCTACAACTTGTATTTACAGCTGAGCAATTGATCCTCTGCTCCATAGTCAGCCCTGGCCTCATTTTGGCTGCTAATATTAAGCTTCCGTGTGGTTTCTTCCAATATGGATGTTGAATTTTATGTCTGTGTGTTCTATCTGGAGAATTAAAAAGATATTAGCGATGAAGTTGTTGGTCTAGCAAACTTTTATCATTTGATCTCCAGCTTCATTTTTATCTTCAAGACCATAAGTTCCAACTATTGTGCCTTCTGTTTCCAACTTTTTCCATTCCAATCACCTTTAATTGCCAATACAGTTTGACCTCATGTTTATAAATTTCAGACTGAAGATGTTCACAAAATTCTTCAATTTCTTCATCACTAATTTTAGTCGTTCAAGAATAATCATTGTATTAATTAACTGTATTTCTTTGTATGCGTATGGGCATCCTATCATGGACTACGTGTGACAGAGCCTTGTCGTGTCCTCTGTCCTCTCTAGGGGGCTTCTCTTAGCTCAACACTTGCACACTGTAACCATACATTGGTGTGCCATAAGCTGAAAGTGTTGTCAGTATCTATTGTGTGATATGCCATTAAAAATGGATTCTAAAGCTCAAAAAAAAAGAGAAAGAAATACAGTACTTCTTGAATTGTTATTTTTGATGATAAAGGTGACATCAAGCCTCTTGATTTTGTTATTCCTGGAGAAGTAAAATATACTATTTTTAAAATGACCAATCCCAGTCCATTTTAGTTCATTACTGCCTCAGCTATAAATCTTTACACATCCCATTTCATTTATGAAAACTTTCAATATTTGTAGATTCATTCTTCACACATTACAAGTTCTGATTATTAATATATGTGTAGAGCTGTTTCTTCTTACTTTGAGCCATGCCCCCTAAGCAAATGAAGGTCCTTGAAGCTGTAGGCACTCCATTGTGCCATTATGGTCAACCTTAAGTTAAGAAAGCTGCTTGTCCTCAGTCATGTTTTGAGTGTCTCCCAACCTGAGGTCCTCAGCTTCCAGCACTCTATTTGACAACATCCCTATGCTGTTAATAAGGCTTCCCGTATGTGACCGTGTTCTCCTAATAGCCATAAAGTTTTCAGTGTCTAATTCCTTAGAAGTGAACAACCTATTCTGTTTCCCTAATCTTTTGTTAGTCTGGAATCTCTGCTGAAACCAAGCGACCTTAGCTCACCCTAGTATATGAAATACCAGTGACATCACTTCCAGAATCACATGGGCACACTATATATACCTTATTATCTCTTTAAGTTGGCTTAATAAGGGAAAGCTTGTGTTCAGAAAACAAATTAATTTAATGCTGTCTTTCCCTACTTTTTAATACCCCTTTAATTCTGATGAATTACATATCACTTTTTACCTGTCTTAAAAGCATATGGATTATCTTGTGCAAATAATGGGATCACATGTTCAAAAGGAGTGAGATCAAATTTTGCTGCTTGTTTACAGCAACAGTGAGGTTGAATTTTACAGCCACAGTTTGAGTTTTCACTGGAGCCCAGCAAATGCCTGTGGGCTTGAATTTACCATGTCTTCCCTTCTTTGTCAGCACAGATACTTGACATGACCATCCCTTGAACCATTTACAACAATATCTGGCACATAGAAAATGCTCAATAAATTTTAAATATTTAACGTTATTTGATCATTTAACGGCAAAGTGAAGAAGAGAATCTTCACATGGGGTTTTTTCCAAGCTTCATTCACTCTCTTTCCTATTTTGAACCTGTAACAATTTCAGATGTTTTATATAATTCTTTTAAAACAAATTGTTCAGCATGTTTTATTGTACATTGTCTCCTACAGGCAGTTTTTATAGGGATCTAAACTCTTCACATTACTGCAGATTATATCCTATAAAGATAGGAAAATTATTGCAGAGGGAGTAGGAAGCATTTCACTCCTTTCATTTACTGCTTTCTTTGCCAAAATTCTAATATATTGCTTCAGAGAGATTGGCTAAACCATGATTTCTACTTTTTAAAAAACATTACTTTGGAGATATTAATAAAACTACAGAAGAAAAGTAGCAAAATTATTGAAAGTAGAATATTTGTACTACTTTCTCTTGATTCATAGATTCATTAAAGAATCCTGTTGAAAACACATTGAGAATATAGTTTCAGATTTTCCTGATAAACAAAACCAAATGAGATTCTGTAATATTTATACAGGTACTCTTATAGCTTTACACAATTGACATATGTATGGATTGTGATAAGAGTTGTATGAGCCCTCAATAAAATGATTTAAAAAAATAAGGGCTCAAGTAGCAAGATAAAGTTTTGAAAATGAAAAAAATACTCTGGAAATATTAGTTATCTTTTTCTCTAGGGAACTTTTGAAAGCAGAAAGTGTTGGAATATATTTTTTTAATATAGGCCAGGAAGAATGTGTGTCCTTTTATTATAAGATTGGAAAATACAGATAATATTCAGGACACATCTTTCATGACTCCCAGGTGTATGAGCACAGATGTTGCAACATTAGTATTTGAAGTTAGCTCAACCAAAAATATGGGTTTAAAATAAAGAAGAATATTCAGCAGAAGTTCATGCTGATAAAATTACACAATAGCACGATGGGCATGTCCCTAGGAGAACTGAAATGAAAACATGTCAACAGACATAATCCAAGGTTTCACATATGGTAGCTTTTTTTCAGATAGTTGCTAAATAAGTTCAGTTATGTGCTTTCTCAGCAGGGCCTGCAGCGTAGATGCAATCCAGTGAAGTAACATCACTTAGGTTATTAACCAAATAGGAGAGATGATAATATAGGCAAACATCTCTAAAGATATACCTCATTTTTAGCATAAGATATATAGAGCCAGCATTAAAATATTTCTTAAGAATTTTACTTCTACTTGAATTTTAAAATATTTACTATAAAATTGTGTTTTATTGTATTATTGGTATAAAAATAATTTAAAGTATTGCTACAAAAATCATAGAAAGTATTTTAAACAAAAATATCAAAATGTGAAGCTATTGTTTCCAACATACCACCTACCTAGGTCTATCTGTTTCTTAAGGCAGTATTCTCATCTTGCTAACTTTTGCTGAAGAATTATGCACTTTTCCATTTCCCAATCATATAAGTCCACTGCTCTCAGGCCAAGTATGGCTCATAACAACTCTAGGGCCCATAGCAGAACGCTTCCATTTATAGCATGTCATTTCCACCACTTCAAAATGGAGATTTTGACATCCTTGAGGGTCTCAAATTTGGTTCCTTTGAAGTGTAATTTATAAGGTTTCCCAAAGAAATTCTTGCAGGACAGCCCTTGTTACACCTGAAGAACAAGCAGGTGACTGGGAATGGGGGCTAAAACAAATGCCTCAGAACAAATCTCTTGATTTTGTTAACACCGGTGCAACTTTCAAATTTCTTAAAATGCCTTCTTAGTGAGCCCCTGGGATCAACATCTGTCCTTCATGAGTCTCCGCCAAGTTATCCCTTTGGGACTCCTGGTCCCCGAAATAAAAAAAATTTTAAGTCATAAACTTCTGAGCTGACTTCTCTGCCAAGAATTTAACTGGCCCAGAAGTTCCCTTCAGAAGCCACATTTTTATTGGACCTTTGTTTTTGTTTTTTTCCATTGAAACAAAAGGGGAACAAGACAGGTATATTACTGGGAGAATATTCTGCAGCCATCCACTGATTGCAAAGTCAGATATAGCTATTTTATTGGGAACACAACTATGCATGTGTGACTGGGAATGTAGCAATGTTTTTTAACGTACTCTGTATATTGGCCTTTTTGTTCAAGTGTTACATAAAACACATATATTTGGTCCCAATACTATTTCTTTTGTTAAACAATAAATAGAGTGTGGCAAAGATAGATAGATAGATAATAGGTAGGTATGAGGGGGTACAAAATCCCTGGAATTGTGCTGGGTGAAGCAGAGCTTTCAGAGAATGGATTCTTCCCACCAGGAGAGCATAGAGATACTTGCTCTAAGTTAGTACACCCAGTGGCATCATCTGGGAAGCTTCTCTTTGGTCACAGTGAATTTTTTATTCTTTTTTTTTGAGTGAGTCAGAGAGACTGAGTGAGTGAGTGAGTGAGACAGAGAGACAGTGAGTGAGTGAGAAAGGGAGAGAGACAGTGAGTGCGGGAGTGAGTGAGACAGTGAGAGAGACAGTGAGGGAGTGAGAGAGACAGTGAGACAGAGAGTGAGTGAGCAAGACAGTGAGAGAGACTGAGTGAATGAGAGAGTAAGTGAGGCGGTGAGTGAGTGAGCAGGTAAGACAGTCAGAGAGACTGAGTGAGTGACACAGAGAGACAGTGAATGAGAGAGAGAGACAGTGAGTGCGGGAGTGGGTAAGACAGTGAGACAGAGAGAGACAGTGAGAGTGAGGGAGTGAGACAGTGGGTAAAACAGTGAGTGAGAGAAAATGAGACAGAGAGTGAGAGAGACAGTGAGTGCGGGTGTGAGTGAGAGAGACAGTGGGTGAGTGAGCGGGTAAGACAGTCAGAGAGTGAGTGAGTGAGAGAGACAGAGAGTGAGTGAGAGAGAGAGACGGTGAGTGCGGGAGTGAGTGAGACAGTGAAGGAGTGGGTAAGAGAGTGAGAGAGATTGAGGGAGTGAGAGACAGTGAGTCAGTGAGATAATGAGAGAGTGAGCGGGTAAGACAGTCAAAGAGACAGACAGAGAGTGAGAGACAGGGAGTGGGTAAGACAGTGAGTGCGGGTGTGAGTGAGAGAGAGTAAGTGAGGCAGTGAGTGAGTGAGCGGGTAAGACAGAGAGATTGAGGGAGTGTGAGACAGAGAGGGAGTCAGTGAGAGAGACAGTGAATGAGTGAGTGAGAGACAGAGAGACAGTGAAGGAGTGAGTGAGCGGGTAAGACAGTCAGAGAGACTGAGTGAGAAAGTGAGACAGTCAGAGAGATTGAGGGAGTGAGAGACAGTGAGTGCGGGTGTGAGTGAGAGAGAGAGAGTGAATGAGTGAGAGAGAGAGAGAGAGAGACAGAGACCATGAGTGAGTGAGTGAGAGAGACAGTGAGAGAGATTGAGGGAGTGAGAGACAGCGAGTGAAACAGTGAGACAAAGAGTGAGATAATGAGAGAGTGAGTGAGCGGGTAAGACAGTCAGAGAGACTGAGTGAGTGAGAGAGACAGTGAGTGAAACAGTGAGACAAAGAGTGAGTGAGTGAGTGAGAAAATGAGGAAGTGGGTGAAAGAGTGAGACAGTGAGTCAGAGAGACTGAGTGAGTGAGCGGGTAAGACAGTCAGAGAGATTGAGAGAGACAGTGGGTGCGGGAGTAGTTAAGACAGTGAGTGAGACAGAGAGTGAGATAATGAGAGAGTGAGAGAGAGGCAGTGAGTGAGTGAGCGGGTAAGACAGAGAGTGAGATAGTGAGGGAGGGAGTGAGACAGTGAGTGAGACAGAGACAGAGACTGAGAGACAGTGAAAGAGTGAGAGAGAGTAAGTGAGACTGAGTGAGTGCGGGTGTGAGTGAGAGAGATTGAGGGAGTGAGAGACAGTGAGTCAGTGAGACAGTGAGGGAGAGAGACGGTGAGTGCGGGAATGAGAGAGACAGTGAGGGAGTGAGTGAGAGAGATAGTGAGGGAGCGGGTAAGACAATGAGTGCGGGTGTGAGTGAGAGAGACAGTGAGACAGTGAGGGAGTGGGTGAGACAGTCAGAAAGATTGAGAGAGACAGTGACTGCGGGAGTAGTTAAGACAGTGAGTGAAACAGTGAGACAGAGAGACAGTGAGGGAGTGAGAGACAGTGAGTGAAACAGTGAGTCAGTGAGACAGAGAGTGAGAGACAGTGAATGAGTGAGAGAGAGTGAGTGAGACAGTGAGAGAAACAGTGAGTGAGAGAGTGAGACAGTCAGAGAGATTGAGGGAGTGAGCGGGTGAGACAGTGACTGAGAGAGAGACAGTGAGTGAAACTGAGTCAGTGAGATAATGAGAGAGCGAGTGAGTGAGAGTAAGTGAGGCAGTGAGTGAGTAAGACAGTCAGAGAGACTGAGGGAGTGAGTGAGCGGGTAAGACAGAGAGATTGAGGGAGTGAAACAGTGAGTCAGTGAGACAGTGAGGGAGGGAGTGAGACAGTGAGTGTGGGCGTGAGTGAGAGAGACAGTGAGAGACAGTGAGTGAAACTGAGTCAGTGAGATAATGAGAGAGCGAGTGAGAGTAAGTGAGGCATTGAGTGAGTAAGACAGTCAGAGAGACTGTGTGAGTGAGAGAGACAGTGAGGGAGTGAGTGAGAAAGGGAGAGAGACGGTGAGTGCAGGAGTGAGTGAGACAGTGAGAGAGACAGTCAGAGAGATTGAGGGAGTGAGAGACTGAGTGAAACAGTGAGACACAGAGTGAGTGAGAGAGACAGTGAAGGAGTGGGTAAGAGGGAGTGAGTGAGAAAGGGAGAGAGACGGTGAGTGCAGGAGTGAGTGAGACAGTGAGTGCGGGTGTGAGTGAGAGAGACTGTGAGACAGTGAGTGAGTGAGTGGGTAAGACAGAGAGATTGAGGGAGAGAGAGAGACAGTGAGTGCAGGTGTGAGTGAGAGAGACAGAGACCATGAGTGGGAGAGACAGTGAGGGAGTGAGCAAGGGAGAGAGACAGTGAAGAAGTGGGTAAGACAGTGAGAGAGACTGTGAGAGCGGGAGTGAGTGAGACAGTGAGGGTGTGAGAGAGAGAGAGACAGAGACCATGAGTGAGAGAGTGAGACCGTGAGTGAGTGAGCGGGTAAGACAGAGAGATTGAGGGAGTGAGAGACAGTGAGTGAAACAGTGAGTCAGAGAGTGAGATAATGTGAGTGAGAGAGACAGTGAATGACACAGTGAGACACAGAGTGAGTGAGCAAGGGAGAGAGACAGTGAGTGCGGGAGTGGGTAAGACAGTGAGTGAGAGAGAGTAAGTGAGACAGTAAGTGAGTGAGCGGGTAAGACAGTCAGAGAGACAGTGAGTGAGTGTGAGTGTCACAGTGAATTTTTTTGTAAAAGCTGTTTTACTCAAACCTCCTTTATTGTGTTGGCCAATTTAAGAGAACTGCATGCAGTTGTAAAATGTGTTTCTTGCTCGGGGAAAAATGCCGCAGAAACTGTTGTGATGTTGAACACAACTTATAAGGACAGCACTACGAGAAAACCTCGTGTATGAGTGGTTTTCTCATTTCAAAAGAAGTGAAATGACAACCTCATTCTGGACATCTGTCAACTTCCAAAACGGATGAAACTGCTGACTCATAGTACATTTGGAGTTCATTCCACCAAGTCAGTCTGTTAATCAAGCTTTCTATTTAAAGGGTATGAAAAGATAGCTTACAACAGTGCGCAACAAAAAAAGGCCTGATTTGTGGCCAATGGGGGACTGGTTTTGCTGCCATGACAATGCACCTGCTCATGCAGCCATCTCAGTGTGCCAGTTTTGGGCAAATACCTCTCTTGCCCCATGCACCTTACTCACCTGACCTCACTCCATGAGACTTCTTTGTGTTTCCACGAGGACCAAGGGACATGAAAGGACAGCAATTTGGTGACACAGAAGAGGTAAAGAAACAAACCAGGGAGGTGCTATCAGCCATCCAAACAGTTGAGTTTGAAAAAGGTTTACAAGAGTAGAATCGCAGACTTGAACAATGTATTAAGTGTAATGGAGAGTCCTTTGAAGGTGATACATAGCTTTAAAAAAATTCTGGGTTTTTTGCGCGGGCTGTATCCCCTCGTAGGTAAGTAGATAACTACCATTGAGTCCACTCTGATGCATGGCAACTTTATGTACAACAGGATGTAATGTTACACTGCCCTGTGTCTTCCTTAGAATCACAGCATGTGCTAGTCTAGGGGATGGCAAATATTTTTAAGACAGAAGAGCCAGTTCTGTTACTCGCAACAATTAAAAAATTATTTGAGAGTCAAGAAAATATTTTCAGACACAATGAAATCCCTATTATCTGAATAATATTTTTTAAATTTGTCAATTTTATAGCCTCCTGGATGTACCAGAAGAGCTGCATATGGCTCCGAAGCCGCAGTTTGCCAACCACTGTTCTAGTCCATTATTGTGCCTGTCACGTCAATCAGACCCACTGACGTTCTTCCTCCTCATTGCTATCCCTTGATTTTACCAAACACGATGACTTCCTCCAGCAATGTCTCCTTCCTTAGAGCATGTCCAAAGCAAGCAAATAGAACAATGTTCTGTTTTATCCATAAGGTTTTCATTGGCGAATTTTCCAAGTAGATTACAAGGTCTGTATTCCTGCTCCCTTGGTCTGGAAGTTGCTCTGAAGCCTGTTGTCTCTGCATCGTCCTGCTTGTATCTGAGCTCCCAGTAGCAAAGCCGCATAAAAATCACCACAGGAAAACGAACTGAAAGATGGGTGGTGGGAAGTGGGGCATAAAAATCCTTTTGTTCTTTTCCTGGGCTGGCCAAAAATGTTGGTGGAGGCATAAATGTATTATTATCTGCAGTTTTCTAGTGAAAAGGTGGATTGAGACACGCATGGAAGCAGTAAATGTAATCCTGTCCTGAGGTTCATGCTTCGACCTCTGACCAGTCATGTGGCCAATTACAGGGAGCCTTATCATCTTCTACTAATGCTACTAATTCTACAACTTCTGTGTTATATCTAATGCATACATAGTAAAATGAGGATGTGAACTCAATAATGCATTATGAAACTCTCCAATTTCAGTAATTTGCTCAGAGGCTGCTTCTGAAGAATCATGTTGGTGAAGCAGGTAGTGGTGACAGGATGCCAGTGGGCATCGATACGCTGAGAATGTCAATTTTGTTTATTTTGCCTAATTTTATTTATTGTGTTTTGTGTGTGTGTGTGTGTGCTTCAAATCATAAAAAAATAAAATCAGCCATATTAAATGAGAAAAAATAAGTGACATTTATCTCAAATTAGGCTTATAAAATCAGCTCAGAACCTGCCTGGCTGTTTTTCACTAACAGTTATCATGGGAAATGAGTTTCTTTGTAGTCCCTGGTCAGTGTTTTGTCTTCAGTGAGCACACACTTAGTGAGTTGCATGCTTTGTTATCTGCTCCTAACATCAAATTCACTGCAGATTCTTCTTGTCTACACAGCACTACTAGACAGACCTTTGTGTACCAACAACTCGGAATCCCATCGAGGCTTCCACATTGCAGCTTACTTTTAATGGTACAGCCTTACACTTAGAGATGGGTAGCAATACCTGCTTTGAAAGATAGACACCTTCAAATCTATTAAAGTAAAAGGTGCTTTTCTGTTGTTTTTATTAGTAAATTATCACACACTATGATGTCACAAATATTGGATGTCATATTTATTGCACTTAACCTCCATTCCTGACTTAACCAAATCACCTGAATCATCAGATGGGGGAACTCCCAGACCTTCCTCACTGTGTGAAAGGTATAGTCATTCATTCTAATTTGGACTTCAATGTTAGGTGTTACTTTTTTTTCTCTACCTCAGGAAGAAACTCGATTTGTTTCATTACTCTTTATACATCAGGTACCTTCATTTCAGCCCAGTATATAAGGAGCAGGTGGTATAAGAAGTACTTTGAATGTTAATTATTTTCTTCATTTTATTCACGGTGAGAATTTACTTTTCAATGCATTCTTATAATCAAGAGAGGAGCAATTAAAAAGCTTGCTGCTTGAATGTTTCACTGCAATTATTTTATGACATCTGCTACAATGATTTTTAAAAAGGAAAAACAGGGTGATCGTTTTAACAATATCGAAGCATTTGGAGTGATTGGATGAAATTGCTGTATTTCCTTGTGAAACTTGAAAGACACGTGAGTCATGTTTCTGACCAACAAATACCACCCCTTGTGATAGCTTACATTTTTTTGACATAGAATTGTCTGTTCATTTTTCAGAACTGCTGTTATAGTTTATTAGCTTTAGCTTTAAATTGAACCAATTTAAAGAGATATTTCAAATGATAATACTTATTTTCTATTGATTATATTTAGTTTATTTCTCAAATGCTACACATAATTTAGGTCACCTATCCTTTATGCTTCATATACTTGTGATTATAGTCTATAAAACAATAATCTTCAGGATTAAAAGATATATGGTTTTAATATAAGATATAGGCATATGGATTCAATACAAGGAAATAATTGTCCAAATTATTATTGTGAATATTTTATACTGTGTATTACTTTAGTTTTGCCCACTAACAAAATACTATAGAAAACCTTATGTCATTGGAAAGTAAATCTTAGTTAAAGCTAGTACTTACATTGAATTAAAGAGGATATATAAATCAGGTAAATATGTATATTCAAGGTTAAGCCGGAAAGTATTGATACTAGGGTTTTACTTCATACGTGTTGTTGGTGTTCTTGTTATGTGCCATCAACTTTATGCAGAACAGAATGAAACACTGGCCTGGCCTGCACCATCCTCACAAGTGATCCTATGTGTGAGCCCATTGGCACCACTACTGTATCAATTGTATCAATCCATCTGGCTGAAGGCCTTCCTCTTTTTCCATGCCCCTCCACTTTACCAAGCATGATGTCCTTCTCCAGAGACCTCTCTCTCCTGACAACATGTCCAAAGTATGGAAGGCAAAATCTTGCCATCCTTGCCTCTAACGAGCACTCTGGCCATACTTCTTCCAAGACAAATCCATCTGCCCAGGCTATTTTCAATATTTATCTCCAGCACCACAATCCAAGTGTATCCAACTTTCTCATGCATATGAGAAATATCAAGACTTGCGTTGGGGACACCTTTTTCCTCAAAGTAACCTCTTTGCCCTTCAATGCTATTTAGAGGTTTCTGTGGCAGATTTACCTAATGCAACTCCCCCTTTAATCTCTTGTCTGCTGCTGTCATGAACATTGATTATGGATCCAAGCAAGACAGTCATCGACAACTTCAATCTTTTCTCCATTTACCATTATGTTCCTAATTGTCCCAGTTGTGAGGATTTTGGTCACCTTCATTGAGTCATAAAACACACTGAAAGGTGCAATCCGTGATCTTCATCGGCAAGTGCTTCAAGTCCTCCTCATCACAGATTGTTTATAATCATTCCTCTAAACTTGATACAATGTTCTTCATGTAATCCAGTTTCTCTAATTATTTGCTCAGCATACAGGTTGAACTATGAGAGGATACAACAATGACACACACCTTTCCTGATTTTAAGCCATGAATTATGACCTTGTTCTTTTGTACAACTGCCTCTTAGTCCATGTACAAATTCTGAAGAAGCACAATGGAGTGTTCTGGAACCCCCATTCTGCTCAAGGTTGCCCATAGTTCATCATGGTCCCCAGACTTGAAGGCTGTGGAGTAATCAACAGAACACTAGTAAACATCTTTGTGGTATCCTGTGCTTTCATCCAAGACATCAGCAATGAAATCCTTTGTTCCATGTCATCTTCTAAATCTGATCTGGATCTGTGGCAGTTTCCTGTCACTATTCTACTGCAACCTTTGTTTAATGGTCATCAGCAAAATTTTACTTGCATGCAAGATCAATGATATTGTTCTGTAGTTTGAGTATTCTCTTGGATCATATTTTTGGGGGATGGGCACAAATATGGCTCACTTCCAGTCAGCTGTACAAGTGGCTGTTTACCAGATTTCCTGGCATAAAGGAGTGAGTGATTCTAGTTCTTCATCAGCTTATTGATATATTTCAATTGGTATCCCATCAATTTCTGAAGCTGTGGTTTTGGCTAATATTTACAGTGCAGCTTGAACTTCTTCTTTCAGCACCATTGTTTCTTCTTCATATTGCATATGCAACCTCCCCAAATAGTGGAAAGCCAGCTAGTAATTTTTGGTACCATCACTCTGTATTCATTCCATCTTCTTTCAATGCCTCCTGTGTCATTCAATATTTTGCCCATGGAATCTTGCAAGATCATAACTGAAACCTTTCATTCTGTCTTGATGTTTTTTTCCAGTTTATGATATGCAGAGTGTATTTTAGATATTTACACACTTCATTATAATATTTGGCTTTATCTTCCTGAGTTGCCTTTGAAATTTTCTGTTCAGTTCTTTGACATCAGCATTTTTTCCCATTTGCTTTAACCACTCTACAGTTAAGAGCTAGTGTTACAGTCTCTTCTAGCATTCATTTTGACCTTTTCTGTCTTTCTGATGACCTTTTGTCAATAATGTTCAATGTGTCAAATCTATTCCTGAGATATGCTCAAACATCAGGTGGCATAGATTCAAGGTTGTGTTTTGGGTATCATGGACTTGTTTTACTTTTCATCAGCTTTAACCTGAACATTCATATGAGCAATTAGTGGTCTCTGCCACAGTCAGACCCTGGTCTGGATTTAGCTACTGATATTGAGCTTCTCCATCATCTCAAATGTAGTCAATTTGGTATCTGTGTATTCCATCTGGAGAATTCCATGTGTATGGTTGTCATTTGTTTTATTAAGAAGGTATGCTATTGTGGTAGTTACATAATCTGTTGTCAATTTGAGACTTACTACAGTGAAGGGGTAGAGGTTAGCCTGTCAATCATGTTGCAGCTTGATGACCTTATTTGAAGGTGCTAAGTAGATAAATAGCTTGCTGGAGGCAGAATACAGGCTCACTCCCTGCAAGACATTACTGATAACGAGCCACATGGAGACACAGTGATAGAACCAGAGCTGAAGGAGCCATGTGAAGACCCATGCCAGCACTAAGATGCTTCCACCACCACTGGATCCACAAGATTTTCCACCCACTGGTCTGTGATCTTCCTGCACTCAGCATCATTGCATGTGTTTTGTGAGTCTGAAGAGGAATTTATAGATTGGTATTGGACTTTATGGGCTAATATCAGACTTATGAATTTGATTTGGACTGGGCTGGGTTGTTTTCTCAATATTCAATTGCTCTTGTATATAAAGGTCTTTCTTATACACTTATAAGTGTCTCTGGATTTGTTTCTCTAGTCTACCCAGAGTAACACAGCTATAAGCAAGTCATTGGTTTTGCAAAATTCTATCATGCACTCTTCAGCTTCATTCTTATCTCCAAGTGCATATTTTCTAACTACTGTTTCTTCTTTGTTTCCAGCTTTTGCATTCCAATCACCAATAATTATCAATGTATCTTGATTGCATGTTTGATCAATTTCAGATTGAAGATGTTAGTAGAATCCTTCAATTCCTTTATCACTAGCTTTTGTTGTTGGTACTTAAACTTGAGTAATAGTTGGATTGATAAGAGAGAGAGAGATAGTCCTATCACAAACAGTACTTTATGACTCATTTTGCAATGCCATTTTTGACAATGAATGCCACACCATTCCTCTTGATGGTACATTCCCTGCCTAGTAAAACATGATTCTATAATTCAAACTGGCTATCACCAGTCCATTTCATCTCATTAATACCTAGGATAGCATTCCAGTTTTCCTAGATTCATACTTCACGCATTCTAAGTTCCAATCATTAGCAAGTTTTAGTAGTTTTTCCTTCTTACCTTGAATCACGTCTCTTCAGCAAATGAAGGTTCCAAGGATCCACTTCCCCAAGGTTCAGGTCACGATGGCCGACTCCACTTTGAACAACCAGCTTCTCCTCATTCACACTTTGAGGTCAAACACACATGGGTAATTTGTTGTGCTGTCTTCATACAAAGGACACTAAAAGAAGTACACAATGTTTGGATATATGAAGGACCTGCTTTTTCCATTCTTTTGTTTTTTTAAGTAAGATTGAACCTAATGTATATTTTATAGAATTGATCATAACTGAGGATAAACCTTGGATTTACCCATATGATTCAGAGAACAAGGTCCAATCAAAACGGTAGCTTCTGTAGGACTATCCTGGACCTGTTAAAATTCAAGACCAGAAACTCTGCTCATAAGGTTATAACAATTCTGTCATTCCAGAGGAACAGATTCTCTCTATAGGCCAGAGTAACCAAGGAGGCTTATTAGGAAGACATTTAAAAAAAATTAAAAACTGCATTTATAAGAAAAGACAAATGGGTGCATAAGCAAATGTGGCGAAGAAAGCTGATGGTGCCCAGCTATCAAAAAGTATAGCATCTGGGGTCTTAAAGGCTTGAAGGTAATCGAGCAGCCATCATGCTCAGAAGCAACAAAGCCCACATGGAAGAAGCACACCAGCCTATGCAACCACGAGATGTCAAAGGGATCAGGTATAAGGCATCATCAGAACAAAAAATCTTACCATAGTGAATGATGGGGGGAGTGCGGAGTAGAGATCCAAAGCCCATTAGTAGGCCACTGGAGATCCCCTTGCAGAGGGGTCTCGGGGAGGAGATGAGCCAGTCAGGGTGCAATGTAACAACGATGAGAAATACAACTTTCCTCTAGTTCCTAAATGTTTCCTCCCTGCTCCCACTACCATGACTCAAATTCGACCTTGCAAGTCTGGCTAGACCAGAGGATGTACACTGGTACAGATAAGAACTGAAAATACAGGGAATCCAGGGTGGATGAGCCCTACAGGAACAGTGGTGTGAGTGGCAAAACAGGGAGGGTAAAGGGAGAATGGGTAGGAAAGAGGTAACCAATTACAAGGAACTATATGTGACCTCCTCCCTGGGGGACAGACAACCGAAAAGTGGGTGAAGGGAGAGGGCAAGATATGACAAAATACCAATTTATAAACTATCAAGGGCTCATGAGGGAGGGGGGAATGGGGAGGGAGGGGGGAAAATGAGGACCTAATGTCGGGGGTTTAAGTGGAGAGAAAATGTTTTGAGAATGATGTACAAATGCGCTTTACACAATTGATGTGTGTATGGATTGTGATAACAGTTGTATGAGCCCCTAATAAAATGTTTTTAAAAAAAGAAAAAGGCCAGTCATGTTACACTGAAAATTTTTCTTCCATCACAATAGTGACTTGAGGGTATCAATGACAGTCCTAGGAGAAGATTGTTATGGAACATGACCCCCTTCTGCCCTGTAGCCTAATCGTCCCTGAACTTAAAGAATATTTCAAAGAAGCATACATTGATTCCCTTGAGGATACCAGAACTGCAATTTTGATGTGGCATAAGCTGAACAGTGAAAAATTCTTCAGGGAAGGAGTAGAGAGATAGGAAGCCTTCCTTCAGTAGTGTATAGACTAAATGGAGTATATTATCTGAAAAAAAAGAAACTTCAAATTTTGATATTTTGCTTAAAAACAAACAAACCCCACTACCATCACTCAATAGTTGGTAACACATTGTGCAGCAATCTGAAAGGTCAGTAGCTCAAAACTACCAACAGCTCTTCGGGTGACAGATGGGACTGTCTACTCCCATGACTATTAACAAGTCTCAGAAACTCACATGGGGCAATTCTACCTTGTCTTATAAGGTCACTATGAGTCAGTGTTGACTGGATGGCAGTGACATTGCTTAACAAAGGCCTTAATAATTTTGTAGCAATAGGTTTTTACTTAACCCCCATATATTCGTATGTACATACATTTAATTGCCAATACCTGTTTTTAACCGGTTATACATGGCTATATGATGGTTATACATATGGAATGTGGGTCTCACTGGATGGAGTACAATGAGTCAAGTTGACTAATCCAGGGAGAAAGAGACTAGGGCAAACATTCAGCATTATCAGTCAAATAAAGGGCAAATATGGAAATTAAAATAAGTACAGCAAAGCCATAATGCAAATTTGAGCATACAGCACCAAAATTTAGAGACCGTCTGAAAAATAGATGGACACTAATGACCACAGGCCAGAAGTTGTGGGATGACATCAAGGATTTCATACATGAAGGGGGTACATAGACATTTTTAAAAGTGGAAAGTAAGAAAGTCAGTATAGGGGGCAGAGTTATGAAAACTTCTCAATCATAACCAAATACCTTGAGAGAATTAATTGCTTGACCTGGGTGCTCAGGACCATAGCCTTAGGATACATCAAGGGCAAGTGGCATAGTAAAGGCCACAAGACAGGGTTCTACGCCATACTTTGGTGAGTAGTGACCACAATGTTTACAGTCTTAAAACTTTTTGAATGGCCAGGCCCCCAAAGCTGTAAACGTTGTTTTATCACAGCCCAGAGCAAAAAAGAGTGAAGAAAACGAAACATGTATGGAAATAGTCAGTGCAAAGGACTTATGGACCATGTGAACTCAGGCTCCACAATCCTGAGACCAAATGAACTACATGATGAACTAGAACAGTTATCAGTGCTGACAGCCTTAAAAAGGATCAACCTGGGACATCCTGGATAGATTGTTAGAACAATGTAGAACACACCTCTAAATTATAGAAAACAACAACAAAAAGCCAAAACTAGGCTTGCTGTCCTGATAAGGATTGGCAGAGCTCCCAAGATTATGGCCTTTATACTCCCTTAAGGTATGTCACTTAACTCATCCATAAACCACCTTTCAGGCAGATAAAAGAAACTATAACCTCAGGACAGCACACACTCACTGTAACCATCAACTATACAAGAGGTACAGAGCAACATATGTCAAGGGATAAGACTCAAAAGCCTAGAAGGGCTAAGCCAGGGAAAAAGAATGGATGAAAATGGCAGAACAAGAAATGGGAATCTTAGGGTATGAGATTCTTTTTCTTGGTTCTTGCTTCTTGGCACAGAAAGAATTCACATGGCAAAAGCAGGAAGGTGAATAAAAGTAAGTTTTTATGAGTGAAAGTAGAGTTTTTAATAATATGTTCTCACAGACAAGAGCAAGCCCGCTCTAGAGAGGCGGGATGGAAAAAGGTTTCATGGTCTCAATCTTTGATCTCATAGACCCTTCTTCCCCAGCTGGTCTCTTTCCATCTCTACTTGGAAAAAGGGTGTGGTTCTGTGTTGACAGACTCTGAGTGAGTGCTCTTATGTATGAAAGTAATGTAACTGATTCTTACTGTCCATGTTTTTCCTGTAGGTTTCTAGCACATGACCTCTCTTAGGAAATTCCATTTCCTTTATAAGTATGGCTTGCTTTTCCTTGCAATTGGTGGGTCACTTTGGGGACAACCCCTTTTCCCCTAAGCTCACTGCCTATTTTTCCCTACTCAAGGAGTATGGACACAAATTACTGGGGCAGGAGTGGTGGTAACCATAGCTACATTCTGCTGAATGTGGACAATAAGGGGGATTTAGTGCCATTCCTTCCAGTTCTTCAAACATCTTGTAAAGGTATAGACCTTGTAAAGGTCTAGGTTTTAAGATTGATATACATGAGTTAGTTAATTGTGCCAACCTGGCCGATAATCACATGTGGGCTAATCTGAAAGGCAGAGGGATAAATGGGTGGTGAGCCTCGCCTTTCTAGTTCTCGGGTCTCTTGCTTTGTGATGGTTGTACCAGGGTGCAGCTGCCTTAGCAGTTCCCTGCTTCAGCTTGCAAGATTGACTTCCTACAAGACATCCCCAAGGAGAAGCCACATGGATCTATCCCGATGCAGCCCTGGGTGCTGGAGCAGCCGTGTGGAGACCCCTGCTAGTGCTGAGATGCTTATTCGTTCACTGACTCAGGTTTCCTCCTGCAGTCGGCATCATTGCCTCTGTTTTGTGAGGTGGAGGACTTTGTGGACTGGTGTTGGGTTAATGGGTTAATGTTGGACTTGTGGGCTTGGGATGTTTTCGTGATGCACATTTCTTTACATAAAACTCTCTTATACATGAGTTGCTGTGGATTTGTTTCTCTTAAGTACCCAGCTAATACATTACACATATAAAAACCTGTCAAATTGAGTGATTTCATTTATTCTTCATAATAAAACAATTTCATTTACAAGTACACATATGTTATAAGATTAGCACGTAGTTCAAGAAAAAAATGGAAAGGAATAAAGTGAACAATTAATTTCCCTCTGCCATGAATCCTGGTTGTAGAGTGTTATGAAAGTTTATATGTAAAGAGTTTCATCTCATATATCTGAGCTTCTGCAAAACAAGTCAAGTTGTAAGTTAGTATAATAATTTAAAGATCCATCTAAAGACCATTTTGGAGTGGAATCTAGATTGTATAAAGGCTAAGTCATAGTATAGTAAAATAAAATACCATTCTCTTTTTACTCACTATGGGGCAATTTTACTTTGTCCTATAGGATCAATATGAGTGAAATCAACTCATCAGCATGGGGGCTTTGTTTTGACTCCTTGAAATTCTTATTCAGTAGGACTAGGGGCTAACCATTCAGGGGGGTGGGCAGGCAGGCAAGAATATGCTTTTCTAATAAGTTTCTACTCCCAGGATGACACTTTTGAAACACAGGGAAATCAAAGAGAACCAGCTGACTCAAATCAGGTACTGTGGTAGGAGAGGTCTTAGTGTACCATGGTTGCTCAGAAACTTCAGCTGGGAAACTGAGCATTATAGAAGCTGTGTTAAGAATGAGGGTAGGGTGGGGGGTGGGGGAAGTAAAACTGAAATAGACTTGGAGTCTTTAGTGAAAAATAAAGCTCACTTCAAATATAAAAAAAAAAGAAGACAAATGAATACCTCTTCCTTACTCTGCAGTATGTCCGAAATCAGCCTATAAGCGTCTCTTCCAACATGTGCCCTCAATTCACAATGAAGGACATCTATGTGGCTATGCAGAGGAAGGACCAAGAAGCCTACAGGCCAAGGCAGAAGTGCAAAGAACTAAGAAGGGCTTGTTTATTGGAAAATAATCCTCTGGAAAGTCTAAGAGCATAGTCAAGCATTCATTGATGACATTGTCATTTCTCCCTGTGCCTTTTGTTGAGCAGGAAATAGCAAACCATCTCCCAGCCTCATTTTAATCATTTGACTCATCTTCAGACACAGAGCAAACAGAATAATATGACAGGGCTTCATAAAGTGTATGGAAAAATGGAATGAAAAGATCATGGAAAATGTCCACAAACCTTTTGAAGCCCTCTCCTATGAAAGGATATCAAAGACTAGAGAAGGAAACCAGTGTTTTGAGTATAGTTTGTTCAACTTGTCGGAGTTACCCTACTCAAAGTGACAACAAATTTTATTTAGCAATCCCCGATCTCATGTAAGTTAGTCTTCAAAATGTAATGCTTTTGCAAATGAATTTGAAGTATTTCGTTATGTTAAAAAGAAAAGGAGAAGTTGAAAAAGCCCTTCAGAGCAATGCATACAAACTGCTTGCCATATTGAATCAACACCTGGAGCATTAAGAAGAAATCAAAGATTTAAAGCTAAAAAAGTGGTTATTCACCTCAATTGCCAAATATACCAGAAGCAACTGTCTGCCTGATCACATTGAAGAAAATGGGTTTCCCAGGGCTCCATCTGCAACCATCTTTAGTAAACAGATAACCTGGGGGGAGGGGGTGGGTGGTATGTAGAAGTTGTTCCAAAGTCTAATTCCAAATTAAGAGCATCCCTTTCTCTCCTTTCTAAAAATTTCCTGTGATTTTTAATTAAGGATGTTTTTCTAAGCCAAGCTGCCTTAATTCCCCCTTTCTCAAAATGTGTCTCTCTTGTGGTAGTCTCCGTTGACTTTGCTCATTCACTAAGCAATGTTGTTGTTGCTTAGCTCTCTAGCTTGTTTGCCCAATTTTTTCCCGGCATTCCAAGCAGTAATGGTCTCCTTGACCCAGTAATTAAAGAAATCCTGTACCTTTCACCCTGGCTAGCTACCCTCTTTCTTCTCCCCTATTGAGCTTTGAACAATACCACTAGCAGATGGCTAGAGAATTTTCACCCTTTCCAAAGCTTTGTTTTCCAATCTCATCCTGCATATCTCAGCAAAGTGTAATTAACTTAAGGCTTTTGAGTCCTTGTGGGAGATTAGTTAAAGACCTGAGCAATTTTGATAAAGAGCTTGAAAAGCAAATCATGGAAGGCTGTGCAGAAGAAAAGATATCTCTCCTCCTCCCATCCCTCCTTCGTAGGGTGTTCTTCGAATGAATATTTATGAGGCCTCCAGGGCGTGACTGTATTTGGACCATTGTTGGGTAGGTAGGCTATTTAAGCTCTCACTCTCAAGGGAGGGCAATGTTTGGTTCCTTTTAATTGATTTCAATCAAAGGGCCCTTTTTGAGCAGCATTGAGTTACACCAAATGGCAAACAGTTTGTTTGCAAACCTCTTCGTTTTCCATTCAATTTTATCTTTCCATTGTTAGACACTAGCTGGTTAGCTTGCTTTGTAGTTCAGAACAGTGGATATGAACAGTTGAGCTAAATTAATTAATTGAAATGCAGAGTTGCTCTGTGTTTTTGGAGTGATGGTAACTAGTGACCCCATTCCTATATGAATAGCCACATGTACATGTTATTTCAGCAGATATTTTGAAATATGTACTTTCCTTATGCACCCAGTGAGAGGCTCCTAGCCTCAGGTCTTGAGTCTTGGGGTAACAAAATGTTCTATATTTTCTATTTCTCCATACCACAATGCAGTTACCCAATTAGGGGAACTAATTGTTATAAACCCACTACTATCTTTTTCAGATCAAATAAAAGAATACCATTCTTTGATTAGAATTTCTTTTATCTTAAGTGAGTAGGTTCTTTTTGAGTAGTGATTCATAGGCATGGAGATGTGCCTCTAATAAATATTATATACGTATGTGTGCATGACTATGTCTTATGTGTGAATGAATGTCTATGTGTCTATATATGTGCATACACACACATATATATACACACACACATACATACATACATACATACATACATACGTGTTCTCAGAAGAAAAGGTGTGGAAAAATTCAACTATCTTTTAATTTAATTTTTCCACAAACTTTGTGAAGCTCCTACATATATACATCTACACATACATACACACAAATACACATGTGCACCATCACAATCACTATTTAAGATAAAAATTTTTAAACTGTGGAAAATATGCTCTGAGCATGGTTATGCCATGGATTAGGCTTACAAAATAGATGCAAAACACTTATAAAATAAACTTATTGCTATCTATAAAATATGGCCTAATGTTTGAGGTACAAATTCATTTTCAAAATGGTAGCTGCACAGTGAACTTTTCTCTAGGTGAGACAAATGAGAATTTGATCTGTCATTGCTGTTTTCCATAAATGTTAATTTTGCACAAAAAAATGACAAATTAAGTATAGTAGGACTGCCCTGTTATTGCTTTGAATACAACAATCCCAAAGAAACTAGACTCTCCCTGCTGGAAGAAGAGTTTTGAATCATAGAACTGAGTTGCATTGGTATAGAATGTCCCTCTAAATGATTTCAGATCAAGAGAGAAGAAAAAGGTATTGCTGGTGAGACTGTTATATAACAAGATACTATACATCACAAGGATTATTACAAACTTAATGATACAGCAGGCAGAAAATCCACAAAAATTATCTTTGATAGAGGCCTTTATGCAAATGTTTCTCTATTGCCAAAGTTCTATGGGCAAAATAACTGATCCTTTTCATTCTCCAAGTAGCTGGTGGTTAACCTGAAAACATACAGGGTCAGCTATCACTGTTTGAAAACATTTTCCCACATGAAAGTCTGGTCTCCAATTTAAAGTTACAGGAATTGAGGCCATCAGAGTTAAGGGTCAAGGGTGCATATTTGTTTGGCAGGGCCTGAACCTGACCCTTGTTGTCTGGGGGCCAGCAGTCTTTATACCATGCTGTCTTTCCCTTGTAAATGCATAGAAGTGGTGTTGCTAAGAAAGTACAGTATAGATGGAAAAGTGCACCTCCCCCTTCCCATGTTAATTTAGTTTTGTTTCAAAATGGGAATCTCCCAATAGGAATATCTTTAGACTTGGAATTGATCCTGGAGGGTACCAAGTTTCGTCCCCTAGCCAGTTGCACAAAGCCCATCATTGCCTGCCTGTCTGGGGCGATGGCTTCTCACAAGGAAGGTAGGTGATGGGGAGTTTTCCACCACAGTCTTTTTCTCCTCAGATGGTTCTAATGGTTGAATAAAAATGACTGATAATTAATGGAACTTGATTTTCCTGTAGCTTACACTTCTTCATCCCACTTCTGCCCTGCAGAGGGACTTAAAATCCACCTGATCCATGTGGTCAGCGTCCCTGGAGTATTTGGAGGCAGTTTTCATACCTCCTTTGTTATTTTTCAGCTCCTTTTGAATCCTCTTCTTGTTCATCATTTAATTCATCCCTTGGTTACTCCAAACTGGCATGTTACATGGTCTTCAAATCCTTCATCATCTTGGCTATAGCCTTCTAAGCAAGCTATAGTGCCAATTTATTTCTTAAAACAAGGATAGAGAGTTTTACACAATGATTCTGGCCTTTGTTAAAATAAATACTAGGCCTTGGGGGTTTTTGTTGTTTTGTTTTGTTTTGATTTTTTAAGAAATTACTATAGTCGCTAACAACTCTGTTTAGGAACTTCTCCCTGCATGAGAAGAAGATGTATCATGGCGGGAAGGCCAGGAGCCAAATTGTTGTTAGTTGCTATTGGATGGATTCCAACCCATCTCAACCCTATATTACACAGAATGAAACAGTGCCTGGTCCTGCTCCATCCTCACACTTGTTCCCATGCTTGACCCCATTTTTGTAGCCACTGCATCTGTCCAGCACATGGAGGGCCTTCCTCTTGTTCATTGCTTCTCAACTTTACCTAGAATGATGCCCTTCTCCAGGGAATGGCTGCTCCTGACAGCATGTCTAATCCTGATGCCACATTCTTCTTTACATGATCTAGTTTCTCAGATTATTTGCACAGCATATAAATTGAATAAGTATGGTGAGAGCATGCAATCCTGTTTCACATATCTTCTGATTTTAAACCATGCAGTATTCTACTTTTGTACTCATACAAGTGCAGATAGCACCGCCTTGCTTGCTGAAAGTGAAGAGGACTTGCATTGCTGATGAAAATCAAGGACTGCAGCTTCGATATGGATTGCAACTGAATTCAAAGAAATTAAAAATCCTCAGGACTCGGCCAATCAATAACATCATAATCAATGAGTAAAAGGTTGAAGTTATGAAGCCTTTTATCTTTTTAACTAGGGCACTTTGAGGATTAAAAGGTGGAAGCATTAGTAATTAGAGTGGATTTGATGCTTGGCATAATCTGGGACAATGATGAGCAAACTGGGATATAATGTTAGCAGACAACACGATGAGCAGGAAACATGGAAGTTTTCTTTGTAACAGCCAAAGCCACCAGCTTTTCTAGTCTAGTTCCCAAGCTATCAGGGAGCTCAATTAAATTTTTAACATTTGATTAGAAAATTAAAATTTATTTATATGGAATCTATTGTCACTGATATATGCCCTTATTCTAGCCTTTGGGGCCTACCACCTGACATCTGATATCTTTGTCATTTTACCCTAAGGGAAAGCCTGTCCATCAATATATACCATTTACTTATATAGTATACTCCCTGCCCAATCAGATATCTTCTGCTTGAAAGATGTTGGCAGGGAAACAGACTCATATTTCCTAGGACAAGAAATTTATATTACCTTTTTTTCCTCATTTTTCAATATGAATGGCAACCTAGAACAAGCAAATGTATTAGGAACCACTAAGCGGGAAAGAAAGAATGATAGAAAGGAAGAAAGAAATAGCATAATATAACATTTAAAGTATAGAATTAAACTTTAATAATAATTATAAGAAGATGATTCAAAACAATTCCTGTAATTGGTAATCGCAAAAAAAAATCAAATCTGAAATATTAGAGGATAGAATGACAACAATGACAAATAAAGAAGCTCAGAAAAATTACATGAAAACATGTAATTTCAAAACTTGAAAGTAAAAATCAATAATGGTAGTTGAAACATTAGATTGAACAAAAATACCAGGAAATGGAAACTATGAGAAAAATTGGTAGAGAAACAGAGGTCTAAATATCAAAGAAATAGATGGAAACAGTGATGGCAATAACGGGCCCAAACATAGCAATGACTGTGAGGATGGTGCAGGACCTTGCAGCATTCTGTTGGGTTATATGTGGGTCACTGTGAGTCAAAGTAAACTACATGCCACCTAACAGTAAGATACTCTATGGGAAAGACAAATGGTCATCGTATACTATATGATCAAATATACATACTTCTTTTTTTTTTAAATATACATACTTCTTAACTCAGAAATAAAAAATGAAATGCAAGTATATTTGCTTTGGTAGCTATAATAATCTTTTAAAAGCCCTGATCTTGCTGTGTAGCAAAGAATGGAAACTAAATTTAATCCGAAATTTAAGGTAGCTTTGGGAATTTAATTTCATTAATGCATATTCTCAACATTTCATCTTTCTTTTTTCTCAGCAATCTCTACATTTTCTGTCAATTCCCTTTCCCACCTAATTATTAGACACTCTTCTTTCCTTTAATTTGGTCTCTTCTTTCTAGCCCAGTCTATTTAATGATTTTCTCCGATGCTTCCCCCCCTCATTGATTCTAGTTGGCCCTGTAGTCCAGCTGTGTTGAACATTAAAGTCCAAGTTCTTGTCCATTTCATCATTTTCTACTCCAGGATCAAATCTCTACATTGCACAAATCTAGGGGACCCAATTCACACTCATGCTCTTGGGTACCAGTTTGACACATACCTGTGTCGTTTTAGCCTGGTTTTCCTTCTCAGGCTCGCTCACCCACCACATAGTGACTACTTAGTTACAGTCACTAGTCAGCACCATGAACTATATTGTGGTTCCCCCATCCATAAGGTATGAGGGTGCTTCTGGTTACCACCAGTCATGAAGGGATTATGAAGAGCTAAAACTAATCATGATAGGGCATCATCTATTCTGAGCTTAAGAAATGCCAAAGAGAAGTAGGCCAAAGCTCCTCCTCAGTGTTTTGTTGTCTTTCTTTTAAAAACTTGTCTTCTCCCTCTAAGTCAGTGGCCTTCTTTCTACATTTGAAAAAGTGATTCATAAGAGGTAGATATTCATGTACTTTTCCTTTCTGACCAGTATCCGTGGTTTTCAACTTTGACTATAAATGAGAATTTACTGTGGAGTTTTCAAAAACCCCAATGCCCTGTCCACATTCCAGACCAATTATATTAGACACACTTGAGGTGGGAACCAGGAATCAGTGTTTTTTAAGCTCAGGTGAGTCTACTGTGCAGGTCAAAGTTAGGAAGCCGATGCCACATCACTCCTTCTTCTGGTGGTATCAGTGGCATTATTTCATAAGGGCAAATTGATGCTTGCTACTGGAACATGTAATATGTAGAGAAGAGGAATAAAAATACTGTAATGGTATTTTAATATATCATCTGATTATAATTTAGTCATAAAACCCTATTTAGTAGTTTTAACATTTAGAACAAATGATTTGCTTGTTTTAGTTTTCAAAAAATGGATTATCAATTTTAATATCCTAGACCATGTAAATGTGTGGCAAAAGGCAGGAAGTGGAAAGACAACTAGTAAAGTTAGAGGGAACGATTGGAGAACTTTTACTCTTTACATGGCTTAGTTAAGGATTCAGAGGTACCTAGTAGAAACCTACAATAATATGGTAGTTATTACAGTGCAGTGAATTGTGGAAAACTGGGAACCTGGAAGAGAATGATGCAGCCTGATGTCTGTGCTCCTAACCGGAGTCTGGAAGCCTGGCTCTAACTAGAGAAAGATCTCCACAGTTCCAGGAGAGATGACATCAAATACACGTTCTCCAGACTAAAAATCGTCCCCACATGAACCCCCATAAAAGTGCTACTTTAAAGATGTCTTTACTTTTGTATGGCTGTTCACTATACAGCCAGAGGCAACCTATCTTTAAGACTAATCGGATTCTCTTTTCCCTCCCACCCAAAGTACAGCTGACTCCCGTCTGATGCCTTCATCTGATACTCATTGTAGATTGTTCCCCTGTAGAGAGCACAGGGTCATCCATGGTTAAATTGTTGACACACTCTAGTACCTGCCCACCCTATGACATACATGCTGTTGGAGGCTTGCAAGCGCCCTGGCCATATAAACCAGCTGGAAAATACATCCGCTCTCTTGATCCTGACATTGGGAAAGGTCAGCCCCTGGAAATCACTCTTCTGTCTCCTTATTTTCCACAATGGCACAAGCCACTCCTCGGGACCTGTTCAGGTGTGCTGGTTCCCGTGGTAAATTATGTAATATAGCTCTTCTGGCCATAATCTTTGTAACTCCTACCAAATGCTCTTTGGCTGTTAGGTCTGACTGAGTCAGAGAAGTGGGGGGAAGACACTGATCGTATTTACTTGTGAGGGATTGCTGACAGGAATAAGTGTGACTGGCATCCTGCTGGTATAAAATAAGCCATCTCAGAAGCAGGAAGGAGCACACTTCAGTACCACAGGAGAAAAGTCAGAAGCTAAGTATGTCCTTTGTACCCTGAGACCTCTGCACACGGAACCGTTTTGATCCAAGAGAGCTAGCTTTGACCCCAGAGGATCCGCGGAAGAAGAACCAAGAGCCAGAACGTGAGACAGATAGTAGACTTTCAAGCCCCCAGAGCAAGTAATGCTTTCAAGCCGGAGGCTGACTTGTAGAGTTTGGCATTTAATTGGAGTAACTATTAGTCATAATGCACTCAATGGCAGTGAATTTGAGTTTTAAGATTTAAGCAAGATTTTTAAGGTCTCTGATCGACAGAGTTAAAGTAGAGAAGAGGTAAGAAAGAGATCACTAGAAAACTCTAGAGTTGAACTTGTAAAAAGCTGTCTAGCAGGGGTGGGGCTGGATAGTGAGGAATTCTTTGAATTTTGACATTGTGCATGTATTACTAGAACAAAAATTATAATGACATTCTTTTAAAATCAGGATTTCATATTAACTGTATATGAAATTTGGGAGAAAATTGGCAAATTGGATCATTTTGTTTAGAATAAGTTCAGTCTACCACTGCCATAAACAGGATACCAAGTGACTAGGTGATAGTTCTACATTGTTTATGGCCAATTCCTTTAGTTTTCACTAATAAATGAGGTATTGGCATATTTCTATGTTTTATACCTCTCTTATTATTCCCAAGAAAGAAAGGGGAATATTTAGGGAGAATCCACAGAGTGACATTTGTTTTTACAAATTTGCATAGTCTTCTGACTGTAACTATAAGTAATAGCATAAAATTAGTGTCAGACAGCTTTGGGCCTGCTCCAGGGGTCTCCAGATCATCTGAGAAGATAGACTCTGGGTAAACTGAGCACTGAGTTGGACTATAGAAGGTTGATGTCTCATTCTGGATGTACTTGTCTTCAGATAGCGAATTGTCCTTAGTAGTATCTAACTTCTCTGTATTTTTTCTCGTTACAATTGAGTCAATTCCAACTCATCTCAACCTCACACAACCTATGTAGAACTTCTGCGTGGGCTTGTCTTAGATCTAATATTTATAGATTTAGACCAGTTGCTTTCCCATAGAACTCCTGGGTGGGTTTGAACCGATACACATTTGGCTAGCACATAAATACCTAACCATGATACCTCCAGTGTTCTATAAAATGAAAAAACACAAACCACAGTCCTGAGTAATCACACTATATATGCTTTCTGAAGTTCTGACTCATAACAACCTAATATGTGGTTTCTGAGGCTGTCAAGCTTTACAAGAGAAGAGAGCCTCATCTTTTTCTTGTGGAGTGGCATGTGAGTTTGAACTTCAAACCTTGCGGATAGAATTCTTGTTGTTGTCATCAAGTCGGTTCCGACTCTCAGTGACAATGGAAAGAAACACTGCCTGGTCCTGTGTTCTTCTCTTGATTGTTCATCTGTTTAGAATCGTTGTTGCAGCCACTGGGTCAGTTCATCTTATGGAGGGCCTTCCTCTTTGTCACTGCCCCTCTGTGCACCTCTCCACAACCAAACTCACCGCCGTCGTCGAGTCTATTTGGATGCATTCAGATCCTATAGGACTCGGTCGCGCTGCCCCTGTGGGGCTTGAAACCATCACTCTTTATGGGAATAGAAAGCCAGGCCTTTCTCCCATCCAGTGGCTGGCGGTTTCTTGTAGTTGCTGCTTGCTGACCTTGTAATTTGCAGCCTAACGTGTAACCACTGCACCACCAGGGCTTCTATGGACCCCTATAGATAGTTCTTTTAAAAGCACAGTGCTCAAGGCAGACTTTCCTCATTCCGTTGAACTAGTGTTTAGCTTTAAGAACACTTCCGGGTGATCTTTTTGACTTAACACTAAAGATGATCTCAGGGCAATCGTTTCTGAGGTCCATCCAGCCTCCACGATACCAGGAACTCTAGACTCCGTGAGGATTGGGAATTCTGTTCTGCATTTCCTCCCTTTTTGGCTAGGATTCTTGGATCAAATCTTGGATCCAAATGGTTAGTGATGGTGGCTGGGCACCACCCAGTTCTGGTCTCACGGCCAAGAAAGTAGCTGGTCATGGAGACAGTTAGCCACACATTCCTTCGCATCCTCCCATTTCTGACTCTCCTTTTTCTCTTGCTCAAAGTAGAGACTCAGTGCTCTGCCTTGGATGGCCACTGGCAAGCGTTGAAGATTCCAGGTACTATGCAATGAACCAGGGTAGCCTAGAAACCTTGGGCGTGAGAATTGCCCAACTACAGAGCTGACTTTTCTGTCACTTGCAACCAAAGAATCTTGACCGATCCTCTCTTTTTCACGAGTCCCCTTTATGAAGCTACCGCCCCTCTCAAAATTGGATCACTACATGTTCTTGCAAACAGTAAAACATTGACCTTGAAAAAAGGTCTTTCTCCAGGGATGGGTCTCACTGAGAATATGACCAAAGTACATGAGATGAAGTCTTGCCATCCTTGTCTCCAAGGAACATTCTAGCCCAGCGGTTCTCAAACCTGTGGGTCACGACCCCTTTGGGGGGTCAAACGACCCTTTCATAGGGGTTTTCTGACTCATAACAGTAACAACATTACAGTATGAAGTAGTAGCGAAAATAATTTTATGGTTGGGGGTCACCACCACATGAGGAACTGTGTTAAAGAATTGTGGCATTAGGAAGGCTGAGACGCACTGTTCTAGCTGTACTTCTTCCAAAACAGATGCTTGTTCCTCAAAAAGCACCAGCCACTGGGAGAATGATGAGAATTTCTACTCCTTTAAAGATTTACAATTTCTAAGCCCCATAGCATTCTACTCTGGCCTAGAGAGTTCCTATCAGTAAGATGTAGCTTGATGGCCCTGAGGCAGGTCAGGCTACTTTCAATATTCTTCAGCAACACCATAGTTAAAGTGCATTGTTTTCTTCAGCCTTCCTTATTTAATGTCCAATTTCACAAGCATATGAGGCAAGTGAACATACCATAGCGTAGCTGAGGCATACCTTAGTCCTCAAAGAAGGCTTGCATTTCAACACACCAAAGAGGTCTTGTGCAGCATTTGCCTGAGACAATATATCATTTGATCTCTTAACTGCTGCTCCCCTGAGAATTGATTGTGGATCCAAGCACGATGGAATCCCTGAGAACTGCCATCTGCTCTCCATTTCTCACGATGTTGCCTATCAGTGCAGTCATCAGGATTTTAGTTTTCTATACGTTAAGTTATAATCCACGCCGCAGGCTGCAATCCTGGACCTGCATCCGCAACTGCTTCAGGTTCTCTCTCTCAGCCAGCAAGGCTGTGCAGTCTGCATATCGCAGATTGTTAACAAGCTTTCTTCCAACACGCTAACTACATTCTTCAAAGAATCCAGCTTCTCTGGTGATTTGCTCAGCATACAGACTGAATTCGTAAGGTGGGAGGACACAACCCTGATGCCCATGTCATAAGGACGCTCCAATTTGTTTTAAATAACAACAAACCTCTGACTCTGGAAGGCTTAGTTTTCAGAAATGCCTAATTCAAAATAGAATTTCTCAAATTTTCCTTCAAAGAGAAAGCCACGAGAACCCAATAGCACACAAAATATGTCCTCACCTTTAAATTGTACTTTGTTGTGATTAAACCAAGTTTCTCTACTTTCATGCTACCAGATTTATAATTTGAGAATTTGTATGTGTGTGTATATGATTTTCTTACAAATTATAGTGAATTTAGGAAAAGGCGGCATGAAAGTGTTCAAGCAACTCAACCTATTATTCCTCAATAATATTTCCTGCAAAAGCAGCTTAGTCCCAGGAGTGTTTTTAAATTTAAGCAAACACAGCAGGGTGGCAGTCCCGTGAAGGTCAGAGGATACAATTCTCTGTTACTCAGGATCTGTCTTCTCGCTCGCTTTTAGCTCAAACAGAGGAAACCCCTAGCGTGCCTGTGAAAAGTGAAGGCTCCAGGGAAGACACAGAAGAGGCTACGGGCCCTGATGGTAAGTTTCAGAGGGACCTAAGCTCATGGAAAACACCCGCCTCGCCCGTTTCCCTTGTCTCTGACTCTGAATCAGGAGCCCTGGTGATATATTGGTTACAAGCTGGGCTGCAAATGGCAAGGTCAGAACTGGAAACACCAGCGCTCCCTTGGGAGAACTATGAAGCTTTCTATTCCGTGAATGAAATACAGATTCTGAAACCCACATGGGTTAGTCTACTCTGTCTTACGGTGTTACTGAGTACCAATCAACTTGATGGCTCTGACAGTTTTTCCAGTTTTATTCTTTGCATCAACAAAATAAGATAAAAAGCAAACACTCTTTTCTACTAGGAACATAATAGAAATTGCGGTTTAAAAATACTTTAATCTCGCTGTTTTAGAATGGCACATACATACAAGTAATCAAACCTCACAACAGTGAGGCCACAATGGGTAAGGTCAAGGTCAATCAGACATGAAAATTAGCTAGGGAAGTTCTAGGCAACATGGATTAATCTTTAAAAATGTACTGTCTTCCTATCATTCTTCCACTTGGATTCAGGAAAAGGGTAGCTTGGGTCGAAGGTAAAATTGTTGGTGGACTTGAACCATTTCACCTCAAAGTATCAGGTCAGATAACTTGGCCGAATGCATATATACATCAAGTTGATTCCGATTCATGGCAACCCTGTATAGACTTTCCAGCTCTATAGACCTTTAGAGAAACAGACAGCCTCATCTTTCTCCTGCAGAGCAGCCGGCCTCATTGGCTATAACCCAACTGACAGACTAGACCCCACCCGTTCACTCAGATAAAGTAAGTCCCAAAAAGTTTCTGAAAAATAATTTAAAAAATGAAAAGACTAATTAGCAACTTCATATGGAGAGGGAACCAAAGACCTCCTTACAAGATTAACAAATCGGGGGTCCCTCACTCCCTGATCTCAAAACCCATTACACTGTCCCAGTAGTCAGAACAGCCTGTCCGGACACAGTCATGGATAACACTGACCAATGGGACAGAACAGCACCCCCAGAAATAAACACGTCCACCTCCAGGAAATTGGATTGTAGTTTTACAAAGGACCAGACGTTATTAAATGGGAAGGGGGCGGTCTCTGCAGCCATCTGCGGAAGAATGAAGCAGAACCATACCTCACCCGTGTGATGAATGAAATCATAAAAGTGAATTAAAGATGGATTAGAGGGCTCAATGTCAATCCCAGAGCTATCAGGATCATCAGTGAGAAAAATTGGGACAAACTGAAGGATCCTATTGCAGGGCACAAATAGGCTACAAAATGTAACAAAGACACACACTGAGAAAGACCAAATACATAACTGGGACTTGCTAAAAATAAATATTTCTGCATACCAGAATACTAAATCAAAACAGTAAAATGGGGGAAATGACTTTACAATGCTCTCTGTATAATAACGATATTCATACTCCTTGATTATAGTCAGAGGAATTCACTGAAGTCTTAATCCATGTGGGGACTCTCACAATGGATTTTGGGCTTCCTCTGTCATCCATAGCCTACTCTACAGCAGGTTCACAATTTAAACCCTTATACTGTTCCCTTTTTGTATTTGAGTATTATTATTTACAATCTTTAGATCACACCGATGATGTGTATCTTCCATGTGGTCTTGGTTGATGCCTCACTTAAATAGGTGCTTGTTTTAAGACAAAGCTTCAATACCCCAGATGCTATTTTTTCTGACAGCAGGCACAACCTGGTTTCTTCACCACACCAGTTTCTTCAGTGATCTCTTCATGAGGACAAGCACTGAGCAGAGCCATGTCATAAGAAATAAATGTTCTTAGATTGGGGCTAGAATTTAGTGTGAATTCATATGAATAAGATATAATACATATAAATATAATAAGATAAAAATATATATAGTTTCTCTTTGTCTCTGGTTCATTTTAAAGATGCCGTTTTATGATAGAGACTATTATAAATCATTTCCCTGTGGCATAAGGTAATTCTGTTGATGGTGTCATGAATTTAGTCAATGGTATAGAATTTAAAATACTGTTGAAAAAAGGAAATTATACAAGCATAATTCCAAAGTAAGATGAAATGTTATCATCCTTGCCTCTAAGGAGCATGCTGGCCTTACTTCTTCTGAGAAAAGTCAGTTGGTCCTTTTAGCAATCTATGGTACTTTCAATATTCTTCACCAGCGCCACAACGCAGCTGCATCTATTCATTTTGAGTCTTCTTTACTCAGTGACCAACTTTCACATGCACATGAGGAAGTGGAATACCTGGCAAGACAAGACAATACCCTGGCTTGGGTCTTGCACACTTCAATCCTCAAAGTAGCATCCTTGCTTTTCAATCCTATAAAGAAGTCTTGTGCAGCAGATTTATACAATGCAATGCATCCTTTGATCTCTTGACTGCTGCTTCCGTGATTGAGGATCCAAGCAAGATAAAATCCATGACAACTTCAATCTTGTCTCCATTTATCATGATTGGTCCAGTTGTCAAGAGTTTACACTGAGTCATAATCCAGACTAAATGCTGAAATTCATGATCAGCAAATACTTCAAGTCCTTACTTTCAACAAGTAAAATTTTATCATCTGCATATCACACAGATATTAATAAGTATTGTTAATAAAGCCTTCCTCCAATCTTGATGCCACATTCTTCTTCATGTAATCCAGCTTCTCTAATTATTTGCTCACCACACACACTGAATAAATATGATGATAGGATACAACCCCAGTGCACACTTTTCCTGATTTTAAACCATGCAATCTTCCCTTGTCCTGTTTGCACAACCATCTCTTGATCCATGTACAAGTTCCAAGTAAGCACAATAAAGAGTTCTGGAATTTCCTTTCTTCTCCAGGTGATCTTATTTGTAGTTTATAATAACCTTGAGAAAAAATTATCTAGTAGTAGAAATATCTTGATAGATTGAAATAATTTCTTATAGTAGATATTCCATTATCCCATAGATTTACCTTTGCCTGAATGTGTTCTGACTTAGGGATCATAAAATTGATAGGTTTAAATAACAGCTAATAATCAACTTGTGGGGATTCTGATAGCAACAAGCCAGTCCTCTATGACATTATATCCAAATCATAACTCACCCCCCCTCCTTCTCTGTCTGGTAATTGTTGGTTACCAGGCTATTGAAAATGTCGACAGAAGATCTCCATAATGTAATCTGAACCCATAATTAATGCTCTACTTCCCTTCATGTCCTCCATAGATTGGCTCTGAAACAAACATGACAGATACCCCAGGAGATATTTTTGGGTCTGTCTGGTTACCCTTACCATCAATGATGAAAATATATTGAGTGGAGCTACACCCACTTCTAATAGTACTATGGGCACTGGCTGAAATCAACAAGGCAGACCTCCATGGGACTCTGTTCCAACTGTGATTGCTCCCCCCACCCCCCCAGGTAAACCTCCTGCAAAGTTGGGTGTTACCTTTTGGTTTTGCCCAAGGCTTCCTTCCCTACTTGTTTTGAGAGGGACTGAAAGTTGAAAAATAAAATATGGAAATTCTGAATCCTAATTAAATCAGGGAGAGAACATTATCTCTCATGTAGGGAGAAAACAAGTGGTAAGAAATGGCTTAAAGCTCAGCCCATCTAAGAGTTTCTTGGAAAACATAATATTAGAAAAATCACCAAATACAGGTGAACTGAGAAAGTTATACCCTACGTCCCCACAAAAAATTTCACCACCCAAAATGTCTACTTCCTCACCAAAAACTCAGAAGACACGCATAAAACAAAGAAACAGTGGCCCATCCAAATGAATATGACAAAGTCACTGAATGTTTATCAAAAGACCAAAGAATGAAAAAAGCACCTTGGAATAACACCATATTAAATATTATAACACAATGTTATATTAATAGAATATAATGGTAAACATAAATAAAAACACAAAGAGATCAAAGAAATAGGGGAAATAATGAGCAAACAAAATGAGGTCCAGAAAGAGGAATATTGCAACTAAAAGGGGAGTACCTGGAAGGAAAACATGATAGAAATGATTACCTCACACTACCAAAATTAACACAAGAATTAATCCTCAAATTACTGAATAAAATAATAGATGCTGAAGAGGAGCTAGAATGGAAGCTAAAGAACGTTGTGGGAGTTCAATAGAACAATGACACAACAAGAGACCGAATATATGTATCATGGGGATACCAGAGAAAGAGAAAGATAGAATATATGAAATATGACAGAAAAAAGTTCCAATCAATTTAAGGACATAAACAACAAATCCAAGAAGTTCAAAGAACCCGAACCACAAACCCAAGGAAATGTACACAAAGACACATCAAGTGCCATGCACACTTTTATTGAGGTGAATTTTGAGTCACTGAAACCCCATAGGACAGGATGGAACTGCTGCATACAAAGTTGTAAATCTTTAAGCAGAGACCCACATCTTTGTCTCAAGAGGTGGCTTGAGGGTTTGAACTGCTGACCTTTGGATTAGCAACCAAGTATTTAGTGATAATGCTGCAGGGATTTCTGTACATCAGTGTTAGACTCTCAAAAAATTAAAGAAAAGAATCCTAAAAGCATTGAGTGTGTTGTAAACCATCTTCTACAAGGGATCCCCCAAAATATTAAATGCTGATTTTTCCTTAGAAACATTGTAGGCCAGAAGACAATGGGATGATATAAAGGCAGTCTCTGGGTTACAAATGAAGTTTATTTCTAAGCATATCTTTAAGTTCAATTTTCTGGCAAATCGAATGTGGTGCATCTGGTTCTAATTTAGCATTACTTCACTGAAAGAAAAGGCTTGAAGATTTTTCAATGATTTAACAGTTTCATGTGCAACACAGGAATATAATGATAGAGAATTGTTGCATTTAAGGTATTGGTTCAATTATTTCAAAGTGATGACACATTTATATAACATTAATAAGCCAAGTATGTATTATCTATAAGACAGATGTGCATAACCTGGGGATGAACTGCATTTATAATAAGGAAAGAAAAATAATACCAACTAAGAATACTATACTATGAAAAATTATCCTTCAAGAATGAAGGTGAAATTAAGCTGCTTGCCCAAACAAGCAGAAACTAAAAGAATTCATATTCACCAGACTGACCTAGTAATGAGGACTCTGTAACAGGAAATAGGAAAGGTATGTGAGTATAATTCAAAACTATACAAAGATCGAAAGATCCTAACAAGATAAAAATACTTGGAGAAGCTCAAGGACTAGTAATACAGTATTCATGCTGGAAAACTTCATCCATCCGTTTTTTAAATAGCAAATATATAAAAAGCAAGAACAAAATTATCTGATGATATATATGAAATATAAAGATGTCATTATTGATAACAAAAAGGTAGAGAAGATTGGTATTGATACTGAATTTACTGTACAGTGGTGAAGTCAAGTTGGTACCAACTGACCCTGTTGTTAGCTGTGGTCAAGTTACTTCTGGCTCCCAACAGCCCAGTACACAACAGAACACACAGCCCACGGCACCACAACACCCTCAATTGGTCCTATGCTTGACCCCATTGTTGCAGTCACTGTGTTACTCCATGCCATTAAAGGGCTTTCTCTTTTCTGCTTTACCCTCTACGAAGCATAATGTCCATTTCTAAGGCCTGGTTTCTCTTGATAATGTGGTTAAAGTACATGATACAGTCTCGCCATTTTCATTTTAGGAGCATTTTGTCAGCCTCTACTTCCAGTAACACAGAGTTGCTTGTTCTCAGAAAGTCCCGAATACTCCAGACACCACAATGCAAACCTGGTCATTATTCCCTTGTCTTCCCTGTTCAAGGTCCAGCCTTATCGTGCATACTAGGTGAGTGGAAAAGGCTAGGGCCAGGTGCATCTTACTCTTCAAAGTGACATTTTTGCTTGATAACACTTTAAACATCATTTCATTTCTTGACTGCTATTTCTATGAGCATTGATTATGAATCCAAATAAAATGAAATCCTTGACAACCTCAATCTTTTCTCCATTTATCACGATGTGATCTATTGGTCCGATTGTGAGGTCGTTTGTCTTCTTGACGTTGGAGTGGAAACTCATCCTAACAGCTGAAGTCTGATCTTCTGAGTAAGTGCTTCAATTTGTCTTTGCTTTCAGCACGTCAAATTGTGTCATCTACTACTTTCAGGTGGTTAATAAACCTTCAGTAATCCTGATGCTACATTATTCTTCATATTGTCCAGCTTGGGTTATCTGTCCATATACATATCAAATAGACACGGTGAGAGGACACCACCCTGACAGACACCTTTCCGGAGTTTAAGCCACTCAATACCCACTTGTGTTTCTTGAACAATTGCCTCTTGGTCTATGTATATTTTCTACCTGAGTACAGTTAAGGGTTCTGGAATCCCCTTCTATGTAATTTTATCCATAATTTGTTATGATCAATGCAAATACCTTTGCATCATCAATAAAACATAAGTAAATATATTTCTGTTATTTTCTTCTTCCAGCCGAGATCTACCTGACAGTAGCAATGATATCCCTTGTTCCACATTCTCTGTTGAATCTGGGTTGAATTTCTAACAGCTCCCTGTTGGTGTATTTATGCCACCATTTTTTAGTTATCTTCACCATGTCACATGAATGATATTATTTGTAACTTTTAATTCTTTGTAATGATCACAGATATGGATCTCTTCCAGTTGGTTGGGCAGGTAGGAGTCTTTGTAAATTCTTGGCATAGGCTAGGCATAGAGTGCTCCCAGCACTCACTATTAAAAACAGTTCTGACTTGAGCATTAACTTTTAATTATCTTTGAATGCTTACGTATTTTGGATCAAATTTCCAACAGTAAATCAATAATCTTAAGGGACAATGAGTATATATTAGTGAGGGACAATTGAAAAAGAGAAGAGTGAGATTAGTTATACAGCACAAATAATGTAATCAATGTTACTAAATTATACATGTAGAAACTACTGAATTGGGGTAGATTTTTTTGTTCATATTCTCAATGACAATGAAATAAAGTTCACTGAGGTATAAGGGGGTGGGCAGGAAGTCAGCACATTTTAGTTATGTTCAGTTAAACTAAATCTGCCCCAATCTGATATGATTCATAGCTAATTCTTTACAAGCCATGTTCTGTAGAATAGTATGCCTACATGATATTATTTAAATAAAATCAAATGAATATAGGAATTATTGCGCTTTAGTTCTCACTTGGAAATGCATGCACATTAGATGGTTATGTGTTCTCAGAGTCTCAGCAGTAAAGAAATGTATCATCTAATGTCCTATTATTTTGTTTCCCACAATTATTTTATTGTTGAATTCTTTTTAATAACATTAGTAATATTTTATAGGACTAGTGTGTCTTGAGTTGATGGACAAAATTAAAAGGAATACTTTCCTATATTTGATTCTACACACCGCCTTATTGCAATTGGCAAACTTCACCTAGATAGAATTGCTGAATTTTGTCAATTTACATTCGGGGTTTAGAATGAGTTCATACAGTTTACAGGTGATAATGTGGAGTTCAGATATTAAAACCTTCCTTGTCCAGGAGACAACTGAAAGGGATGTCATAGAATGTCATTCCTTCTTCCAACCATCTTTGAGATGTGAATGCCAGTACCTGCCACTATGTTACCCTAACTGAGCTTCCATTTTCAAGGGAAAAAATTGAGGGTTGTTGGTTTTGTGCAAATAAATAATCAGAGATTGCTGAGAGCAAAAGGAATCCAGATGGCACTGTGGCTTACACATTGGGCTGATAACCACAAGGTCAGTGGATCAAATCTACCAGCTGCTCCACAGGAGAAAGATGAGACTGTTATACCCATAAAGATTTACCCACTCAAAAGCTTATATAAGGTCCCTATCAGTAAAAATTGGCTTGCTGGCAGTGAGTTTGTTATTTTGGATTATTCAGAGCCAACCAACATCTGTGTTTTACAGATACTCAAAGACAAACAAGGGAATATAAAAGTTGTACAATATATACTCAAGTATGAGCTGGCCCAAATACCAGCCAAGGCACCAAATTTTACCACAAAAACTGCATTAAAAATTTTCTGACTGAGAGGGTGCAGCAAAAGTGGGATAGAAAGGGGGAACCAATTACACGGATCTACGTATAACCTCCTCTCTGGGGAACGGACAACAGGAAAGTGGTAAAGGGAGACATTGGACAGTGTAAGACATGACAAAATAATAATAATTTATAAATTATCAAGGGTTCATTAGGGAGGTGGGAGCGAGGAAGGAAGGGGAAAATGAGGAGCTGATACCAAGGGCTCTAGTAGAAAGAACATGTTTTGAGAATGATGAGGGAAACAAATGTACAAAAGTGCTTGACACAATGGATGGATGAATGGATTGTGATAAGTGTTGTATGAGCCCCCAATAAAATGATTTTTTTTAATGTGCTGGAAAACTCGGCTTATCCTCAAGTATATGTGGTATGCAGTGCAAAAGGGAAAGCTTCATATATGTCCTGATTGGAGGAGGTTGGCATGGGGAGTCTATAAGCTGGCTAACATTTGAGGGATACCTTATGTGATGGACTGTGAGAATGTATTTGGCTTTCTCTGGGTCAGAGTTCAAAGAAGGGGTTGGTGTGGTGGTAGTGGGAAGGCCTGATAGGCATAAGTCAAGTCCAGATCATTCTAGGCCAAGGGTTACAGAGATTGTGTGCTGGTTTTCTAAGCTGGTTGCTACAGAACTTACAAGCCACAGTTCTATTGAAATATACTGTATAGTCAATTATCCATTTGTTTAATTCTCATTTTATAATAGAGGCTTTGATGCTTTAAAAATATCACTCTAATTAAACTGATCAACCTTCCTAAATTTAAAGATGGACTGCTCTACCTGCTATGAGCTTCTTGATAGTGACACTAATTATGAATTATATTTTATGAAAATGTTCATGCAAAATAATAACATCCAGCAAATTAAAAGCACATGCGTTACCTCTGTTGTGATCTTGTTAGATGATTTGTTTTTCTAGTCCATGAAGTCGACTATGTTTCGAAGTTTACAGGGTCTGATACATTCTAAAGTGGAGAAGCAAACAATCCCATAGTCATTGATCTGTTTTAGAGGGAGTTGCTTGTCTCAATATTCATGTTCTGTCGTTCTCTATTTTCTCTTTTTATGTTCTAAAGCATCTATTAATGCCTTTGATAAATATACTCAGTGAACCCCAAAAGCTAGGATGAAATTGTACAGAAAGACTCAAGTTCCTACAATTCAATAAAGAAGCTATCTTGACCCCACCAACAGCAAATAAAAGCTGCATTATAGTTCTGAGATGTTGAACGAATGGAAGTAAATTGAAAAATGTATAAGATAAGGAATCAGAAAATCAAACCACAGACCATTTGAATGTGTTTTAAAGATGAATTTATTAAATGTTTAACCTGTTTGCTTTTCTTTCTGGTTACAGTTGAAATGAATAGTCGGGTTGACAGTATAAATGAACCAGCAGAGAGTCAGCAAGAAGATTAACTAATAGGTAAGGTGCCTGTATGGTAGGATTTTCAATGACAAACTGGCTGTAGGAAATATTTGTGAATGGTGGACTAGATTTCCCTTGGTTCTGCCAAGTCCCACAGGCAAAACTTTCAAGCCTTTATACTGAATAATACCAGCATAAGAATAAAATGGGAAATAAAAGATAAGCTGCTGCAGTACATACCGATCATGAAGTATAGCATTTTTGGAGCTTTAACAATAAAAAATTCCCTATCTGTCTCACTCCCTCATCTCCTAGAGCGATTAACTCATTTCTGGAAACACAAACTAATTCTGAAATATTACTTTTCCAGAAACTACCTAATGAGTTATTTTCTTTTTTTTAAAGCATAAAACCCTATATCTTTGCCCTGGAGAATATATAAGGCACAAGAACACATACTGATGATAGGCCCAAGCCCCCTTACCCCCACTGTAAGTACTGGTCCCCTCACACCACTACTTCAGGTCCTGTGCATCTGTATAAAGGCTTATTGAATTTAAAGAACCTTTGAGTACTTCCCAGGGATTTGAAAAAGTCACAGTCACACCGGGTTAGGAACTTTTCTAGATGAACATTCTAAATCTGTCAGCAGAAGCCAAAACATCTAGCACAGTAATTCACAATCTTCCTAATGCCTCTACCCTTTAATACAGTTTCTCACGTTGTGGTGACCCCCAACCATAAAATTTTTTCGTTGCTACTTCATAACTGTAATTTTTCTACTGTTATGATTTGGGTGACCCCCTGTGAAAAGGTCATTTGACCCTCAAAGGGATTGCGACCCACAGGTTGAGAAATCTAGAACGATAAGTGAGCTGGAAATCCTTTTTGTATCTTAAGGACTGGTGAGAAGAATTGGAAAAAAGAAGTCAGGCTGACTTTCATAAACATCTCATTTCTTTACCTAAAATAATAAGATATGGAAAACATAAAATAAATGAACTGCATGGAATTACTGAACTGTCTGGAATAAGTGAACTGGAAGACCCAAATTATGTGTTGACACTTTAACTCCCAGCATTTCTTATGTTCTTCTTGGTGTGGAACTCTACACTCTCCGGGAGGGAGGGGAAAAATGAGGACCTAATACCGGGGGCTTAAGTGGAGAGGAAATGTTTTGAGAATGATGAGGGCAATGAACATACAAATGTGCTTTACACAATTGATGTATGTATGGATTGTGATAAGAGTTGTATGAGCCCCTAATAAAATGATTAGAAAAAAAAAAAGAAAAGGTTTTGAAAATGATGGTGGTAGCAATTGTACAGCCATGCTTGATCTAACGGAACTATGTATTGTTATAATATCTGTAAGGATTCCTAATAAAATAATTTTTTTTAAACAAACAAACAAAAAAACATCAGATTTCTTACTTTTGCTGTTCAATATTATGGCAACAAATTTAGGGGTATATGAAAGAGAACATATGTTCTCCTAATAGTAGTCTAATGGTTATTTAAAATTAAATGTACTAGTGATTGTATAATTCATGTGTAGCACAGGATATTAAAAAATTACAAGTCTACAATCATGCTCTATTAAAAGTTTCCTTTTATTAACCCATTGAAAATTTTTGTTATAGAAAAGATATGGGAGAGATTTCATTAAACAGGAATAAAATTATTACCCTACTAGATACTTTCCTTCATAGAGAGATTACTGAATAAATATATAGGTGCTATCGAGAAGTGTGGTGAAGAAATGAGATGGTGCCTGGCTATCAGGAAGAATAGTGTCTGGGGTCTTAAAAACTTGTCTTAAAACAAGCAACCATCTGGTTAGGTGTTAGCCAAGCCCACATGAAGGAAGTAAATCGGCCAGTATTATTGAAGGATTATAAATTACAAAACTCAAGATCAGAAGAAAACCTATTAGAGCTTAAAATTTGAGTGCCCAGTTTACAGAAGGTTATGGAAGAAAGTGAAAGCCCAGAATACATTTCAGAGACTCCACAGGCAATAAGCTTCCAGTGGATTCCCTCAGACCATTTACCAGGGAAGTAAATAGCTTTGCTATCAAACAGAGTACATTAGAAAATGGCTATTATCCCTTTCCATCCATTTTTAATTTGTTATAATTTTTAATATATTTTTTCTGTTACTTTTTCAACAGTGGTTTTTCTATATTTTATTATTGTTATTGGGTTTTGGTGTTTTTTTTCCTTTTGCATATTTTTCTATACATAATATCCAGGATAGATAAATATATAGAGATAGTAACTCAATTAATAGTTTCTTAGAGCTATGGCAAAGAATAATAAGTGCATGGAAGAAAATGAACAATGTTATTTACTCCGTTGGTATCTGGAAAAGGTGTGGGACTGAAATTTGGACTCATGGAAGCTTCCTTTGATTATTCCTACCAGATATGGCTGAAAGGAATGTAACTGATGCTAAATTGCAGCTTAGGGAAGAAAAGAGACTTTTGTACTTCCCCAGAGCAAAAGCCACGAAGCTTTGACAAAATGGCTGATAGAAGGCCAACCCTGTTGGAGATATTCTGCCACAGACAAATTTCCATATGCATTTGAAGTTGAGAGTCTGAGATTAACTTAACCGGATTATTTTTAAAAGAATTGTTTAGGATGTGGCTGCAAAAGCATTATATTGAGCTCTCCAGAAGGTGCTTGTACGCCTACCTGCCTTCAGTCTTTACAATTAGATTTGCTAAAAGGCTAGCCTGGAAAAAATAAATGGCTTTAGTTTAGAAAAGATAAGCCCCACCCAGTGCCTTGAGTGTCAAGATATTTGCTTTTGAAAAGACATACAACTAGAACTGCTAGGAGACTAAAGAGAAGTGTGTATGTTGCGGGGGTGTGGGGGATGCAGTGTGGGTGGGATAGGTGACTCTGATTTCTTTTCATTTTGAGCAAGCAGTTTTCCTGGAGAAACACCTAGGCAGGAAAGTCTGTGCCCATTGGAGTAGACAACACCTCTTGGACTGAATGCTAAAGGGAGTCTGTGGGAAGCCTGGTATGCTCACTAGGTGATCCCAGATTCCCTTGTTGAGAGGAAATGGGGAAATCACAGCAATGGAGAGACAGAAATCAATCTGGCCACTGGCACCTATAGACCTGAAACTAGAGGAGAGACAAAATGAGCTAGCTTGTCTGAAGTTAAAAAAAGAGTTGCACAGAACCTGAGCTTACCCTGAGGGTGCTATTCTTATGAGGCTATGTGACAGGGTCAATGGTCTGAATTGGAAGGAAACATGTGAAACTCCTGATCTTGCTATGGCACCCATTAACCTAGCTTGGAATGGCTAGAACTGGGTTGACCAGAACCCAACTAGATGAAGAGGAAGACGTATGACCCTGTAAACAGGTGCACACTGCTTGGGATGGCCTGCACTAGATTTGACTTTGCTTATTGGTGCAGACACACAATGTTCCAACTGTAATGAAGATTCTTCATCAGAGATCATGTTTGTCTTCTCAGTGCACTGGGTTGAAAGGAATGAGCAATTTAGAAATTGGATACCGAAAATGGGGAAGAGTTAAAAGCGTGAATTTACAAAACTTTTACAATAGAAGGGTTTTGTTTTGTTTTGTTGAGGGGGGGGGGAGTTTCTCCACTTGCGTGAGAGCCCCAGATTTACTTATGTAAAGTTATCTGTTTCAATCCCTTACTTTAAGTAGCTCAAGGTCTCTGAAGGGACATTAGAACCCAAGTCCATGAGACATCTCTCAGTATTCTCAAAGTCTGTTGAGTCTACAAATCTCAATATATTTGTAATAAATAGCTATCACCAGTTCATTATTTTTTGGAATTTCAATTTTTTTCTTTAGTGTGTGTATTAGACTGGGTTGTCTTTGGAAACATTACTAGTTATATTCATATATGTGACTGACTTACAAACTTTTCTGATTGTCTTTAGTCTTAAATAACTGGAATAAGGGAGGAATACCACTGAAATTTTTCTCTTTTCCTAACGGATCTAAGGAACAGAGGGTGAGAGAATTAGAGATGTAATTAGAGTTCAGGTTCAGATGTTTATAAAACTGCAATTTGGGAAAATAAGACATTTTTGTTTTGTTAACTTAAATAAGATTTAAATAAGTACCTTAAATAAGGTACTGGTGCATTTTTAATTGTGCATGTTTCAGTTGTATCCTATTAGGCAGAAACACAGTTTTATTATTGTCTTTGTTTAGAGATTAATAAGGTTAAAGAGTTGTATACAGGTTTCAACTTAACAAGGGTTCAAGTTAACAAGAGGTGTCCCATAGTGGTTAGATTCTATGTCAATTTGATGGTGCCTGTGTGGAGGTAGGAATGGAGTCTACCATGTTAATCAGGTGATAGCCTAAGGATGCCTCCATAGGATGTGGCCTTTTTATAAGAGAGATAGTGAGACTCTCTCTCTTGCCTTTCACCCTCCTGCTTGCTTAGATTCTGTGTGTGCCTCCAGAGATGGACCCATTTGGGACTCAAATCCTAGGAGTGTCACTACCCTATCATGTTCCCCAGACCTGGGATATACACAACCTGCACCAACCAGCTTTTGATTTCCATACTTCACCATTCTGTTTCATTGGTCTGCAGTTTGCAAGTCCAAAGAGAACTCCAGCTAGCCATGTAGCTCAGTTAGACTGAGCTGGTGTCCCTTGTTGATATATAATTATTTCTTAATGTAAATTTTATACATATATGAGGGTAACTGGTTTTATTTTTGTATACAATACAGTCTAACATACACAGTCAAGGAAAAGTTGAAATTCCAAATAATAATAATAATAATCTAGTGATAGTTTATGGCTACAAATTGATTGAGATTTGTAGAGAGGGTCAACAGATCCTGAGAATACTGAGTGAGGTCCCATAGGTTTGGGTTCTAATACCCCTTCAAAGACCTTGAGTTACTCAAGGTAATAGGTTGAAACTGATATCTTTGTATAAGTAAATCTGGGGCTCTCAGCTATGTGGAGGGAAAAAAGCCATAATAAATAGCAATCAAATGTGCACTATAAACTTGAAGCACAAATTTATACAATCCAGAGTAATGTAGTAATATACAAATTGAAAAAGTAACTAATAACTAGGAAGTTAACAATAAATAACTTAACAAGAGGATGGGGGGATATGGCCTCCAGGTAAGAAGCACAGAAAGATCTTCTCAGTAACTATTGGACAGGTTTCACTAGGATGGAAATCCTGCACTCACTGGAAACAATGAAAACTACTTAAAAGCTTAAAGTGGAAGATTGTAACACCTGCTGATGGACAACAATCAACCAGCAGCATGAGCCACTTCTGAGTGGTCTCACCATCCAGCCAGCTAAAGCTATTTCCCCACTGGCCTTTAGGGGTCCTGCATGGATAACAGACCGCATGGAAAATATGGCATAGACATTCTAAACAATTCTTTTGGCCATATTTTTTTCTGTCGCATTCTTGCCTGCTTTCTTTTTTGGCACCCCCTGCCCCACAAACACCATGCTATGTGACAGATAAATACACACAATAACACTGTCAAAAGAGCAAGCATCCCCACCCACAGGGCAGTTTTATTTTTCACTTTCTTTTCTTTTTTTGTGTGTATTTGACATATTTTTATTTCTAGTTCTCTCCAACTTCCTCTACCTATACAATACTCTCCCACTGAGAATATGCATGCCTTCCAGGCAAAAATAGGCAGGCCTGCATATTAAAGCACACCCACCTAAGCAGGGCTTTAATAATAATAATAATAGGTTTTTTTTTTCTTTTCATCTGAGTGCCAAGACCAACCCACATTTATGCTGTCACAGTAAAAGAAATCTAGCACTGTAAACCATGCCCCAATCTTTGTCTCTCTGTCTCTGCCCACTTTTTCATTGTTTTCCTCTTGTATTTTTCTTTTATCTTTTAAAAATGTTTCTATTTTTCCTGTCTTTTCTCTTCTTTCTTTTTCTCTCATTTATTCATATATTCTACTTTTTCTCTTTAACATTTTTATATATAAATTATTTTCTTCTAGTCTGAATATTTGCTTATACTTTTCTCCTGTCCCCTGCACTTTCTTATCTCTTTCTCCTTTTCTTCACAAAATATATTTCCACAAAACGTGTTAATTCTGATTGCATCTCTTAAAATACATTTTACCATTATACAAATCTGTTGGCCTAGTCAGATGGTTTAGCATTAAAATTAACATTACTTTATTTTATTTTATTCTTTCTCTCAACATTACATACTTACCCACCTCTCTCTCCTTTTCTCCATCTCATCACTGTATGTTTTCTGGCCCCTATTTGACCTCTCCCACCTCCCTATAGGAAGGCAACAAACCCTACAAGAAAAGAAGTTCATACACAACTACCAGCTTCACTGTGACGTGGCAGAAACAGTAGACAAACTCTATACATTAAAAAACAAAACAAACAAATGAAAATTCTAAAAAAAGATGTCTTGGAACTACTAAAAACAGAATTCAGAAGAATGGTGTTAAAGTCTCTTTAAAAGATGTGGAAAACACTAGTTAGAACAGAAGAAGTTGAAAACACTACACCAAAAGAATTGCCAGAATGCAAGCTATGAAATAACAAAATGAAGCAGTACAGTAAAAGACTTAAGGGGTAGAGTAGAAGAAAATGAAAATTGAAATCTATGAGCTCAAGGACAATAACTTTGAATACAAACAACAAAAGAACCAAAGAAATTTGAAGAACGCCTGAGAATGATGTGGAACACTGTCAAAAGAAACAACTATTTCTCATGAGGATCCTAGGGCAGAAACAAACAGACAAAAATCTACAGAGAAAGTAGTATGGGAAATCAAGGAAGACATTTTCCCAACATCACAAAGGAGGCAAAAAGAATCTAAGAGAACTTCAAACAGGATAGACACCATAAGAAAATATTGTAGCATATCATAGTAAAACTTTAATTTAATGGAAAAGGAGATAATCTTGAGGGAAAAGAGGGGGGAAAGAAAAGTCACCTTTAAAGGTCGGGATAAGCTCAGACTTTTCAGCAGAAAGCTTGTAGGCAAATGGACTAACATAAGCAAAATTCTGAAAGAAAAAACTACCAGGCAAAAAATCCTATATTGAGCGAAATTGTCCCTATAATATGAAGTTAAAATAGAGATATTTCCAGCAAGGAAAACCTAAAGAAATTTGTGAAATTAAAACCAGCATTACAAAAAATATATATAAACAAGATCACCATGGATAGAGAATCAAGTAAAATAGCTGAGCAACTGGAGAGCTTTATACAATGGTACAGGAAGAAGCCACGGAGAAACCAATATAACGAAAACAGCACTCAAAGCATCACAAAATTATAGAAGGAATGAAGATACCAAAAAACCATGCACACACAGAAACCAAAGCAAACACCTCAACATGACAGCAAAAACCTCACATATATCAATAATGACAATGTCAATAGAGTAAATGCACCAACAAACAGAGAATCAGACATGGAATGGGTCTTGAGACAAAACATGTGACTCCAAAATAAAGACGAGAAGAAAGTGATAGCCAGAGAGGTGGAAACTTCACTGCTGGTTGGAAAAGTTGATTAGTTCACAATGTCTCTCCTGAATGGTGATACCCACTGGTAAACAGACTGCCCATGGTATGTTTATGGTGAATTTAGGAGATATTTTAAGTTAACAAACAAGATTTAGAACATTTGAATTCTATAAAAACTGGGAGTGAGGAAGAAATTTTCACTAAGAAGGAGAGGGAATAGTAAGCAAAGTCCAAAGACTCTTCCAATTTAAGAGTTTCTTTCAAAAATAAGGTAGGAAAAAACACTATTTAAAGAAGAACGCTGAAAAAGTTAAGACTAAATATCCTACAAAAGAATCACAAGTCACAGAAAGTTCAGAGTAACTATTCCAAATGAACATGCTGAAAGGAAAAAAGAAATCTCAAACAAGACTATCATACCCAGAACAACTACCTTAAAGAATGATAGTGGGATTAAAGTGTTCCCAAACAAGAGATTTTATATCTACCATACTATTCAATAGCAGGAAGTTTGCTTTGGGGTCCCACAAAAAAGCACTAGAGTAAGTTCTGTAGATGAGAAGTAAAAGACACTAGGAAGAAATTCAAATATATACATAAAAAGAAAGATCCTTAATAACATGAAATATATAGACAAATATAAGTAACAAGGTATGCATACTTTATAATTCTTTCCTGCTTTGGAGAGAGCTGATTTTATGCCCAGTTGGATGGCAATCACAATTATCCCTGTTAACAACCACTCATAGGTGAATCATATGATACAATCAGAATGACCCCACCACCACCACCAAATGTCTTACCTGAAGTCATGAAAGAAAAGGTTACTTGATAGGTGTAACATAAAGTATAGCTAGAAAATCCATATTAAATAATTCACGACTTTACAGGAATCGAAGACCCCACTCCTCTCCTACACGGAAAAGACTAGCTTAAACACTAATGTTTTTGCAGCATTCCTCAAGATAGTTTAAAAAATTTTTAAATTCCTCAACTGATGAGTGGATAAACAAAATATGGTACACACATACAATGTAATGCTCTTCATTAAATAGGAGAAATGAAGTCTAGACACACGCTACAATATGGATGTAGCTTGAAGATATTATCTTAAATTAAGTAACCCAATCACAAAAGGACAAATTTTGTGTGATCTAATTTATGTAAAAATAGAAGGCAAATGTATAGAAACCAAAGTTTACTAGTAGTTACCAGGGGTAGGTGTTAGCGACAAATGGGGAAGTACAGTGATAGAAAAAAAATGATATTGATTAAATTTAGTGTTGCACAGCCAGATATCATAATTGATGTTGATAAATTTGCACATTTATTGAATGTTAAATTTGAAAAAATGTGTGATATACTTACAACAATCACACACACACGAACAGTGACAGGGCCAGCTTATAGAATTTTGCTCCTGGGTTTGAAGGTTTAGGATTATGGTTTCACCAGTTAATGAAGCCCATAATGTGCTTAGTGCTTCTGTTGTACTTCCTATCTTGTTGACTAGTTCCTCACATCTTAAAAACTTGCAAATGCCCATCCAAGACACAAAACTTTGTCTCTATTCACATGGACCATAGAAAGCAAGAGTCATAAACAGAAAGATAAGGAATATATGGTTAATTAACTCCATGAACAACTGCCTCCTTTACCAGAAGAACAGAATGGTGCCCAGTAGTCAGTACTGAATGTTGTGATTTTCAAAAATTCCATAGAATATCCTGATGGAAAAAATAAAATATAGAACATAATTTCAAATTCTCATAGACTCTTGACTTTCTTGATAAAGCCCTGAAAACTATTGGAAGGAGACAATCCTTAAATGTTAGAACAGAAACAATCCCCGGAAGAAATCTTAAAACTAAACAGTAGTTTAACTTAGCTAATAAAAAAAGGCCTGCTTTGAGCATTATGCTGCTTTAAGTTCATCCTTTATAGGATCAAATTAACAAGGACAGCTTGAAAACTTACATAGGAACCATAAGTAACCGTGAATTTATGTTATAGAGGAGTAACAACTGATAAAGGTGGGTGGCATGTAATCAAACCCAAGGCATGTAATCAAAGTCACTACGTTGCACATGTAAAAACTTTTGAATTGGTGTATGTTTTATGTTCTCAACAACAACAAATAAAACTTAAAAAAATCTGAACAAAATGGAACAATTGAATCTTCAAAAATTGAGAAAAATAATCTTCAATAAAGTTCTGTACCAGCAACCATATATTTTCAGAGAAAAGGCAGAAAGCTTTCTCTTTATATATTCTTTATAAAAAATAGCAAAGGATATAAAATAGTAAGAAGAAAAGTGATTGAGGAAGGAGTGTAATGCATGGAACAATTGTAAGTCAAGAAAAATACTAAGTGCACAGGCAAATATGAACATGAATTGACTGTGAAAATAATACTAGTAATTAGAGGGAGGTTAAAATATGAAATTGGATTAGTATTTATGTGTTTATATAGTATACAAAACACAACACTATACACTATGTACTGCAGATGTAGGTTTGTACAGCATATATATGTTTGCACAGCCATGTGTAATAGTATTAAAGCATGTAAGTTGTTGATTCACACATGTAAGGAGTTTGCTTACCTCTTGGAAGGAAGAGAAACAATTTTGAAAATTTCTTCATGATTTTTATTTTAAAGAAATAATACATTAAAACTACAATTAAAGTTATATCACCAATATTTGAGTAGTGCTTATAAACTAGGCATGCTAACTATATGTTATTTTCTATAATTTGCATTATGGTTTTAGCTTCACTTTATACTTGTCTGTGCATGTATGAAAGATATGTGAAAATACTAGGATTAAATAATCTAAAACAGTGGTTCTTGACCTCTCTGTTACAACCCCTTTGGGGGTCGAATGACCCTTTCAGAGGGGTTGCCGATTCATAACAGTAGCAAAATTACAGTTATGAAGTAGCAGCAAAGATAATCTTATGGTTGGGGGTCACCACAACATGAGGAACTGTATTAAAGGGTCGTGGCATTAGGAAAGTTGAAAACCACTGCCCTAGAATATTAACAATAGTCATTGTTGAGGGATCAAGCAACTTTTTAAAATGTAAGTTAGTTTCAAAAATCTGCATATATACTTCAAATAAATAATTTTAAAAAACATTTATAGGGCACAATAAAGGAACATTAGTCTAGTTATCATCAACTGGAGTTCTTCCTTAGATATGATTAACCTAACTCTTTGAGAAGTCGATTTGCTTGCATTTACATGGCTCATTTAGTGTAGTAATGTGGATTGTCTAGACCCAAAGCTCTTTTCTACTCTGTCATTTACCAAAATATATTAAATGCATATTTTAAATTCCAGCATATTTTAAACTTATCCCTACAATATCCCACCCCAGTGCATTTTGTGCAGACATCACCTTTTACTTCCATCTTTACTTCATCCTAAGTTAAAATAGATTTCCTATAGATGCAATCAAATAAGAAAAATTAGTACTTAAGTTGGATCAAACAACCATTAAAATGCTTGTAGGTGATTGGCTCTTACTGAGTCACTCTTGGTTTAATATCATTTGGTTTGAAATGTGTTGTAGAAATTAATCCAGTCACTCTGTAAAACTTGAATTTAAGATAATGTATTCAGAGGAAGAAAAAATAGTACACCTAGAAGTCAGAATACAGCAGTATCCATAAGTGAGAATTGATGCCTTTGAGTAAAATTTTCTCCCACAGATAGATGTAGTTCTTGAAATAATAAAATTATAATGCAATTACTTTGTTAATTATTGGTTGAGGTTACAAGTAGGATGAGTTAGGGATGGGAAATGGGCTTCTATTGGATAGTTGAATACAAATCGTTGCTATAATTGATTATAAGAACTAATTACATTATTTTCCACCATAGTTTTATTGCTTTCAAATGGGATCATAAAACATCACTGATGGAACATATATGCATTACACTCACTCTCAAGAGTGAATGTAAATTCTTCTTGGAACCCAGGTGTTATTTCCCAGAAACAGCTTGTTAATAAAATAGTTTAAGTGGTCTGGGAAAATTCAGATAGAAATAACTTCAAGATCCCTTCAAGAAAATCTCTTATTATATGTTTTCCATGAAGAAATATTCCTTTGGTGTACAACCAAAGAGACAGCTGTATCAACATTCCCTTCCTGAGAGAGTGTATTTTCCTCGTTTCCTAACTTAACAAGGGAGGAAATTGTTCCTCAACATTATACCTCCTAGCAATTAGACTGCCTAGATAACAGAACCTTGTCAGATGGAGCCTCAGGTAGTCTTATCAGGGTCACTTTTCTCTGGAATTGGCACAAATATGGGTCTCTCCCAATCAGTTGGCCAGGTAGCTGTCTCCAGAATTTCTTTGCATAAAGTGAGTGCTTCCAGTGCTTCATCAGCTTGTGGAAACACTTCAATTGAAATTCAGCCAATTCCCGAAGGCTTGTTTTCAGCCAATACCTTAAATGCAGACTGTACTTCTTCCTTAGTACCACCAGCTCTTGATTTATGCTACTTGAAGTGGTTTATCTTTTGGTACAGTGAGTCTGTGCATTCTTTCTGTCTTCTTTAATGTTTTCTGCGTTAATTAATATTTTGTCAATAGACTTTCAATATTGCAACTATAGGCTTGAATTTTTTCTTTTTTGTTGTTGTTTTGTTTTGTATCTTCAAATACGCTGAAAGTGTCATATGAAATATGCATTTTGGCTATGTAGCTCCAGGGTTTTGCACATTACATTTTAATACTTTCCTTTTCTTCTCTAGCTTCTCACTGAATATTTCTATTCAGCTTTTTTACTCCATCATTTCTTCCATTTGCTTAAGCTACTCTATGTTCAAGTGCAATATTCAAAGTCCATTCTGACATCTGCTTTGATCTTTTCTTTCCTGTATTTTCAATGAGGTTTTTATTTTCTTCCTACATGATGTTCTTGACATCACATGGCTTGTCAGGTCTGTGTTCAATATGTGTCTTCAGATCATTAATGTTCCAGGTGTCAGATATGTTCTTGAAATAGTCTCAAAATTCAGGTGGGATATGCTTAAGATTGTATTTTGGCACTTAATGACTTGTTTCAGTTAAGCTTTCAAAAAAAATACTTGGAAAGTTGAGTTAGTCATTTCAATCACCTGATTCAAGTTGTCCATGTGTCCTGTGATTACTAGCTTGAATTTATGTATTCTAAAGAACCCAAAAGTATGTTGGTATAATGGTTTAGTGCTGGGCTGTTAACCATATGATCAGAAATTCAAAACTGCCAGCTGCTCCATGGGAGAAAGAGAAGGCTTTCTACTCTACAAAGGATTTACAATGTTGGAAATCCAAAGGTGAAATTCTATTCTGCCCTGTAGCTTCACTATGAGTTAGAATTGCTTGATGACAGGTAAGGTAGTGGAGGCGTTTCATTTTAAGGAGCCCTTGTGATACAGTGGTTATAAGTATTCAGCTACTAATTGAAAAGTTGGTAGTTGGAACACAAGTCTCTCCAAGGGAGCAAACTGTGACACTGGAAACCTATTGCGCCGTTCTACTCTGCCCAACAGATCATGAGTCGGCATGGACTCAACAACGACAGGTTTTTGTTTACTTTTTAATATATATGTTTTAAAGTACCCATGTTTAAAGAAAATAACAGTTCAGATAGTCAAAGCTTGTTGATAATCAAATAAAATGTGTCTAAACCTCTTGATGGGCCAGTGAAATTTAAACAGTTCTACTAAAAATGTATTTCTGATAGGATTATGAAGATGTCTTATCTTTAAGCTAATGCTTAGTTCTCTTTGTCTTTGACAGGACCACGGGATGAAGCAAAGGAACAGAGAAGTGGCACTAAATGATAGACCTCAGCATTATTCAACCTCTTCAGGGGGATGCAGGCAGACAGGAATATATTCTATGGAGAAGGTGGGGGGAGGGAAGTCCCACAGAAGGGTGGCAAATCCTTTGCTCTAATTTCTCAAACTGCATTTTGTTCTACCTGCCGAAAAAGAAAATAAAAATGCTCTAATTTGATGGGGTGGGGCTGGGGAGGGGGACCCCTGTTACTGCATCTTTTAGGCTTAGTACTTGTAATTTTTGTTTTGTTTTTCTCTTACAACTTTGCCCCAGGGGCACGTTGGCCTGCTTGAGCACTCACGCGTCCTCTAACCCCTGTCTCTGCTCTCTCAGTTATTTCACAAAGCTGGTCAAACACTGGTTTGTTCATAGAAACATAATCAAGATACATTTTGATAAGCTGCAGGGTATATATCAGGAAGCACCAAACCCAACATCAGAATAATCCACAGTCAAAAGATGCAAAATATAAAACAGACAAATCCTCAGAAATAATACAGAAAAGGTCTGCAATTATGAATTAAAAATATTTCACCTAGGAATTCCTGAGGTAAAACATTTCCATGTAGTTGATAAGAAATATGAAGGCAGGATTTAGTCTAGAGCAAAATACAAAGACAAAACCATGTAGGTATGTATTGACAGCCTTCAGGGTCCCTTACTAGCCAGAGTGGTGTATCTGCTTTCCTTTGGCATTAACTTTCAACAGAGTTTATCTCTTTCCTGAGGTTTTTACCATGTGCTTCCTTGTGCAGACCACCTTGTGCCACCCCATTGTCAAGGAAGGAACTTTTCTATGTGCTTTAATTAAAAGTTGAGAGGGAATTACCGCATTCAGGATCCAAACAGGCCATAAATATTAATAATCCCATCATACACTTATATGTGTCTATAGGTATGTGATTTTCACAAAAGCATATATATATATATA
>NW_022109491.1:43250114-43292487 GCF_000313985.2 Echinops telfairi
TATATGCCTTTCATAGCATAACTTGTCTTCGCCCAAGGTGTCTTTGGCCACAAAACAGATTCTTGTTTGGAGTTAGTGGCTATTCAAACTTTTGTTTGCATTCTAGTTTTCAGGTTTACTTTTAGATAGTATGATTTGCTCCTGCCAGGTCCAACTTTAATTTGATAGTTGGTCCCCTTAGGTAGCAAGGCATGGATTATGATTGTAAAGCTGAATAGCAGTACTAGTAGCCCAGGGGGCTGGTTGTGTGGCCGGTACTAGAATCCCAGGTCCTATGTCTTCTCTCAACAAGAGGCCAGGAGTTGGCAAGAATCTTTATCCCAAATCCGATATGAGCAGCATCCCTCTCACAGCAAGATGACACCTTCCCACGGCTTCCTTGGGCTCCAAGACTATTCCGTCTCCTCTGCCTTAATGCCGCCCCCAATGGCAACTGATAATTCTCATTCTTCTTAAGTCTATCTTCCTTCCAATAACTTTAGAAATGATAAGCCATTGGTTATGACTAGAAAAATGAATAAGAGGGATAGTACCCTAAGATGCTAGTTGTGTAGTGTGTACTAGGTTTTCCGGACCCAAGAGCAGGCCAGGACTTAGAAAGAAAATCTGCCTTCCTTCTAATGACTTTAGAAATAATAAGTTAGTTTTATATATCATTTCTTGGTAGATAGAGAAAAGCAATGGATCAAATTGAGCATATCTCAAATAAAAAGGTGTTCTGCTAAACATTCCATGAAATTATTGAATTTTTCTGCAGAGAAAATTTACCTTAGTATTTCCATGATACTGGATCACATCTTGGTTGCATGGATGATTTATTTGGTATGATAGTGACTTAGAAAGTTATCTCTCTGTAATATGGTTTAACACCCCACACTTCTTTGGAGCTGCCCCTCAACAGAGCAACAATCATATTAAAGTGATCTCAAGATGTGGGCACAGGACCATTCAGCCTGTGTCATTATGGAAGCACAGTAGTCCTCACCTATCGGGATACATTGCTTTCTAGAAAAGCAAGCACAAGGCTCATTTCAAGTAAGTCAACAAATTAAATTCCACGTTATGAAGACTGGTAGTTTCTATAAGTCCTGTCATCTTTAGAACTTCATTGAAAGCCACCGTCATTCTTGTGAAGTACTTTTGACAGATGCAATTGGATGGAGCAATTCCTATGACTTCCAAGTGTTAGTGCTACTCATGCTAAGTAATGACTTACAACTGAAAACACCATAAGCAAAGAAGGATAGAAGCCCTTTTTAATGGTTAAAGAGGAAAGATACCGAAGGTCTCTAGGAAGAGTCAGTCCTGGAATTATTTCATTCCTGGTGTTCTCATTTTGATAAATGACAGTGATTTTATTCATTCACTTTAAATGTGGGTAGTACAGGATGGGTAGAGGAAGTTCTCTGCCTGAAAGTTTTAAGAAAACAAAATAAACCTTTCACACAGTAAACTAAGGGGAGAAGGAGTAAATATTTTGATTCTGAGTCCTGAATTTGTTTAAATTTCATTTTATGATTAGATTTTTTTTTGTTTTGTTATGTTTTTTGTTGCTATTGGCAATGTGATTTAATGCTTTAAAACAAATAATAAAGGGAATTTTCATCTCAATAGTAAAGCATCAGAGATCCTTATGGAAGACACTCCAACACAGGAAATTTTTCTTTCCATTGCACTGTCATTACACAGGTTGCATGATGGCATCAATTTGAAAAGTTCATAGATGCTGGGTGTCAATTTCCAGACAGATTTCCTATACTTCATGAAAAGTATGGTAACTTTCAATTAAATTATAAAGATAAAAGGCATTATAGAAAATATCAATATTCATAAGGCTATATGCTATCAAGGGTAACAGAAAGGGAGGGGCAGAGCTAACTCTATATTAGTGCTTTTTGCATACAGAGGACTGAAATAGACTTTCAGTATAATAGTTGTAATTATAAAGGTGCTCAATGTAAGAGAAGCCAAAAGTTTTTCCACTAGCTAGGAACTACGTAGATGACAGTTGTGTCAAGTCCTCTTTCATAGCTACTGATAAGAATGCATCCAAAACACTATCTCTCAATCTGAGTCACATATTCATCACCACAGGTAGTTGTAACTCTGGGATAGACTGAAAAGCTACTTTGTGAATTAACAAGTTCTGCTTGGTGCACTTGATTTGAAAGATATTGCTCTATATGTTGGCTTTGCTTTGAAAAATAACAAAGTTAGCAGAATATTTCAATACTTTTTCTTGGGGAATCAGATTTTTATCATTCATCATTTGATTCATTAAGGATTTGCCTTACCCTAGCATTTGTGATATAAAGGAAAATTTAACAGTAATTTTCTTGATCAAGGTATGTTTTTACTTAATGCAAACAAGTGTAGTCTGTTGCTTGCAAAAAAAATCTTCTGATATCTGTTATAAACTGCTAAATAAGATAATATGTGCCTCTTTCGTTAAACCAGCATTTAAATGCTGGATTGCTTCCAAATCTGTTTCTTTTCATCTGTGCCATATGCTGAAAAACTTAAACAACTGTTGCCTTCATACTATATTTGTTATAGGAGAATTCAAATAAAATTTGTTTGAGGGGTAATTTTTCTGTTGTTTGTGAAATTTATTCTTTTGCCTTGAAAAATTAATAAATCAAATGTTCCTTTAATGTCGTAAATTTGGGTGTAAATATGTGTATTTAAAGTTGCCTATGTAAGGCAACTTTAACTTACTAGTAGGACTGGTCAGTAGTGGTTTAGTTCGTTGTTTCACTACACTTCTCAAAATTTAAACTATAGACTACTTTTTGCAAGCCCAAAACCTATTCCCGTTCCTCAGATTTCAATATTTGCATCTTTCTGAATAGTTAATAACTACCCTAGCAACAACCTCTGAGATGCAAGATTTAAGTTGTTGATATACACTCAGTGCTTCCAAAAATCCATCACCCATTCCTGGAATTCCTTTGAGGACTTTTTATAAAGAGTTGACTGTGTCTTTGTTGCATGGGTCATCCTCAATCTATTAATAAAAAAGAACTTTGACAAGATGATACAGTTGTTCATAGTTTGGCAATGAATCACCAAAAATGACTAGGGGGAAATCTCAATGTTCTTCTTTTTTTTTTTAATGAAATTTTTTGGGTCACTAAACACACCAAATCCATGTCAGTTTTACTTTTCCTCTTTTTCTTTTTTTGCCACTCAGATAAATCTCTAGGTCTGAGGTATATAGGATCTGGAAGGTTTTCTTTAAAGAGGTATACTGTATATATTTATAAGAAACAAAATCAAATATCCTGTTAAACTTTCCCTATATGTGGTTCTCTTTTCCCACCCCCATTCTTTCTCCCTCTCTCTTCAATATTTTGTCCCTTCCTCACCTCTGTTCCCGCCCCAGTCCTGCCATGCTTGTAGCCATCAAAGTCCTGCCTTTTGGTGTATAAGCCACATTTCTTTTTTTCTTTGTTTTCCATATAATAATGATTTTATTAAGTACTAATCTTTGTAATGTTGTTATTATTTTTTATTGATGCATAACATTCCATTGTGTAAATGTACCAGAGTGCATTTATCCATTCCTCTGGAATAGGGGTTTTGGTTGTTTCCATGTTTTTTTGTTTTAATGATTTAGGATTTAATACACGTATCATTCCACATTTCAGTCATGTCAAGTAGAATGTACAAATGCTACCAAATCCATTTCCAGACATTCTTTTGCAACATGGACTCCTTGACATCGTCTCTCTTTTGCACCTCCACCACTGTACCCCCATCCCTCTGAACCCCCTTTTCTACTTGCTGTCCCTAGGTTCATTGATCTAGGTTACATATACTGAAACCAGAAAATCACATAACACAGCTTCAAGAAGGTGACCTCCATTGATATAACACCTCTGCGATATACTCTAATTTAAGCAAACAAAAAACAAAACAATACAAACCAAAAATAACGCAAAATTTGGAAACTAGACAAAGTGTTAACTGTTCAGGTCAAAGTTATGCCTTTGATCTTCTATATTCCCCTCTCTCAAGCACTCTATTTAGTTTCTTCCCTTCCCTCAACGTTAGGTAGGGGAGTTCTCCAGAGGCTTATTTCTTAAGTAGTTCTACAAATGAATCTCAGGGTCCCACTGTCATCTATCACCCTCTGCACACCGGATTCTCGATTTTGGATTATATGGTTTCTAATCCTTTGATGACAGATGGTGGTGTGCTTCTTCCATATGGACTTAGCTGACATTTCACTAAGATGGCTGCTTGCTTGGCGACAAGCCTTTAAGACCCCAGATGCTATTTTATCTGATAGCCAGGTTACCATCTAAATTTTTCACCCCATTTTGTATAGCACTCGTATCTTCTATGTTCCCTCTCCCTCAGGAGGAGTATCAAGCAGGTATCCCCTAAAATGTTAGCCAGCTTATAGACTCCCCATGCCAGCCTCCTCCAATCAGGACATATATGAAGCCTTCACTTTTGCACTGCATCTGTATATACTCAAGGATATGCTGGGATTTTCAGAACATTTTTAATGCAGTTTTTGTGGGAAAATTAGGTGCCTCTGCTGATATTCGGGTTGGCTTATACTTGAGTACATACAGTAGGTTTTGAGGTCCAGTAGTGCAAGACCACCTACTTCATTCTTCTTGAGGAGTTCTTTGCCTATCCTGGGTCTCCTCCCAATCCATATGAATTTGGTAATCAGTTTTTCCATCTTTTTGAAGAATTATGCTTGGATTTGGATCAGGGTTGCATTGAATTTGAGATTGCTTTAGTTTGTATTGACACTTTCACAATATTGAGTCTTCCAATCCATGAACAAGGAATATGCTTTCATTTGTATAGCTCCCTTTTGGTTTCTTGTAGTATGTAATGGTCTGTAGGGTTTTTGGGGCAGGTTTTTTTTTTTTTTTTTTGGTTAGGCTTATTCCTAGGTGTGTCAGCTCTTACATGATTATTGTGAATGGTACTGATTCCTTGATATGTTTTCTGTATTTTCATCACTGGTATGTAGGAATTCAATTGATTTCTGCTTGTTAATCTTGTATCCTGCTAGGCTGCTAAACTCCTCTATTGTTTCCAGCAATCCAGTTGTGGACCCCTTAGGATTCTCAATATATAAAATCATATCATCTGCAAATAGCAGAAGTTTTACTTCTTCTTACCTATCATATCCTTGATACCTGCCCTTGTCTTATTGTATTGGCTAGGACTCCCAGCACAATGTTGAATAGAAGTGGGGATATGGGCCATCCTTGTTGGGTTCCCTTATTCTTTTTGTTTTTTAACATTTTATTAGGGGCTCATACAACTGTTATCCCAATCCATACACACATCAATTGTGTAAAGCGCATTTGTACATCGTTTCTCAAAACATTTTCTCTCCATTTAAACCCCCAACATTAGGTCTTCATTTTTCCCCTCCCTCCCCGCTCCCCCCTCCCCCATGAGCCCTTGATAGTTTATAAATGGGTATTTTGTCATATCTTGCCCTGTCCGACGTCTCCCTTCATCCACTTTTCGGTTGTCTGTCCCTCAGGGAGGAGGTCACACACAGTTCCATGTAATTGGTTCCCTCTTTCCTACCCACTCTCCCTTTACCCTCCCTGTTTTGCCACACACACCACTGGTCCTATAGGGCTCATCCGTCCTGGATTCCCTGTATTTTCAGTTCCTATCTGTACCAGTGTACCTCCTCTGGTCTAGCCAGACTTGCAAGATCGAATTCGAGTCATGGTAGTGGGAGCGGGGAGGAAACATTTAGGAACTAGAGGAAAGTTGTATTTTTCATCATTGTTACATCGTACCCTGACTGGCTCATCTCCTCCCCGAGACCCCTCTGCAAGGGGATCTCCAGTGGCCTACTAATGGGCTTTGGATCTCCACTGCGCACTCCCCCCATCATTCACTATGGTAAGATTTTTTGTTCTGATGATGCCTTACACCTGATCCCTTCGACACCTCGTGGTTGCATAGGCTGGTGTGCTTCTTCCATGTGGGCTTTGTTGCTTCTGAGCTTGATGGCCGCTTGATTACCTTCAAGCCTTTAAGACCCCAGACGCTATACTTTTTGATAGCCGGGCACCATCAGCTTTCTTTGCCACATTTGCTTATGCACCCATTTGTCTTCAGTGATCCGTTCGACACCCCGTGATCACACAGGTTGATATGTTGTTCCATGTGGGCTTCCCTTATTCAGTGGAGATGTTTTCAGCTTTTATGCATTGGGTATAATCTTGGCTCTTGGTTTTTCATCTATGGCTTTTATTGTGCTGAGGATTTTCCCTTCAAATACTATCTTCTTGAGAGTCTATTAGGAATGGGTGTTGGACTTCTCAAATGTTTTTTCTACATCAACTGATATGATCATATGGTTCTTTTCCTTTGTCTTATTGATGTGGTCGATCACGTTAATTGTTTTCAAATGTTAAGCCATCACAGCATCCCTGGTATGCATCCCACTTGGTCATGATAGACTATATTTTGGATAGGTTGTTGGATTTTATTGGCCCAGATTTTGTTGAGGATATCTGCAGGTGTTCATGAGAAATATCGGTCAGTAATTCTCTAACCTTGAGGAGTCTTTGCCTGATTTTTGGTATCAGGGTTATGCTGGCTTCATAGAATGAGTTTGGGAGTTTTCTATTCCTTTCTGTGTTCTGGAAGAGTTAGTGTAGGATTGCTGTCAGGTCATTTCAGAATGCTAGATTGAATTCTCCCATGAAGCCATCTGGACCAGAACTTTTTTTTTTTCAGTTGGGAGTTTCTTGATGACCTCATCTATTTCTTCTTTTACTGTGAGTCTGTTCAAGTTTTTAATGTCCATATGCATTAATTTGAGGAGAGTGATTTTCCAGATGTTTTTCTATGTCCTCCAAATTGTTGAAATACAATCGTTCATAGTACTGTATAATTAATATTTTTATTTCATTAGGGTCTGTAGTGACTACCCGTTTTATCCCTAATTCTAGATATTTATGCCTGCGCTCTTATTTCCTTTGTTACGTTTCCTAGCGGTTTGTTGATTTTATTGATCCTTCAAAGAATGGACCTTTGCTCTAATGATTTTTTTCCATTGTTCTGTTTTCCAGTTCATTTAACTCCACTAATGTTTATGATTTCTTTTCTTTTGTGGTTGGAAGGATTATTCTGTTGACTTTGTTCTAGCTGCTGGAGGTGCTTAGTTAAGGTGCTGACCATAATTATCTCCTCTTTTTTCATGTGTGCATTTATTGCAATAAAGTGACCTCTGATAACTGTCTTTGCTGCATTCTAAAGGTTTTTGATGTTGTATTGTCATTCTCATTGGTTTCTAGAAACTTCCTAATTTCCTCTCTAATTTGGACTAATAACTATTCTTTAGAAGAGTGTTACTGAGTTTTTGTCTCCAAGTGTTTATCGTCTTTTTTTGTTCTTTCTATTTTTGATTTACAGCTTTATTGAGCTCTGGTCAGAGAAGGTGGTTTTAATGACCCCTATGTGTTTAAATTTTTTCAAGCTTGCCTTGTGTTCCAGCATGTGGTCTATTTTCATGTCTTAGCCATGTACATTGGAGAAGAATGTGTGGTTTTTCTCCCTTGTTGGTTGGAGAGCTCTGAAAATGTCTATTAGGTCAAGTTGTTCAGTTGTGTTTTCAGCTTTTCACTTTCTTTATTGAGTTTCTTGCCTGTTGATCTATCTTTCTTTGAGGGTGGTGTATTTAATCACCTACTATAATTGTTGATCCAGTGATTTCTCTTTTTTTTGATGAATTTTGATAGTCTTTCTTTGGATGCATATTTTGTTTATGGGCTCTTGGTCTACAGGTCACTTGAGCATTATGTAATGCCCATTCTTCTCTCTCATCGTGCTATGTACTTTGAGATCTATTTTTATCACAGATTAGCACTGCCACCCCTCATTTATTTTTGTTTTCATTGCCATTAGCTTGGTAATTTGTTTTACTATCCTTTTACTTTCAGTCTATTATTGTCTTTGAGCTTGAGATGTGTCTCTTGAAGGCAGCAGATTGATGAACAACAAAACGGTTAATTTAAACTGTTAACATTCAGTGTAATTAAAACAAAATGTAGACTAAGTGCTGTCATCTCACACTATTTGTGCTCAATATTTTCCTTTCTTCCCCTTTTATAGGGTAGTATGTGTGTATGAGGAGTTATTTCTTGTCTTCTTTTCTCTCTTGGATCTGTAATGTTTGGGGTACTGTTTTCAGTGTGTTGTTTTATGGGTGGTTTTCCACTTCTTCCATTCTACTGGTGAGATCATTAAACTTTTTCTTCATTTCTGCTATATTATTACTTAATTCCTAGATTTCCCTTCAATATCAGTATTCTAATATCCCCATTTTCTCATCAGTTTTCAGGATTCATCCCCTAATTTTTTGTACAGCCATAGACAGCATTCTTATGCATTCTATCTCTTGCAGTTCAAGGGCTGCTTCTTCTGTGTAAGCTTTAGGGTTTGGATTATCTTTATTAATGGTCTTTTGTTTCTCTATATTGTTTATGGTAGCTGCTGGTGTTGGCTATTATTTGCATCACATCTTGGTTGAGTTGAAAGTGGTGTGTAGTCTACTGGTATGTGCAGGGGGAGAGGGGTTGGTCCTTTAGGTTAGGAGATGATCAGATAGGTGCTAGAAAATGTATTGTGTATAGATGATGATAGAGTGTTAGTTGGGGGAGTTGAGGGATTGGGGTATAGGTGCTTAGAAGTAGGTTTTAAGTGGTGGTATTAATCAGGAAGCCTTCCTGTTAAGTATCGTAATTTTTAATGAATTGGAGGAGAGGGTTATGGGAGATGTGATTTTATTTAGTAAGTTAAGTGAGAGTGTGTGTTACTGAGGTGGAGGGAACAGGTCCCAGAGGTTATGGTGACTGGGGTAAGTGAGAGGTATATTGAATCTACCAGGGTCCTGTGTCAACCTTGTATATTGTGTAGGGAGAGTACAGTCCTTCCGTTACTGTGCTTATAACAGTGGATTCCTGCATGATTTAGTACTTTCCACTCCTTATGTGTGATCCTAGGGTGGATATGGGCTAATTTAGTAAATGCCTCGGGTAAGAGGGGGCTTCCAATCAGAGGGCAATATAACAGCCCTGGTTCTGCAGGCTACCTAGCCAGCAGCAGGCAAGCTACTGAGAAAGCTGGAAATGCTGGGATCCATTTCCTCTGGTGGCTTCAGGTGTTTTGTTTCCATCCTCAAAAGAGAATTAGAAACAGATCTAACAATCTCCTGGAGCCTGCTGCCCTGTGGGTTCCAGACTTGCTTCCAGGAGTCTGTTAAGGCATCTATGGAATTCCTCAGGGATAAGGTGTCCTGTATCCCCTTCCTATACTGGCAGCACCAAATGGGGTTGGGGAAGGAGAGGGAAGAGGGAGGGAGTTGCTACCCCACCAACAAGTCATGGGAGGGCAGGCACTGAGAAAGGGATCCACAAGTGATGAGCGTGGCTACACTCTCCAAAGGAAAACTGACAAGAGAACCTGGGGTGCTGTGAAAACCAAGTTCCTGTCCCTGGCCCCCAACTGGACACTCTCACCTATAAATCCGGTAACCACACAACAACTCTTCATGTAGGAGATCCTACATCGGTGCCATCTCTCCAGTGCAAATTTACCATGTTTTTGCTAGTATGTAAATATATTCACTAGACATTGTTGTGTATTGTTGTTTGTTGTACTCTTGATTTCTTTAGGGTGTCCACCCAGTAGATATCACTGGAACATAAGGTAGTTGTGTTTGCATTTGTTTCAGGAAGTGTCATACTGATTTCCAGTACTGGTTGTGCAGTTCTACAGAACCATTAGCAATGTAAAGGCATTCTGTTCTCTCTGCATCCTCTCCATCATTTATTATTTTCTGATTTATTGAATTTTGCTAAAAGTGTCAATGTGAGGTGGCATCTCCTTGTTGTTTTAATTTATATTTCTCTTATTGCCAATGAACACAAACATTTCTTCATATGGTTATTGGCTGCCTGGATATTGTTTTTGGTAAATTGTCTATCCATGTCTTGTGACCACTATTTGATTGGGCTATTTGTGTTTTTCTTGTTAACATATTGTAGTGTTCGATAGATTTTTGAGATTAGTCCTTTATCTGATTATGTTTTCCCAATCCATGGGTTCTCTGCTAACTCTTTTAATGAAATCTTTTGCTATGCATAAATGTTGTATTTTCAGTAGATCCCAGTTCTTTATTTTGTCTTCTATCATGTGAATAATTTTCATTATGTTCAGCAGTATGTTTTTAGCCCTGTATCAGGGTTCTAAAGTTTGTCCCTATTTTTTCCTTGACATTCTTTATGATTATGTGGTTTATATTTAGGTCTTTGGTCCATCTTGAGTTCATTTTTTTGTACATGATGGGAGGAATGGGTCCTGTTACATTCCAGTGCAGGCAGAATGATCCAGGTTTTTCAGCACCATTTGTTGAAAAAGTGTCTCTAGACACTTGGTTGTATTTCTGGGTTCTCAACTCTAATCCATTGGTCTTCATATCCCCAGCTATATTAGAACTAGGCTGCTTTGATGAACTTGGCTATGATTTTAAAGGCTGAGTGCGAAAGATCTCCTACTTTATTTCGATTTTTAAAAGTTTTATTTATCCTTGGTTTCTTTCCTTTTCATATAAAGCTGGTGGTTAGTTTTCTCATCTCTTTGGAGAATTGTTATGGAATTTAGATCAGAATTGCATTGAATTTGTAAAGTATTTTTGATGATAGTGATATTTTTACAATATCTAATATGCTATCCAAGCATATGGTAGATGGTTCCCTTTGTGTAAGTTTCCTTTGGTTCCTTGTAATATTGTTTTATAGTTTTCCTTGTATGTCTTTTGTTTCTCTGGTAAAGTTTATTCCTGAATATTTTATTTTTTGTATAGCTATGGCAAATGTTATTTTTATTTTGATAAAATAAAATACCTTTTCAGTATTATCATCATAGTTAATATACAAGAATCCAACAGATTTTTGTTTGTTGATCATATAGCCTGCTACACCACCAAAATTTTCAATTAGTTCAAGTAATTTTTAAATTGAATCTTTGGGTTTCTTTATATAGGATTATGCCACTGCAAATAAAAATATTTTTATTTCTTCTGTGCTTATGTGGATATGTTTAATATCTTTTTGATGTATTATGGCTCTAGCTAAAAGTTCCAGGACTTTATTAAATAAAAATGGTAATAAAGGGCAACCTTGTCTAGTTCCCATTTGAAGAGGAAATTGTTTCAATTTCTCTCCATTGATGCAGAGTATTAGCTTCACATACATGTTGAAAAATTTCTCTTCTATTCCTATTTTATTAAGTATTTTTTATTAGGGATATTGAATTTTATCAAATGCCTCCTCTGCATCAATTGATATATGATATTGTTCTCCTTTATTTTGTTTATGTGGAGAATTACAGTAATTATTTATCTAATACTAAACCACCCTTGCATATCTGGTATGAATCCCACTTCATTCGGACATTTCATTTTTTTGTTGCTTTGTTGAATTCTATTGGCTAGGATTTTATTGAAGATCTTGGCATCTATATTAATTAGAGATATTGGTTTGTAATGTTCACTTCTAGTAATGTCTTTGCCTGATTTAGGTATCAGAGTTATAATTGCTTCCTAAAATGAGTTTGGTAGTATATTTTCCATTTGTATATTGAAGAATATTTTATGTAAAATTGCTATTAAATCTTCTCTAAATGTCTGATAGAATTCCCCAGCTAGAAACCAGCTTGACAGACTTTTTGATGTTTGGGATTTTTTTAAATGACAAATCTGTCTTTTTCTCTTGTTATAGTCTTTTTAAGATTTTCCACATTATTCTGTGGTAAATTATGCTTTTCTAGAAATTTATCTGTTACTTCTTTTCAAATTTGTTGGGATAAAATTTTAAATAAAAATAATACTGTGATTTTTAAAATTCTCCTTCATGTCTTAGTCATAGAATTTGTTTTTCCCTATCCTTTTTCTTTGTTAGGCTTACTACTGGTTTATCAATTTGTTAGTTTTTTGAGGAACCAACTTGTTATTTATTTTTCTGTAGTTTTATTATTTTCAGATTTATTTATTTCTGCTCTAATCTTTCTAATGTCTTTTCTACTTGTATCTGATTTGTTTTGCTGCACTTTTACAGTTGTTGTAGTTGAAGTGTTAAGGTATACATTTTAATTTTCTGCCTTATTGATGTGCAGTTATTGCTATAAACTACCCTCCGAGTACTACTTCTGCCATGTCCCAAAGGTTGCAACGTTCTATTTTCATGCTCATTTGTTTCAAGGGATCTTTTTATTGTGTTCTTTATTTCTTCAGTTACCCAGTGGTTCTTAAGTAAAATGTTATTCAATTTCCACATATTTGATTATTTGGAGCTGATGGTTCTATGCTTGAATTCTACTCTTAAGGCATTGTGATCTGAAAAGAAAGTTTGTATTATCTCAATATCTTTGAATATTTTTATATTTGCTTTTTGGCCTAAAATATGATATATCCTAGAATAGCTATTGTGGACATTAGAGAAGAAAGTGAAATGAATTTGTATTGGGTGAAGTGTTCTATATGTATCTGAGATCAAATTGATTGTACTATTTAATTCTTTGGTATCTTTGTGGATATGTTTTCTTGTTTGATCTGTAGTTAAAAGTGACATATTGAAGTCTTCGAATATTGTATTATGATCTATTTGTCTCTACATTTAATTAAGAATTTGGTTAATGCATTTTGATGGTCTTTCATTTTGTGCATATATATTATAGTTATAGTTTCTTGTTCAATAAAAGTTTTCATAATTATATAGTGAATTTATTTGTCTCTCATGTCATAAACTTTGATGTCTACTTGGTCTGATACTAATATTTCTACTCCAACTTTCTTTTGACTGCTCTTAGCATGATATATATTTTTCCATCCTTTGAGTTTTAGTCTATGTTTATATTTATATTTAAAGTGCCTTTCTTGTAAGGTTCATGTTTTTAAAATCATTTTGTTAGTCTTTGCCTTTTAATTGGTGAATTCAGTCCATTACATTGTTTTGCAGTTGATGTGATTTTATTGGTGTAATTTTGTTTTATACATATATATATATAGAGAGAGAGAGAGAGTGTTACGGGTCTCAGTTTTCATGAAAATTTTTGTGTTGTGCTCCTTTAGTTTCTTGATTGTCTTATAGATACTCTCCTTGCTTCCCACCCCCCTTTTTATCTTATTGTTTGTTTTCTATGTTTTTCATCTTATTTGTTTTGTTGAAGTTTGATTTTCCTCTTTGAAAGTTTTTGTTTTCATTCAAATTTCAAAATAGTTTGAAATATATTGTGAATGGATTAATATCATGTCCTTTCTACTACTGTCTGATCTGTCCCATCTACACTTCTTTATTTTTATCTTCATAGTGGAACGTGGTCTGTGATTCTTTGTTTTAATTCATTTAGTTCCGTTTCACTAGAGTATTGCTTAAATAGACTGTTTTGTCCTTAATATTTCCTTTTTAATATTTAGATTGTTCTCTGTTGTTACTATAGATTTTCTGTTCATAGAATTCCTTTTAATAATTTTTGTAAAGATGGTCATGTTTTTATAAATTCACTAATTTAGTTTTTCTTTATCTGTAAATGCTTTTATTTCTCCCTCATATTTGAGGAACAATTTTGGTGGAAATAGGGTTCTTGGTTGACTTTTTTTTTTCCTTCGGAATTTTGAATGTATCATTACATTGCCTTCTTACCTGAATGGATTGGCTGTCCTGTAAGCTGTAGTGGGATTTTGGTTTTCCACTACATTCCCCACTCCCCACCCCCGACTTCACATCAATTTATTGGTTTGGTTTTGAACTTCTGATACCCTTTCCCTTTTACATGTTATGATCACATGGGCTGGTATGCTTCTTCATGTTGGCTTTGTTGCTATGCAACTGATTTTTGACAAAGAATTTAAAAATAGAATTAGATAGAGGCAGCTTTTTCAATAATGATGTTGGAAAATTTGTATCTTCATCTACAAATGAAAGAAACCACACTCATATATCATCCTATTGACAAATATGAACTCAAAGTGGAATAGAGATCTAAATATCGCCCCCAGAGTTCAAAGGATCATTAATGAAAAAATTGTAACAAACTTAAGCACTTACATTCAGGCATACATGGACTAACAAATACAATAAAAGACACACACCCAGTGAAAGACAATATAGATTAGTAAGACCTACTGAAAACTAAACACTTATGAACATCAAAAGATTTTATCAAAATATTAAAATGAGAACCAATAGATAGGTAAAAACATCTTTAGCAATGACACAATAAACAAGGGTCTCATGATCAAAATCTGTAAAATTCTGCAACACCTGAGTAACAAAAAAGTAACAAATAACAATTTAAAAAGTGAACAAAATACATGAAGAGACAGTTCACTAAAACGAACACTCTAATGGCCAATAAACATGAAAAAATGTTCATTCTCAATAGCCATTTGAGAGATGCAAAGCAAATCTACAGCAAAGTAGAATCACCGGCTCTGTGCTCCCATTGTTAGATCAGAAAGTCAAGAGATAAGGAGGCAATCTTGGGAAACCAGGTGCTAGGAATACAATACCAGTATCCTAGTGTTCTTGGTTCTGATCCCACCCCCACCCCCTTCTGATTTTGGCCCACGGATTGATTTGCGAGCTCTCTGTGTTGTTCTAACTTCAGCTCTCCTGCCCGTGGGCTTTCCACATCCCTTACACGGACCAGCCGTGCAGTGTCGGCCACTCCTCCCTCACCCTTGATCTGTAACCCACAAGCGTGCTCTAATTTCTGCAGACCAAGACTGGGTCCTAATGCCAGGCCCACAGAGAGCCTCTGAACGACAGCCCCGAGGGCTCACCCCAGTGTTACCTTCTCTGTATGCACATTCTAAGGCATTACCTCTCCCCTCCCCTCCCCTGCCAGGACCAGAGGGGTGGTTTGGCTGTCCTATTCCCTCTTCACCCCAGCTTCATGTGCAGCCTGCCAGCGTGGTTTAATGAAAGATAATTAGACACAAATTTACTAAAATCAGAGAGCAGCACCTGCCTAGTAGAAGCCTCTGGGTCATTTAGCCAGAGAAGACCCCTGGAACACAGTCTTCCAAGCTGACCTGAAGTGAGCCTACAGGGCACCAAATTGTTGAAGACACTGGCTGAGGGCACTCAGAATGTGGCTAGAGAGGCAGTGGTTTCTTGGAGGGGAGTCATCAAAAAAGCCCGTGTGAAGGGAGACTTCAGGGTCTTCATTTGCTGATGGGGCATGGCTCAAGGTCAAGAGAAACAGCTGATAAAATCTTCTAGTGATTGTAACTTGGAAATTGGAATTTGCCTAAGTATAAATATAGGCAAATTGGGAGTGGTCAAAAAATGAAATAGAATACATGAAGATCAATATCTTAAGCATTGGGGAGTGAAAATGAACTAGTATTGGCCATTTTGAATCAGAAAATCATATGATTGACTTTGCCAGGAATAACATAATCAAGAGGAATGGCATAACAGTCATGGTCAGAAAGGATCTTGGTAAATCCATCAGGAAGTACAAAGCTATCTGTGATCAGATATATCTATCCACCTTCAAGGAAATCCAATCAATACAATTATTCAAATTTATGCACCAACCACAAAAGCTAGTAATGAAGAAAATAAAGAATTCTACCATCAACCTCTGTCTGAAATTGATCAAACATTCATCAAGGGATATTTATTGGTGGTTAGAATGCAAAATTTTGAAACCAAGAGGTAGGAACAATAGATGGAAAAAATGAACTTGGTGATAGGAATGATGCTGGAGATCATCACATGGTAGCATTTTGCAAAAACAGTGATTTGTTCATAAAAAATACTTTCCTTCATCACAAAATGTGACTATACACACAGACTTTCACAGATAGAAAAAAATCAAATTGACTACACCTGTGGGAAAACACAATGGAGAAGCAGCTAAAACCAGACCAGGGGCTGACTGAAACAGACCCATCAATTGCTCATACATAATTTCAGGTTGAAGCTAAAGAAAATTAAAACAAGTCCACAGGAGTCAAAATTTGACTTGAATTTATCTCTCCTGAATTTTGAGATCATATCAAAACAGATTTGACACCTTAAACACTGACAGAAGGCTTGATGAGGTGTGGGAGGACATCATTCATGAAGAAAGCAAAAGGTCATTAAAAAAATAGGAAAGACATCAGACAGTGTAAGACATGGAAAAAATAATAATACTTTATAAATTATCTAGAGTTCATGAGGGAGGGCGGAGTGGGGAGGGAGGGGAAAAATGAGGAGCTGATACCAAGGGCTCAAGTAGAAAGCAAGTGTTTAGAGAATGATGATGGCAACAAATGTACAAATGTGCTTGACACAATGGATGGATGGATGGAATGTGATAAGAGTTGTATGAGCCCCAAATAAAATTATTTAAAAAGAAAAAAATAAAATAAAATGATAGGAAAGAAAGAAAAGATCAAAGTGGATGTCAGAAGAGACTTGGAAACTTGCTCTGAATTATAGAGTAGCTAAAGCAAATGGAAGAAAGGATGAAGTCAAGGAGTTGAATAGAAAATTTCAAAGGGCAGCTTGAGAAGACAAAGCCAAATATTTTAATGAAATGTGCAAAGACCTAGAACTAAACTAAAAGGAAAGAAGACACTCAGCACACCTGAAACAGAAAGAACTCTAGAAAAAAATTCAAATCTTGAATTTCAATCTTGAAAGATTCTACAGGCAAAATATTGAATGATGCAGGAAACATCAAGAGGCAATGGAAACAACGCACACTCACTGTACCAGAATGAATTAGTAGACAGCCCACCATTTCAGGAGGTATCATATGAGCAAGAACCAATCATGCTAAAGGAAGAACTTCAAGCTGCATTGAATTAATTATCCAAAAATAAAGATCTAGGAATTGATGGAATACCCTTTGATGTTTAGAAAGATGAAGAAACACTGAAAGCCCTCACTTGTCCATGCCAGGAAATTTGGAAGACACCTACCTGGCCAACTGACTGGATGAGAGTTACATATGTGCCCATTCCAAAGAAGATGACCCAACAGAATGATCAAACTATAGAACGCTATCATTGGTATCACACACAAGTAAAATTTTTATTATGATCATCTAGCAATAGCTATAGCAGCACACTGACAAGGCACTACCCGAAGTTCAGGCCTGATTCAGAAGAGGACTTGGAACAAGGGATATTATTGCTGATGTCAGATGGATCTTGACTCAAAACAGAGAATACCAAGAAGATATTTATTTATGTTTTTTTTTTAATCACTCTCTTAGGGGTTCACACATCTTGATCACAATCCATACATACATCAATTGTGTAAAGCACATTTCTACATTCATTGCCCTCATCATTCTCAAAACATTTGCTCTCCACCTAAGCCCCTGGCATCAGCTCTTCATTTTCCCCTCCCTCCTTGCTCCCCCCTCCCTCATGAACCCTTGATAATTGAGGATTTTCCCAGTGTTTAAGAGTAATGTTCCACAGGGCCTCCTAGGGAAGAAGCACACTAGCCTAGGTGATCATAAGGTGTTGATGGAATCAGGTAATGGGCACAAGAAGACTCCAAACAAATGAAAAACACATTGTTGAGCAAGAGAGGGATTGCCTCAGAGATCCCAAACCTATCTGTAGACAATAAGACTTCCCCTCACAGAAGGGTCACAAAGAAGGGATGAGTCAACCACAGCACAGTATAACATTGATGAAACACACACGATTCCTTTGATTTTCTGAGGCGTTCTCAACCCCAACCATCATGACCCGAGTCCTGCCTTTCAGTTCTGGCTAGACCAGAGCATGGACACTGGTACAGATAAGAGCTCATGGCACATGGAATCCAGGTCAGATAAACTCCTCAGGAACAGAAAACGGAGTAGCGACACCAGGAGGGTAGTGGGTACGTAGGGGGAGGAGGGGAGGAAGGGGAACTGGAACAGATCACAATGATCAATGCATAGCCCCCCATCCCCACCCCTCAGGGGGATGAACAACAGAAACGTGGGTGAAGGGAGACAGCAGTCAGTGTCAGATATGAAAACAATAATTTATAATTTATCAAGTCGGCATGAGAGTGGGAGGTGGAGGGAGGGGAAAAAGAGGAACTGATGCGAAGAGCTCAATTGAAGGTAAACATTAGGAAAATGATGGGAACATATGTACAAATATGCTTGATACAATTGATATATGGAATGTTATAAGAGCTGTAAGAGCCCCCAATAATAAGAATTTTTTTAAAGAGTAATATTCTATAATGTGGCTATAATTTGTATTATCACTTCCCCAATCCACCACACCCAGGTTACTAGTACATTTTCCCTAATTGAAATGACACTACAATAAAAACTGGTGGCCATGAAATTTTATCTACATCAGGGTATATTTCCAGAAGAGGATTTCCAGGGTTAAATATCATACACATTTATATCACTAAGTTACTTTGCAGAATTGTACTAATGGCAATTATAAAATGAGAATTTCCATTTTGTGGAACTCTCATTGACCCGGAGGGCCATATGCATACAAACACTTCTTAAATGGTGTCAGTGTGAGGAAGGGTTATGATTTTAATTAGCATTTCTTCACTTGCAATGAAGGTGGGCAGATTTTTGTTAGAGTTTTATATTTCCCCAACGTGGAATTACCTGTTTATAAATTTTGATCATTTCTGAATTGGGATTTTTATTTAATTCCTATTTGCAATCTCTTTATGGTAAAGGTATGATACTTTTGTCATTTTTTGTCTATAATTCTATATTTGTTTGCCTTATAATTTTGATTGTGATACTTTCTGATACGCAGATTTCTTTTTATGTTTCTGAGCAATTAAATATCTCCCTCTATGTTAAGTTACATTAACTTTGGATTAATGTTTATTGTTTTTGCTTGCCAAGCATTGATTCTTACTTTTCCAATACAGTGTTTTCCAGTGAGGTTGATACCACCCACCCCCTGGGGTGCACTGGAACAATCCAGAGGGGCTACAAAAGCAGATACCCTCAATTATGGGCTATAATACAAATATTTTTGTGGGGGGGTGCTGAGTAAATTTTTTTCTGAAAAGAGAGCTAGCAAGTAAGGCATGGGGACTATGATAGAAACCTCCTAGTATATCTTTCATGGAACTAATCTTCCTCCACCTCGGTTCTCTAGCCTGTGGGGCAAATACCGTACCCAGGCTTCCAGGACAGATGATCCCTTCAGGACCAGTGGTGAGAGTGGCTGATACTGGGAGGGAGGGGTGGAAAGGGTAAACCAATTACAGGGATCTACATATAACCTCCTCCCTGGGGGATGGACAACAGAAAAGTGGGTGAAGTGAGACGTCGGACAGTGTAAGATATGACAAAATAATAATTTATAAGTTATTAAGGGTTCCTGAGGTCGGGGCGAGCAGGAAGGGAGGGGGGAAAATGAAGAGCTGATGCCAGGGGCTTAGGTGGAGAGCAAATGTTTTGAGAATGATGAGGGTAACGAATATACAAATGTGCTTTATACAATTGATGTATGTATGGATTGTGATAAGAGTTGTATGAACCCCCAATAAAATGATTAAAAATACATATATAGTACCCAGGCTGACCAATCATAAGATTTCATCTTCTTGTCCTCCACAATTGGGTTACAAAGCCAATGCAATTCAAACAAGACCAGTCAGTGTCTTTACTATCAGAAAACAAAAACAATCACAAGGTCAAAGGGAGCACATAAAAGTTTAGCAGACTTTCTCTCATTCCAAAATCAGAGTGACTAAATCCCCTTACAAGCAGGTGTGAATTAAGGATAACTGAAAGACTTTCCAATTCTCTCCAAGTAAAGACCAACCACAATTTTAACAATGTCTAGCATGTCCCATATCATGTTACTCCACTTCATCGAGAAAGTGAAAGATTAACCTACTGCTAATCAAACTACTAGAAATATAACATAATTTGCATTTAGTTTGTTAAAAATCCACAATGTAACAGCCCTTCCCTTGCAGTAAGAATTTCTTTTGAATCTCAATCAGTAGGGATGCTCCAACTGTGGAAGGAAGCCAGTAAGAGCGTTCAGCAGTCAGACATGGAAGCATCCTCCCATTTAGATAAGCAAGGGTTCAGGGGATGGTGGTCCAATAGCCCCTGATGAAAGTAGTTATAGATAATTTCCTAGTGATTGTTGCAAAACCTGCCTTCTTAGAGTATCAGCTGTATTCTCTGATCATTGTAACAACCTGCTGCTTTGGTCACATAGTTTAAAGAGTAGAACTTATTTGATTTTCACTGGCTGTTTGAAGCAGTTTGGAAGTGGCAACCCCGCTGTTGCTCATGAACCCAAAGAGCAAGCACACTCACTCAATGTCTGCTGGGAGGTGGCGAGACAGGTACACGAGAGCAGCAAGGTTAGAAACTACATCTAGTTTCACTACGCTGGCTTCATTGCCAAAGTTTGGGTCATTCTTTTTATTTGGCTCTTATGGTTATATTATTTATTTGGTATATATCTAAAATATTACCCTTTTAGTTTGGAGTAGAAGAATCACCGAATAGTACATGACAGAGAAAACAGGCAAATTCTTATATTAAGAAAGGGGGTACTGATCACAATGATCTACATATAATCTCCTCCCTGGGGGATGGACAACAGAAAAGTGGGTGAAGGGAGATGTCGGACAGTGTAAGATATGACAAGATAATAATTCATAAATTATTAAGGGTTGGCGAGGGAGAGGGGAGCAGGGAGGGAGGAGGGAAATAAGGAGCTGATATGAAGGCCTCAAGTAGAAAGCAAATATTTTGAGAACGATGATGGCAACAAATGTACAAATGTGCTCGACACAATGGATGGATGGATGGACGGGTGGATTGTGATAAGAGTTGTACGAGCCCCCAATAAAATTATTTTTTTAAATGACAGAGGAAATAGGCAAGACTATGTAAATATTAAATGCCATAACAGATGCGAAAATGTTTTAGTATAGAGGTTTAGTCCCAGGTGGGATTTTTATTTTTCTAGGAGCCAAATTCAAAAAGGTTGAAAATGAAACCCATAGTAAATGAAACCCAAATTCTTACAAAGATATCTGTGTGTGTGTGTATGTGTGTGTGTGTATCTTTGATTATTAAAATCCCCCCTTTTCTTTAGCACCACTGACTTTAAAGAACAGTGTATAGTGCTGGCCCCCTTTTGTATGTATTATCTCCTGCAGTGGAGTCATCTGCTGGTTTCTTTCCCTGCTTCCTCTCCCTGGGCATTGGGATGAAGTCTGACCCTCTGACATTGTCAGGTTCAACTTCAGCAATCTTCTGCCTCTGTAATGATTCTGACCTTAAGAGATGTGTGAGGTGATTTAACTTGGAGTTAGAAAAGAAAGCCATATGATTTAGATGGCTTCCCTGAGAGGCAATTTACTTGTGTAATTGATTTCACAAATTTGCTGCCTTTGAACCTGGATGTAGGGATTCGAAGCGGAAGGAGAGGGGCAGGTGTTGCAGCTCCACTGTTTGCATGTAGGATAAGCAGTGGTTACCTGTTTTAACTTTAGATAGTTACCTTTAATAACTGTAACAGATGTTTTTAATTGCCTTAGTAGTGTGCACCCAAAGGTCAGCTGTCATTTCATCTGTTCTCTGTGTCTGCATGTGCTATTTCCGTGGTCTCTGGGAGCCAGACTGGGTACAGATCTCATTACACCTTTGTGTTTTCCTAAAGGATCTATTGTCACAAAGCAACAGTGGCCTGATAAGATTTTACTGAATAAAGGCAGCCCCAGGTTACAAGCAAGATCTGCTCCTTCGTGTATCTTTACGCTGAATTGTGTGAAAGTCAGAAAGGTGCATGTGATCTTTGGTGCAACAAAAAGGGAGTCCTGGTGTCCTAGTGGGTTGTAACTGCTAACTGCTAAGTTCAAGTTCACCAGCTGCTCCTCAAGAGAAAGCCAAGGCTGTCCCTGTACAGGGACAACTGTAGAAACCCAAAGGGACAGTTTCCTGTAATGTCACTGTGAGCTGGAATCACCTTGATGGTAGTGGGTGCATTAGTGCAAGAAAAGTTAAACAGTCTTTTCAATGAATAAATAAAGGATTATTTATGAACATGGGTTGGTTCACTCATCTCGAAAGAGGACACATAAGTCAATAATCATAACCCAAGAACTTAGGATAAATTGTATTGGAATGGAGAAGGGCATATCTGTTGCATACTCTAAGGCAAATGCCTTAATATCATCACTGGGCATTTTTCCTTCCCATGGCCTCTTTAAGCCATCGAGTCAAAGAATTTTATGTTTGGTCCTCTGTCTGCCCTCAGATCTTCCTGTGGGAATTTAAAAGCATCTCCCATCTCCAGGAGGTATTCCCAAGAGTGACTGGTGTAAAGGGAGGAGGAAGTAGGAAAGGAAGTGAGAAAGTAGGAAGGGAGCTTTGAGATGAGCCTTTTGGCATCCCATGTTTTCTTTTTTTTTTTAAAAAGTGTAAGTCATTTTATTGGGGGCTCGTGCAACTCTTATCACAATCCATACATAGATCCATTGTATGCCAAGCACATTTGTACATATGTTGCCATCATCATTCTCAAAACATTTTCTTTCTACTTGAGCCCTTGGGATCAGCTCCTCATTTTTCCCCCTCCCGCCCCCTTCCTCCCTCGTGAACCCTTGATCATTTATAAATTATTTTTATTATTTCATGTCTTGCACTGTCCAATGTCTCCCTTTACCCCCTTGTCTGCTGTCTATCCCCCTGGGAGGGGGTTATAGGTAGGTCATTGTGATTGGTTCCCCCCTTTCTCTCCCCACCTTCCCCTTCCCCTCCTGGTATGGCTACTCTCAATATTGGTCCCAAAGAGTGGATCTGTCCTATATTGCCTGTGTTTCCAGCTCTTATCTGTACCCGTGTACATGCTCTGGTCTAGCCAGATTTGTAAGGTAGAATTAGGTCATGATAGTGGGGGGAAGGAAGCATTAAAGAACCAGAGGAAAGCTATATGTTTCATCAGTGCTATACTGCACCCTGACTGTGCCGTCTTCTCCCATGACCCTTTTGTAAGGGGATGTCCAATTGCCTACAAATTGGCTTTGAGCTTCCATTCTTAATGCCCCCCCACCCCGCCCACCATTTCACAACATGATTTTTTTCCTCTGGGTCTTTGATGCCTGATACCTGATCCCATTGGCAACTCATGATCACACAGGCTGGTGTGCTTCTTCCATGTGGGCTTTGTTGCTTCTCAGTTAGATGGCTGCTTGTTTATCTTCAAGCCTTTAAGACCCCAGACAATTTATCTTTTGATAACTAGGCATTATCAGCTTTCTTCACCACATTTGCTTACGCACCCACTTTGTCTTCAGCAATCCTGTTGGGAAGGTGAGTGTCTCAGAGTGCCAGATTAGAACAAAGTGTTCTTGCATTAAGGGAGTACTTGAGTAGAGGCCCAATGTCCATCTGACTAAACCTATAAATATATGCATACAGATCTATTTCCCCAACATCACTTATAAATATATTTACATATGTACATGCCTATATTTAGATCTCTATAAATGTCCTCTGCATCATAGTTCTTTCCTCTATTTCCTTTTATTTTCATCTTGTCCCACTATCATGTTCAGCCTTCATTTGGGTTTCAGTAATTCCTCTTAGTAACATTGCCCTTGATCAAGCCCTACCAGACCTCCTACACGCTCCTTACCATCAATTTTTGATCACTTGCTGTTCCTTTGTCCCTAGGTTTGTTAACACCCACTTCCTCCCCCCACCCCCACCATGTCCTCTCAGAACTGTCATCCTGCTGTTTTCTCCTCTGGTTTGTTTATCCCACCTATCTTATCTAGACAGGCATGCAGCGATACGTAATAGGATGCACAAGCACAAGACTGAGCAAAACAAAGCAACAATAGAAAACAATAGCTCCAACAACAACAAGTCTTTCAGTCCATTGGCCACTGATGCTCTTGACTTTGGCTGATAAGCAACTGACCTTGACTTTGAATCTACAATAACTCTGGTAGCCACCATTTACCCTTTTTTCCTTTGGAAGGGATTTCTAATTGACTTCTTATATGACTCGCTCCTCAGAGGGTGGATGACATTTACTGTCAGAAGTTTTGTACTACAGAGAAGAAACTAAATCCCTGCAGTTATGGATGTTGTTCTATCTCTTTGTTCTTCCCTTTGCAGGAAGAAATTTCACCTTCACAAACATTTAATTTGCCAGATTGACAAGAAGAGGCTCTCGTTTGTCTTCTTTGAAACAAAGGAGAACTAAAGATCTTGGGATCACATGAAAGAAAGGGCTTCTCTTTTCTTGTGACACATGGCTCTTTATCAAGGGTACCAGGTGAACATATCAAAGTTCCACTCACTGAAACTATGTATCATCAAAAGAGAGACCAAAAGTAGATCACACAAGTAGGTATCTTTAAATGCTGCCCCTTGGTCTTGCACTTTTGTTTAAAAATGTAAAGGAATGAAGGTAAGAACATAGCTGAATTTGTTTTAATACCAAGGAAATTAGTTTAAAAATAAAATAGAAGAACAGGAGTATAACATAAGCACAGTTTTGAAATGCACCAATTCCAAATAAACCAGGACCCTGGCCCTCTGGTCTTTCATAGTGTAAAGAGGAAAGTTATTGCAATGAAAAACAGAATACAGTATTTTTAAAACATTTTAGCTAGTAAGGCTAAACATGAACAAGAAAACTCTACCTTGGTTTTGAAAGAAGATAAATTGGAAGCATTTTCCACTCACAACTAACTCTGTTTATATGTGCTGTTCAAATCAATTTTTTGCAAGCACACATATTTTATCCCATGCATACTTGTCTCATTTCTTCTTCATATCCTGTGTTCATTTTACCTCTCTCAGTGCAGTTGGCTTTCTCTGTTGGTTAGTATTGTGACTTAGTTTTTTTGAATGCTGGCTTTAAGTCTTCTAATCTAAACTTTTTTAAATCAAAGAAGCACATATAAAGGAATTTGGTTTAAAAGGGAATTTCCAGTCAACCTGCCCCAGTGTTTGCTCACAAAGTAAGAAGCTGGCTCTGCCATTTGTCAGCAGAGCTTATGCAACTCCAAAGGCAAGCAAGGTACCCTGAGTAGGGCCACTTCTCAGTGTCCCCAGATCTTCTCCTTGTTCGCTGGATTGGGGCTACCCCAGCGTAGGATAGCAACAACAACAGCAAAAACAGATCTAGGCATCATGAAAGGTTTGCATCTCTGGGACTGCATATTTTCTAGATCATTTTAGTAAGCTCTAGGCTGGTAGCCACAATAAGCCCAGAAAGCCAGCTAATGAGGGGTAGGAACTGAGATTGAATAGTATCCTTGGAAAAGAAGCTGCCATGCCTTTGACCTTCCTAAGAACTTCTGCCACGGAGGGAAGTCTACCAAAATGAGGGAAGTGAGGGAGGGGGAGGGGGAGCTGAAAGCAAGGAGTTCAATTAGGAAGAAAATGTTTTGAAAATGATTTTGGTAGTAATTGTACAAAACTTCTTGATGTGATTGAACTATGGAATGTATGATGTCTGGATTAGCTTCTAAAAAAATGGCTTTTTAAAAATGGAGGTGGGATGTCTCAAACATTTTGTTCTTAGGACTCTTTATAACTTTCAGTCCCAAAGAGTTTTGTTTATGTGAGTAAAAATCTATCAATATTTACCATCTGTCTTAATTCTTTTATATTGTTATATCACAAATACCATTTAAAGATAGAATTTTTTTTTTTTTTACTCTTCTGAATGTAAAAGTCCAAATCAAAGTCTTGGTCATGCAGAGTTCTTCCTAGTTGGTTATCCAGGGGATCCTTGGTTCTTTGCTATCCTTATCTGGCATCCCCCCCGCCCCCCCAGTACATACATATTTCTGTGTCTGATCTGTGTTTTTATAACTTAGAAGTGATTAAGTTAATAACACACTCTACACTGATATGACCCATTAACAAAACAAAGAAAGTCTTATTACCAAACAGAATTACCTCCACAGACATAGAGGTTAAGATTTTAACAGATATTTTAGAGGAACGAAATTCAATCCATGACTGTATTATAAATTAAATTTAATATCATAATTAATGATAACAACATTGAAAGATTACTTAAAATATTGATTTGATAATAATAATATCAAGTCTATTACATGCTAGCATAAATGACATATATATTTTTAATGATCTAAAATTTCCAAACTAGAAAGTTTGGTGAGTAGAATGCAATGTTTTACATTTCTTTTGGCTAATCTCATATATGTCTGGTTTAGTAGAAAATAACCAGATTATCATATCTGCTTTTGCATTCAAAGTATTATGATAGCACACATCATGTAGACTCTGAAAAACTCCAGTGTACTCTCATAAGACTAATAAAAATGGAAAAAGCAAATAACATTTTAGGATTATTATAAAAATAATTTTCACCTTGTATACCTGTAAGGATATTAGAGGCCCCGGGCATCCTTGGACCACACTCTGAGAATCACCATAGTACATCAATAGAGGTATATAAGAGATGACTTTTGGAGGAAACATATACTCATTTTTTTGCATTGTTATTGCAAATGTTCATGCATATTAATAGTACATATTATCTTTGACAAGTGATATTGTTTTACTTCCACATAGTTGTAGAAAGCTACTGCAAACAACAAATTCACTTAATTTTTATGACTACTATGTTATTTCATTATAAGACATTTTAGAATCGATACTGTTAGTGAAAACACTGGGAAATTAGTCTCTTGGGATAGGTTAGGGACTGACTGAGAAGGGACATGAGCACATTTCCTGGTGGGATTGTAATGGTCTACATCTTTATAGAAATGCGGGTCAATCTCAGAAAATAATATACTTCAGTACAGTAACATATTTTCATTTCTTGTAAATTTTACCAAAGCAGAAAACTTGTAAAAGGTATTGAACTCTAGTTAGTGGTATGTATGCTGAAATGGTAAGAAAAAGTATACGAATTTCTGTAACTTATTTACAAATGTATAAATATAACGTGAATTTTAATAATGATAGAAGTAAGTAGTACACATATTTACTGTAAAGTTCTTCCTATGTCTGACATTTTTCATAATGATAAATTGGAGAAATATAAATAGAAGTGAAGAATAATACAAAACAATGTAATATTGATGGTACATGGATAGGGCAAAATGTTTGATACCCAAGTGGAATAGTCTTTAGCTCAATTTGGCTAAACCAGAATTTTCAGTGATTTCACGGTTGAGACCTACTATTCCGCCATGAGATGAGCTAGCATATTGTAATCACTTCCATGATGAGGTTTGCTGTGAGCAACAAGTGGTTGTAAGAGTAGAAAGGAAGGCAATCTCCTTACTCAGGTCAAAGGCTTCATGCAATTGAAAAGGTTTCCTCAAGAGGGTGGCTTATTTCCTATAAAAATACACAAAGTGGAAAATTTACTTGCTTCTTTCTGGGTATAGATCTTGCATCTTACTCATCAAATTCCAGATCTCTGGACTTGAACCAATGGCCTGCCATATTGCTCACCTACCCTTGAGACATGAATGGTCTGCCATCCATCCTACCTACTTTGGATTCATTCACCTCTACTGTCACCAATCTGTTGCCTTTCTGCTAGTCTTGCATTCCTCAGCCTCTATAGGATGTCAGGAGAAGCCTCCAGCCTAGTAATCTGCCCTGCTGACTCGAGGCCTTAGAACATGTGCAGCCTTGGGCTTGATCACTTCTGTAATTGTGAGTCATTTTCTTGATCTTTAAACATATGTGTCATGACTTTTACTTCTCCAGAGAACCCAGTGTAGCATACCAAGTAACTGTACTCAGAGAAGCATGATTTGGAAGAGAAAGTGGGTGCTCTTCCCTCTCCCTCTTTCTCCATATCCCTATTGTTGGTCAAATGTTCCAGCCCACTAGGTTATGCAGGAGTCAGAGACGTATACGATAAGAGTCTTGAAGAGTAAGTTAATTTGATAAGAAAAGAAAGGATGGGGCAAGACTGTCCAACCAACAAAATATCAGGTTTCCCCAGAAGAGGGGCCACTTCATAAGAATCCCACCTTCACCATTGTCATCTGTATGACCTTTGAGAAATCTTGTGGGCTCAGTTTTCTTACCTGTAAATGCTGAGATGAAAAATAAGACTTTAAATAGTTGTTTTGCGAATGCAATGACAAGCAGCTAGTTCTTTCTTAGGGCTTGACGGTGAGAGCTGTTATTATTTTAGCCACATGCAAGAAGTGTGCCATATCGTGGTGTTTTTCTTCTTTCTGTTACATGGCTTTAGGTTAAATGTATGAAATGCTTTGGAGGACAGTAAAAGAGCACACACAGATTTCCTTGTTCTGGGTACTGCAATAAATGTTTTGATCATGATGAGCCCTGAGGGGATTCTGGAGGGCCTAGCTTATTCTCTTTGTATTCTGTCTCCTGTGAGGCCCAGTATAGTGCTAGTTCTAAGTCAGTCCAAGCTTAAAAATATTCATTGAATTATATCATGAATTTCAAATATCATCTAACCAGCCTAGGGTCAAATACTAGAAGACAAGAACAATTTATAGGCTCCCTTTACACTCGTTCATGATTCTCCTGCTGTTGCTATTTTCTAGGGCTCTTCTTCGAACTTCCTAAAATTTTATAGATTGGTGTGTCAACTAAGTTACTTTGTGTCCAAACCTACCCTTTCTAAAACTAGTTGCAATTTATAGCAAATAGCCCTTCCCCTTCCACCTCTTTCAATAAGATGTTATGTAAAAAAGGGTTGAAGCACAGAGCCAGCTATATGCTCATGCCTGAAACTCTGAGACTTAAGCAAATGGTTTAAAGTTAAATGATTAGGGAAATTAAGATGTAGTATATAATTGGTGAATAAATATTTTTAAAAATCAATTGGGGAAATTCTATCATTAACAAACAGGAAATGTCAGAGCCCCGTGACTGGGCCTAGAACAATGGGGCATGGACAATATCCTTTTAGATACAAGCCTTGGCTCAGCTCCTGCTTAGCCAGTCTTGGGGTTAGGGCTGGACCAAGACAGTGACCTTTACCACTGAACCACCTGGCTAGTGGTAGTCACAACTACTTTTCCCTGCTACGTGCCCCTGCCCTGCTATGGTTTGATGTTGGTATATCATGTTATTTTCCAGCGCCTGCCTAAATCCAACATACTCCAGTGCCTTTTATTGATCTGATGCTGGAAGCTATGCCATCTTTATTTGAAATACCACGGCGTCACTCATGATGAACAGATTTCAATGGAGGTTACAGATTAAGACAAATTAATAAGATAATCAACTTCTGAAAAGTAACCGATGAAACTATATGTACATGTGTCCTCAGGAAAGATTGTTCCCTATAGAAGGATATCACATTGATAATATAGAGGGCCAATGTAGGAAACAGAAAGAAACCTTCAATGAGATGGATTTATACAATGGCCACAAAAGGGTCACATATACCAATAATGATAAAGATGTTGTAGTTAGGTGTCATTGAGTTGGTTCCAGCACATAGTGGTTGTGTTAGTCCAGGGTGACTAGAGAAACAAATCCAGGGAGACTTATATGTGTGTATATGTACTCTATATATCAAAGAGTAATTGTATATTAGGAAAACATCTGAGCTCAGTTCAGCTCAAGTACATAAGTCTGATATTAGCCCATATGTCCAATACTAGTCTATAAATTCCTCTTCAGATTCACACAGCCATACAATGATGCCAAATGCAGGAAGATCAGAGGCCAGTGGGTGGAAAGTCTTGTGGATCCAGTGGCAATGGAAGCATCTCAGCACTGACATGGGTCTCCACGAGGCTACTCAAGCTCCAGGGCTCAGGCTCCATCAGCTTGGCTCCATGTGGTTTGTCAACAGGAATGTGTAGCAGAGAGAGTGTGTGTCTCCTCCAGCTGAGCTATTTATCTCCATTGTGCCTATAAATGAGGTCATCAAGCTGCAACCTGATTGACAGGCGAGCATCCACCCCTTCACTCTTAATAGTCTCAAATTGACACCAGACTATATAACTACCACAGTGACCCCATGCACAACAGAATGAAGCACTACCTCGTCCTGTGCCATCCTCAGTTATTCCCATGCTGGGGCCCATTATTTCAGCCACTATGTCAATCCATCTCTTTGAGGGCACCTCTACTTTACCAAGCATATTGTTCTTTTCCAGGGACTTGTCTATCATGACAATATGTCCAAAGTGTGTTAGCTAAAGTCTTGCCATCCCTGCCTCTTAGGAGGACTCTAGCTGTACTTCTAAGACAGATTTGTTTGTCCTTTTGGCAGTCCATGGTACTTTCAATGTCCTTCACCAGCACCACAATTCAAATACATCTCAATGTTCAGCTTTCACATACATATGAAGCAATTGAAATACCATGGCTCGATCAGGCACAACTTAGTCCTCAAATGAACACCCTTGCTTTTCAATACTCTAAAGAGTACCTGTGCAGCAGATTTAGGTTTTGTGCAGCAAGTTTTCAAGAGCTACTTCCTTCAAAGTGGGCAGCCCTTTTGTATAGTCTATTTTCAGTCTGGAAGCTCTGCTAAAACCTGTTCACTTTGGGTGGCCCTGCTGACATTTGAAATACCAGTGACATAGCTTCCAGCACCATACCCACACACAGTCACACAGATAACCAAGTGTTATCAACTGGCAGACAATGATGGATGATGGTGTAGGTCTGGGCAATGTTTAGTACTGTTATTCATAAAATCACAATGAGCATGTACTGACTTACAGCAACTAACAACAACAAGCATTAGATTCAGTGATAGGTAAGGTTTTATGTTAACTAGACTGGGCCAGGCATCTCAGTGATCTGTCAGGTAAGATTTAATGATCCCTCATGATGAGATTTCCTTGGGGATGTGGCCCTGCTTCGAATATGAATAGACACTGTAGCAAAGCTTGTTTACTTTATGCTGGGTCTGGATCCTGCAACTGACTTGTTCTCCTCTGGTTTTTTGGACTGAGTCAAAGACTTTCTCTATGGCCTGCTGATTCTGGAAGTCAACAGCTGCCTGCCATTGTACCTCTGCAAACTTAAGCCTGTTGTCTTCCTGTTGATCTTGGCTTCATCATCCCCTGAAGCTTCTCAAGCCAGCAGAAGTTTCCAGCCTAACATCTGACCCACAGACTTGGAACTTTTTACTTCCCCAACTGTGTGAGCCATTTCCTTGATATAAACATTTCTTTATATATGCACATATAAAAGCCATTGGTTTGGTTTTCTAGAAAACCCATCCAAAGATAGTTATCATAATTACACATTTCAGGATTTTCTCCCAAACCAAAACCACTGCCATCAAGTGACTTCCAACTCATAGTAACATGATAGAGTGGAATAGGTATGCTCCCTAGGATTCCTGAGGTTGTAAATCTTTACTGGAGCAGAAAGTAGAGGACTGGTAGATTTGGATCAAAGGCCTTCTGTTTATCAGCAGAACATATAATACACTATTGCCATTAGGGCTCCACAGTGAGTCTGTTGATGGGTGTAGTCCTCTGTGAGTTGACTCACAGCAACCTATGTACAACAGAAGGATACACGGCCTAGTCCTATGCCATGCTCACAATTGTTCGCATTTTGAGCTCGTAAGTTGCAGTCACTGTGTCACTTGTTGAGGGCTTTCCTCTTGTCCGCTGTCCCTCCACTTTACCAACCATGATGCCCTTCGCCAGGGACTGCTCTCTCCTGAGAAAATGTCTAAAATATGTGAGACAAAGTCTTGCCATCATTTCCTCTAAGGAGCATTCTGACTATACTTCTTCCAAGAGAGAGTTGTTTGTTCATTTGGCAGTCCATGCTACTTTCAATATTCTTCCTCAGCACCCTAAGTTAAAAACATTGATTCTCCTTTGGTCTTTATTCAATGCCCAACTTTCACATGCGTATCCGGCATTTGAAAATGCCATGGCTTAGGTCAGGTGCACGTTGCTCCTCTCAGTAACATCCATGTTTTTAACACTTTAAGGAGAGCTTCTGCAGCAGGTTTACACAATTCCATATGCAGTTTGATCTCTTCCCTGCTGCTTCCATGAGAATGGATCATGGATCCAGGTAGGATGAGCTCCTCGGCAAAGCAATTTCAAGGTTTTCTCCACTAATATGATGGTCCGATTGTGAGAACTTTTTATAAAAAGATCATTTTATTGGGGCTTTTAAAGCTCTTATAACATCCCATACATCAATTGTATCAAACATATTTGTACATACGTTGCCATCATTATTTTCTATTTGAGCCCTTGGTATCAGTTCTCTTTTCCCCTCCTTCCCCACCCCCAACCCTTATGACCCCTTGATAAATTATAAATTATTATTTTCATATATGACACCGACCTCTGTCTCCCTTCCCCCATAGTTTCTGCTGTTCTTCCCCCTTTGGGGGGTGGGGGTCTGATTATGTGTCGATCATTGTGATTGGTTCCCCCTTCCTCCCCTCCTCATCCCTACCTTCCCTCTACCTTCCTGTATCACTACTTCCATTTCTGTTCCTGAGGTGGGTATCTGACCTGGATTCAGTATGCTGTGAGCTCTTATCTGTACCTGTGTAAATGCTCAAGTCTCGTGCGAAGTGAAAGGCAGGACCGGGGTCATGATAGTGGGGGGTGAGGAAGCCTTAAAGAATCAGAGGAGTATTATGTTTCATTACTGCTATACTGCGCCCTGGTTGACTCATCCCTTCCTTGTGACCCTTCTGTGAGGGGATATCCCATTGTCTACAGATGGGTTTTGGGTCTCTGCACCCAACCCCCTCATTCTCAACAATAAGTTTTTATTTGTTTGGGATCTTCTGATACCTGTTACCTAATCCTGTTGACACCTCTTGATCACACAGGCTTGTGTCCTTCTTCCATGTGGGCTTGTTGCTTCTCTGCTAGATGGCCACTTGTTTAACTTCAAGCCATTTTAAAAATTTCCTACAAACTTCACGCCTTTAAAACCCCAGATGCTATAACTTTTGATAGTCAGGCATCATCAGCTTTCCTCACCACATTTCCTTGTGCACTCTTTTTGTCTTTAGTGATCTTACTGGGGTAGGCATCACAGAATGCCAGGTTGCTAGAATAAAGTGCTCTTGCATTGAGGCAAGGCTTTATCAGAGGCCTAAAGTCCATCCACTACCTCAATATATTGTCATATAAATATATGTATACATGGCAATATCTCTATTTTTATGAATTAATGTATTTACATATGTACACACCTATGTTTATACCTCTATCCATAGCTTTGCTTCCTAGGTTTTTCCTCTATTTCCTTTACCTTCCTCCTGCCCGACCGTCATGCTCACCCTTCTTCTGCCTCTTCGTAATTCCTCTCAGCTAAATTGCTGTTGCTCCAACACCCCCAAGATCTCTACAACCTCCTCATTGCTGATTTTAATTCCCTAGCTGTTCCCCTGTCTATGGTGTTGTTGCTCACCACTCCCTTCCCCTGCCTCCTCCACCCCCCAAGTCTCTCTGGAAATGTTGCTTTCTCCTCAAGCTTGTTTCCCATGCCTATCTTATATAAGGAGGCAAGCCAACATAACAGAGGGTTTTTTTGTTTTCTTTATATTAAGCTGTAATCCATACTGAGGCTACAATTCTTGATCTTTAATAAGACCTTCAAATGAGCCTAGGGTGGATTAAACTCTATAGATAGTTCTCAAAATAAAGGATGTCTTGGTATACTTCTACTTGGTGGCTTTTAAGAATTATTATCTTACAGTTGACTTACGGGCACTAATTGTTGGCTTTCTTGTTGAAACTGTGTCTCCATGATTATGAATCAATAATTCCTCCATTGAAGTATATGGTGATCTATGACAATTCACTCTTTTGCTTTCTATAACTTTGCTTATTGGATTTAAAACATGTAAATATTTAGTTTTATGTAAATAGATTATAAAATATTTAAAATAAAAAAATTACAAGCTGATACTATAAATAAATTTCAGGCTTTTCAGTCACAGAGCATCATCCAATTCATCTAATGTCTGTTTGTCATGAACACAGGTTAGGAGTCCTGGATGCATTAAAGACACCAAGGGTTGGAGAGGTCCTTTAGTACTTCATCTACACGTACATCATTTGGTTCTGCCAAAGTAAACAAGAAGAGCCACTGTTTTATTTTAACAATTGGAGTAAAAATAGGCATCTCCTCATGCTATCCTTTGCTGTTGTCTTTAGATGTGGAAAACCCTCATTTCTCTTGTAATAAAACAGCAGCCTAGGAAGGGAAATTATATCATTTGCAATTGGAACTACATTTAGTGTATGTAATGAAATCTTCCCTCTACAATTGACCATAACCTAGCAATTTTTGTCAATCCCAGAAACCTAACTCATTAATTAATGCTGTCCTTGGAATGAGCTGCATCAAAATGATAATTGACTGGAAGGGGAAAAAAAAATTTTAAAGGCATGCTAAGGAAGAAAAGCTAGCTTTTAGAGCTAATAGAATCTGTGAATCTGATCAGCTGTAGGTTTTGTGGTATCCAGTGATCCAGAATCCTCAACTTCAATTAGGTATATTGATTCTAACACTCCAATCTCCCAATCTCCTGCAGCCACAGGACAGATTACATATCTCAATCAAAGTAGATGTGAGAGCCTCACAGTGTAAGAAAGAGATATTAATATCTCAAATTTATAAAGATTTTTTTCTCTTTAGAAATGATGAAGTGTCTGAGTTTGGAAATCCAGGTCATGTGACTAATCAGTTATGAAATAATATTTTGCATCCAGGATTGTGTGCTTTGGTAATATGTATTAAGCACTTACCACATGGTCGACACTTTTTAAATGTTCAGATAATCATAAGGATATCTATGCACAGTAAGCACCCATCTATCTGTGGGAGCTTACATGCTGCTGATACTGAAGAGGTTTCAACAAGTCTTACAAGCAAACACAAACTAGGAAAAAGAAGCCTGGCCATCTACTTTTTAAAATGTGCTAATGAACATCCATGGATCAGTCAGATCCGAAATCAATCATGGGGATGGTACATGAGTGGGCAGTGTTTTGTTTACTTGTTCATGGGGTCACCATGAGTCGACCTAATGTTGTTAACAACAATGAAATTTATAGTAGATTCACTATAAGATCGCTATCGAAATTCTGAAGTTTCTGTCAGCAGGGGATAACAAATGGAAATAAATACTACAGCACTCAGTCTGACCGATTTAAGATGTGGAAAACACAAATCATATTCATCTAGTCAATACTTTACATTTTAAACAATTGTGAATAAGCATTTAGAAAAAAAGCCAGTAGCTTATAAGAATAAAATATAACTTCCATTCCCCAGAAAGCATTTTTCTTTTAAAGTTCTAAATTCTTAGTGGAGATTCTAATGTGGGAGTCTTTAGAAACTTACTGCTTTAGGTTGAATAAAATTTAATATTTAGGAACAGGAAAAAGATAAAGGCCCCCACTCCAACTTCATTTGGTAACTCTCTTCTGAGAGGATTCAATGAAGGTACATGTCTCAAATGCACATTCCCCTTGCCTCAAATATCATCAGAAAATTATTTCCACCTTTAAGAATGCTGTAATTGCATTTTCCTATGGAAATGTCAAATCAGGCTATGAATACAGTATAATTACTGCCCAGGAAGGAAGCTAAATTGATGACTGCTGGCATTATTCAGAGAAATTGATGGGTGACTTTCCCAAGTGTCAGATGGGACGACGAAAGGAAAAGGAGAGGTGGCGCATGGTTCATGGCTGGTAGGTAGCTGTTTCCCCTTGAATAGTTTGGATTTGAGGTCAGAGAGACAGTGAGTGCCTGGGTCACTGGGCCATGTGGGACACAGAAAATCATGTGGATTTTATACAGTGGGGAGGGAGCTGTTGGAGAGTTTTTAGCTTGTGGAATTTTTGTTGTAAAAATATCATAAAACTGCCAGGTCAACTTTTTACATACATTCAACCTTTAAACAGCAATTATGATTATCTACTGTGTTATCTAACTCTACTCTCATTAGTATGTTTTTCCATCACCATTAACTCCCCCAACCCCTCCTCTTTTCTTCGTCCCTCCTGCTCCTGGGAGCTGTTGTTATACACTTTGGTCTCTGTACATTTCTTACCTTGTTACATAAGTGAAGTTATACAATATTTGTCCTTTTGTGGTTGATGTATTTCACTCAACATAATGTCTTCATGCGCCATCCATATGCACAAAAACTTCACTTCTTCATTTGAGTATTTCATTGTGTCTGTATCACATTTTATCTATTGATTGCTGATATACTGATTCCACCATTTGGCTACTGTAAATGGTACTGCAGTGAACATTGGTATTTAAGTCTCTAAGTCTCAATTCAGGTCTTTTAGTTCTATATATAAGAGGGGAATTTCTAGGCCACCTGTTAGTTTCTATTTTTATAGGAATAGGCAATGGCTGTACCATTTTGCATTAGGGCTCCAATTTCCCCACATTATATTTGCCATTCTCAAACTAACTCCCATGAAGGAGAGCAGATACAAAAGGAATAAGATTGTGTGATGGTGGGAGGCAGTAATGGTGACCCAACAGCTCAGCAATTTCACTAATCTATGATGGTGAAGTGTACGATGGTAAAGTTTACATTTCAGGCTGACTAAAAATATCAAGAATTAAAATATAAGAAAATAGATTCCTCTACATTCTTGCAGTTTGCTGACAAAGGCCCAAATAAATCCTGGCTATTAAAAACTGCAACAAACATGACTGGATCAGCTTTTCAAAATAGTGGCTTAAGACTGTGAAAAAGGGTTCTGGCAAGATGGTACCCAAGTAAGCAGTCCACATTGGGAGCTCCATGGCGACCAGTGTACCCGGTGTCCAGGAGGACAAGTGCGGAGATTGGAAAGGGAGCTGGAAAGCCCAGAGTACATTTTTGGCCCAGGAGGCAACCTTTTCCCACATCTAACCTCACTCCAGAACTCCAAGGATCAGCAACCTGGTCCCTGGGACTCCCCCGACCACGCTGGCCACATTACTTCAGGCTCCACCTTGGCCACCACCCAGCGATTGGCCCCCTCAGCCTTATCATCACACCCAGAGCTAGCCAGCAGCCACACTGGGTCCTCCACAACCACGGCTGGACCCACACAGGGCAACAGTCAGCCTGCGGCACTCTCCACAGTGAGAGCACTGAGAGCTAACCCCTCCTCGCAAGACTCCTTCCTCCCCACTTGGTGGCATGTCCTGCTGCTGAGCTCAGATCCCTCCCATCAGCCACCCATGGCCCCGGCAGTCATGGGTAAACCCTGGCTGCAGTCGACCTGCAATTAAGTTTAATCACCTGCAGCTGTAGCAGCTCTCCCAACCATTGCCTGACAGCAAGCCCCCCCTACCAACCCCTGAAGCAGCTGCAGCTCCTCTCTTCTCACCATCCGCAGCCGCAGCAGTGGCCTGTGCCTGTGTGGTAGCCCCTGCCTGCAACAATGACAGCTACCCCAACTGGTACCCGGACCCTGACCCTGTCACAGCAGGGCCTTCCCTACTATCACCAGGAGCACCCTCCCTCAGTAACAGGGCCCAATCCCTGCATCTGCCCTCCCTACTTCCACCAGCAGTAGGGAGGGAGTATTTCCCCCTGGACACCTGCACCAGCAGCAATTGGCTGTCCCTGCCTTCACTCAGCACCCCCCTCCCATGGCAGAAATGCCTCTCTCAGTGTTGTCTTCCATTTGGTGCCTTTAAAAAAGAGAGAGAGAGAGAGACTGGAAATCATGGTCTAACAGCCCAGACCAGACCAGTGGCCAAGCTGGCATACCTGGCTCAGAGGCATACATAACAGTCACCAGCCTCACCCCAGTCTCTGAGACCCCCCACCACTGCCAGCCATTGTGTCATCGCTGCACACTGCCTACACAGCAGTCCTACCCACCACCATAGTAGGCTACAGGCAGCCTTTAAAAACAATCTTCCCAGGCACACAGAGAAAGAGCTCAGGGCCATGTGCTCTCCCAGAAACATGGCACCCAGTTCTTCCAAAATGACATGCAAACAGCAACATACCACAACACCCTCATCAAGAAAACAGTAAGACAAAACACAACAGTAATGACACTTATAGAAAAATCAAATGGGGATCTGCTGCAAAAAGAAATCTTCAGAATCCTTTTTGGAGTAATACAGGAGATGATGGAGACAATGTAGAATAAGGATGCTTGATAGAGGAGATGAAGTGCATGATAGAAGGGTTGGAGACACACACTAAAGCATAATAGAAGCTAAACACAAGATCACGGATCTGACGAACAAACTAAAGGAGGCACAGAATTGTACCAGTGATCTCGAGGGCAATCAGGCAGACTTCAACAAATGGGAAAAACAGTCAAACAAGATAATCAAAGAGGCAAAAGAAAGCCTGAGATCAATGGCAGATGCTATGAATAGGAACAATATTTGAATACTTGGTCAACAAAGCAAGGCACAATGAAGAAATCAACAGCTAATTTAGTGAAGGAATTTCTGGAAGCAAACATCCCCACCTTAATGAATAATAATCACACACTCATAGGGGAAGCAGAGAGGACACCAATTAGACAAAACTCCAGGAAGAACTCACCAAGGCATAAATAGTTAAATTATACAACTTTGAGGACAAAGTGAAAATTTTAAGAGCAGCAAGAGAAAAAAAGGCCACAGCAGAAACCATGAAGAGGAGGAAAGAGTAGAGTTACGTCTTTCGAAAGCTGAAACTAAAAAATACCTGCCAAGAATCCTCTACCTTGCAAAACTATCTATTAAGATAGATGGCTAGGTAAGAGTCTTCCAGGACAAGGAAAAACTCAAAGAATATACCGTAAGACAACCAACCCTACAAAAGATCTTTGCTGAATCACCATGGTCAGAAGACCAACATCCATGAAGCACAAACAGAAGACCATCATATTGCCCACTCCACCCAGAAGCCAATGTACCAATAACAATTACCAAAATAACAAGACCTCAAAGTGGTGGTGGGGGGGGCGGTGGCAAGAATGAAGACACACACACAAACACAGAACACTGATATGAAGGGAGATAGGAAAACACCCATCACAAAAGGCACAAGATGACAGCAATGAATCCACAGATGGTGATAATAGCTCTGAATGCCAATGGTCTTAATTCATACATTAAGACAAAGGCTAGCAGACTGTATCAGAAAACATAAGCCATCGATCTGTTGCCTGTAAGAGACATAACTTAAGCTCGCAGACAAAAATAGACCAAGAATAAAAGGCTGGTGGAAAATATACCGGGGAAAATGACAACTTAAAAAATGCAGGGGTTGCAATCCTAATCTCCGACAAAATTGACCGCAAAGTTCAAACCATAACAAGAGGTAACGAGGGGCACTATGTAATGTTCAAAGCATCGGTAAACCAGGAAGCCAGTGAGCATAATGAATATAATATAGATGCTAATGAGAGACTTGTGAAATTCATGAAACAAACTATTCAAATGATGAAAACAGAAGTCACCGATTCAACATTCACAGTAGGTGACTTTAATACACCACTATCAGAGAAAGATAGGTCATAGGGAAAGAAACGCAGCAGAGCTAAACACTACAATTAGGCAAATGGACCTGATAGAAATATAGAGAGCTTTCCATCCAAATACAAAAAATATATATCATTCTTTTCAAATCCTCATGGCTTATTTTCAAAAATAGTCCACATATTGGGGCACAAGTTGAGCCTAAGTAAATTCAAACACATAGAGATTACTCAGACGTCCTTCTTGGATCATGACACTATAAAGCTGGAGATCAATAAAAAGATGACCAGAAAAACAAGGTCAAACAATTGGAGAATGAATAATAATCTTCTGCTACTCAAATGGGTACTGGCCCAGATTAGAAAGAAGTTTAGTAAGTTTCTAGAAACTAATGAGAATGAGAATACAACATATCAAAATATATGGGATATAGATTTTGCAATCTATAGATTTGCAATCAAAAGCAGTTAACACAGGTGGCCTGATATCAATAAGCACATATATGATAAAGGAAGAGAGACTTATAACTGATATGCTATCACAAAACCTACAGCAACTAGAACAGTCAGCAGGACAACCCCTCCAATAGCAAAAGAAAAGACATAATAAAAATCAGGGCAGAGTAAAATCAGTGGGAAGAAAAGAGAAAAATGCAAAAAAAATCTGTACTTCAAAAATCTGGTACTTTGAAAGGATCAACAGAATTGACAGACTGCTGGCAAACCGAACCAAGGAAAGGAAGGAGCAAACATCAATAGCTAGGATGAGGGATGAAACAGGGGAAATCACAATGGACCCTAACAAGATTAAAAGGATAATCACAAAGTACTATGTAAGTCTGTATTCTAATGAATTCAACAACGTGGAAGACATGGAGAACTACTCTGAAAAACAAACTCTCCATAGATTATCCCAAGCAGAGGTCAAGAACCTTAATAGACCCATAGCAAAAGAAGAAATAGATACAGCTATCAAGAAACCACCAGCAAAAAGCACTCCCGGGCCAGAAAACATCACAGGAGAATTCTACCAAGCATTCAGGGAAGAGCTGACACCAACCCTTCACAAATTATTCCAGAGTGTAGAAAAGGATGGCAAACTCCCAAATTCATTTTATAAAGCCAGTATAACTTTGATACCCAAACAGGGCAAAAGTCCCACAGGAATAGAGAAGTACACATTGATATCTCTAATGAACATAGATGCAAAAATCCTTAACAAAATATTGGTCAATAGAATACAAAAATATGTCATCCACCATGACCAGGTGGGATTCATCCCAGGGATGCAAGGATGGTTTAACATCTGAAAACCCATCAATATTATGCACCACATTGTCAGAAAAAGTATAAGAATCACATGATAATATTAATAGATGCAGAAGAAGCATTTGACATCATCCAACACCTATTCGTAATTAAGATACTCAAGAAGATAGGAACAGAAGGGAAATTCCTCAAGTTAATGCAAGCTACCTACGAAAAGCCAACAGACAACATCATAGTCAATGGAGAAAAGATGAAAACAATCCCACTGAAAAAGGGGACCAGACAAGGATGGCCCTTGTCCCCACTTCTATTCAACATCATACGGGAGGTCCTACCTAACAACATAAGACAGCTGAAGGATACTAAAGGTGTCCACTGGGAGAGGAGGAGGTGAAGCAACTTGTTTACCTCACCCCATGCACTAGAACAAACTCAAGGTAAATCACAGACCTAGATGTAAAACCACAAACTATCAGGACCATTAATGAAGGTATCAGGACAATCCTAGGAATCTTGGCCCATGGAATACAAGTGGGATTTACTAAAGATAAAACACCTTTGTGTGTGTCAAAAGACTTCACCAAGATGGTAAAAAGAGAGCCCACAGACTGGGAGAGGATTTTTAACAATGACAAAACAGACAAAAGGCTTATTACTAAAATCTACAATACCCTCCTAGCCTTCAAAAAGAAGAAAACAGGTAACCGCCTGAGGAAGGAGGCAAAGGACCTGAAAAGAAGTTTCACTAGGGAGGAGACACGAATGGCCAATAAGCATATGAGAAAATGCTCTCGATCATTAGCCATAAGAGATATGAAAATTAAAACAAGCATGAGATACCATCTAACACCCTTGAAGTTAGTCCAAAAAAGAAAATCAGAGAGCAAGAAATGCTGGAGGGGATGTGGTGAGATAGGAACTCTCCACCATTGCTGGTGGTCATGTAGATATGTACAGCCTCTGTGGAAAGCAACCTGGCGATATTTAAAGCAAACGGAAACTGATCTACCCAATGACCCAGCTATCCCTCTACTGGGCACATGCCCAGAAGAGGTAAGAAAAAAACCATGACCAGTCCTTTGTGCTCCAATGTTTATTGCAGTGCAATTCACAATCGCAAAGAATTGGAAACAACCTAAATTTCCATCACTAGATGAGTGGATTAGTAAACTCTGGCACATACACGCAATGGAGTGCTACGCACAACTAAAAAGCACTGATGAGAGTGTTCAGTTGCCTACCGATGGACTCTGAGTCTCCACTCTGCACTCACCCACCTTTACAATGATATGATTTTTCGTTCTTTGATGCTTGATACCTGATCCCTTCAACAGCTCGTGGTGTGCTTCTTCCATGTGGGCTTTGATGCTTCTGAGCTAGTTGGCCGCTTGCTCATCTTCAAGCCTTTAAGACCCCAGATGCTATATCTTTGATAGCTGGGCACCATCAGCTTTCTTCAGCACCTTTGCTCATGCACATGTTTGTCTTCAGGGATCGTATCAGGAAGGTGGGCACCCACTGATCTGATTTTTAGTTCTTTGATGTCTGATAACTGATCCCTTCTACACCTCATGGTCAGACAGGCTGGTGTGCTTCTTCCATATGGGCTTTGATGGCCACTTGTTTATCTTCAAGCCTTTAAGACCCCGGACACT
>NW_022109491.1:43293197-43317243 GCF_000313985.2 Echinops telfairi
CTGATATTAAGGGCTAAAGTAGAAGGCAAATGTTTCGAGAATGATGAGGGCAACAAATGTACATATGTGTTTGACACAACGGATGTATGTACGGATTGTGATGGGAATTGTATGAGCCCCCAGTAAAATGATTTTATAAAAAGCACTGATGATCACATGAAGCACGTCATTTCATGGGAAGAGTTGGAGGGAAATTATGTTAAATGAAGTCAGCCAATCACAAAAGGACAAGTACAACATGATTCTCTTGAGGTACATATAATTAGCACAGTGGGTACAGATGAAAAGCCACTTATCTCACAATATATGGGTTGAGGTATAGGCAGTCAGGTGGAAGTCAGAGCAAACCCAAGGAGGCACATGTTAATCCAACAAAAATTAGGGGAAAGGGGGAAGGGAGAGGGAGAAAAGTGGGTGGGGAGGGAGATGATGGTGTGGGGAAGCAGCGCACGAACCCACCCAGGGGGAGAGTATTGGCTATGTCTCCACAGAATTGGGAGCATACCTGCAGTCCCTACCAGGGCACACCAAACCAAGAGGGCAATGCAACCATGTGGAGAAATGCACAGAAAGATTAGGCTACAGGGCCAGCCCCAATCAGAGCCAAACTGACCCCCTCCCTAGAAGTATGTGCGACAGAACAACACTAATCCTACAGATTGGGTTGAGGGGCCACATACCACCCCCACAGGGAAGCAAACCAAGAAGGAAAAGGAGAAAGGAATCCTCGACACCCCATATCAGCACACCAAGCACAGAGGAAGACATCCCGGCAGGGAGCTGCTACGGCACAGAGAGGACTGTAGGGCTGACAACAGCTCAAGACATGTTGTCGCCTTACCGAAGCATACCGCGACAGGACAGAGGACAGTACTGGGGACACACAGTGTAGAATTAGTCCAGTCTGAACACCCTGCCCCCAACCCCACGGTGGGGAGAACCAAGAAGGGAACATAACAGATCAGCAACGGGAGCAAAGTAAAGCCACAAAACCCCTAAAGAACCCCCAAAATAGACTTCAGTCTAGGAAGAGCAGCTCCTAGAACTCCCCCAGGACCAGTGGGGGAGATTGTAATAAAGGTCAGCAGACAAACCTGGAATTATGTGTTTTTCTTTTGTTTTTCTTTTTAATCTTCTGTTATCTTTTTGTTTGGCCCGCGTTATTGTTGGTTTGACTACTTATATAAGATAGGCATGGGAAGTAAGCTCTAGGAGAAAGCAATGGGACCGAAGGTTCCAGAGGGACTTGGTGGGAAAAGTAGTCAGGGGAAGGGAGTGGTGAGCATACAACACCATAGGCAGGGGAACATCTAAGGAGTTAAAATCAACAACAAGGAGAACGTAGAGATCCAGGGGGTGCTGGAGCAACAGCAATCTAGCTGAGAGGAATTACTAAGAGGAATTAAGTAGGGCGAGTTTGATGGTGGGGCAGGAGGAAGGTAAAAGAAAACAGGAACAATCCAGGAAGCAAAGCTACGGATAGCATTATAAGCATACCTGTGTATATAAAATAAGCTAGAATTATCAAGAGTTCATGAGGGAGGGTGGGCAGGGGAGGGAGGGGGAATAAATGGAGAGCTGACATCAGGGGCTCAAGTGGGAAGAAAATGCTTTGAAAATGATGTTGGCATATGGGCAAATGTGCTTGACACATTATAGGAATGTATGGATGGTGATAAGAGATGTAAGAGCCCCCAATAAAATCATTAAAAAAAAAGAATGCTGCTAAGAAAAACTAATACATAGATTTATGTGTGGACATATGTTTTTATCTTTGGGGCATATAGCTTTGTATGGGATTACTGGATCAGATAGTAATTTTATTTTTAATCTTTGAGGAATTGCCCGAGTGTTTTCAACAGAAGCTGTACCAGTTTACAATCACATCAACAATGTATAAGTGTTCACATCTCCCACATCCTTGTCAAGACTCTTTGTAATTTTTATTATAGCTATCCTAGTGGGTGTAAGTACAATTTCATTATGGTATTGATTTTTTGAAAATAACATCTAATTATATTGAACATCCTTTTATGTGCTTATAGGTACTTGTATATTAGATTTGGAGAATAATTTATTGAAATCTCATGCCCACTCAAAAATTTTAATTGTTTGTTGCTTTATTATTTAGTTAAAAGACAACTCTCATCCGATACAGGCTTTGAAATATTTTCTCCTTTTTTACGTTTTTTTATAGAGTCCTTTGATAAAAGTTTTACATTTTAATCATGTCTAATTTATTTTTTCTCTTGTTGTTTATGCTCTTGGTATTATTATCTAAGAAAACATTGCCTAAAGTCATGAAGATTTATACCTATGTTTTATAGTTTGAGCTATTACATTCAGGTCTTTGATCTATTTTGAAGGATTTTGTTTTTTTTCTGTGAGGGTAAGAAATTATTGTTCCAGTTGGGATATGCATAAATTTATTTGAAACAAACATGTTTAAACATATCTCTGTGACAAATGGATTGTAGCAGATAAATTATCTCTGTAATATGAGGGAATCCCCCCCCAAAAAAGGATATTTTTTCAAAGCTTTGTATTTAATTTGGTTTTTTGGCAAACAACTTTATCACTTTTCAAAGTACTCTCCATTATACTTAATATGTTTGTCAAATCTGTGATTGCATTCTTGAAACATTTTTTAAATTAATGTTTGGATGACTACACCTCCCTCATTTTTTCTTCACCTCTTCTAAGTCATCAAATTGCTGTACTTTCATGTCCTTCTGCATTTGCGGAAACACAATGAAGTCTCATGGAGAGAGATAAGTTACGGTACATGGGGCAAGAGAGGCATGCTGTTTTTTGCCCAAAAGTGGTGCACTGAGATGGCTGTATGAGCAGGTGCACGGCTGTGATGGGAAAACCAGTCCCCCGTCTGCCACAAACCAGGCCTTGTTTTGTCGCATACTGTTGTTCAATCTTTCAGAACCTCTGAGTAGAGAGCTTAACAGTCTGACCTGGTGGAATGAATCCCAAGTGCACTACTCCCTTCACATTAAAAAAAAATGAGCATTGTTTTTTGGGGTTACCCTCTGATATCCTATCTTAGTTTCATCAAGATAGCTTTAAAAAAATTGAGGGGGTTCTTTTTGTGCCATGGGTGGGGGGGATTAGAATCAGGGCTAATAGAAAAGTTTTAGCAAAACTGAAGAGGACACTTCCCCAAGTTGCTGAAGCTTTTCAAAAAGTTTGTGGGAATGCTACTGCACATGAAACCAGTTTTTAGATGGGTGAAATATTTTAAGGAGACCTCACATATGAGCCAAGAGAGAAGGTCGTCAAGGTTGAAAAATGAAGAAGCTGTGACTGAAGTCCGGAAATGGGTAGAACAGTAGAATTAACAGTGATATAATAGATAGCTGAAGTTAGCATCTCAGATGGTTTGAAATTTTTCATTTTAAGCAAATTATCTTGACCTCAGCAAGCTCAGGCTAGATGGGTGCCCAAACAGTAATGGAAAGATCAGTTAGCTCAACAAACTGATCTTGTGGCAGTTTTATAAGCAATACTGTAGCTAGTGAAGATGATTTCATAGAATGTAAACAAAGACAGGTCTTGGCTGTACTAATACAATCCAGAGGGAAAGGTCCTATCCAAACCATGACTTCAGGGGTGATTTGCTGGGCCATTCAATTTTAAGGCATGAGGGTCAAATCTGAAAATTACGGTGACTTTTTGGTTTTGTTTCGGATTCATAACGTGCATATTCTTGATGGATTGTCTTGAAGGACATAGACCAATCACAGAGATTTATTGGACTTTTTGAGGAAACTGAAAACTACAAAATTGGTCAGACTAGAGGTCAGAAAACTCACTGTCAGGAACTATGGATCTGCTCATTCTTAGAGGTATCAAAGGTTGTCCTATGAGAATTTCATTGGGAAATCTTACCCCACATCTCAGTGCCCTGATCCTGACAATTTCCTAAGCTCAAGGAACGTCTAAAGAAACACTACTTGAGGCCCTTGAAGATGTCCAAAATATCATTCAGTGATGTAAACTGAATAGAGTGTAGAATTCATCAGGAATGTGTTAGAAAGATAGAAACACTACTATCAGAAGTACATAGACCTAACTGGGGAATATGTCAAGAGAAAATTGCATCACCTTTTGATGTTTTTGTTTAATAAAGATATACATGATTTTGTAGCATTTTTTTTTTTTTACTTACACTGGGTAGTTATAGCTAGGGGCACAATTACAGTTTTTTTACATATGGATATCAGAACCATTCACTAAGAAGTTGATTATTTCCCCCCTTGAGTTACTTTGGCACTGTATCAAAAATCAAGTGACCATAAATATAACAGGAAAAGAAGGAGAAGATGAAAATAACACAAATAAGAAATGACATGGACCTGTCACAACAGAACCAATTGAAATGATGATAATAGAATACAGCAACAAATTTGAAAACCTGAAATTGAACAAATTTCTAGAAGCTTCCTACCCACCTAAACTAACATAGATTAGATCAAAAGTTTGCAAAGACCAAGGACAAAAGAAATGGATAAGGTCATTAAAAACTCCCAATAGAATAAAAGGGTTGACTCAAATGGCTTCGCTGGTTCATTCTAACAAACATTCAGAGAAGAGCTCATACCAATTTTATGCACACTATTCCAAAATATAGTAAAGGGTTAGATATTCTAATAGGTAGGTTTTGTGTAAACTTTACTAGGCCAGGGTTCTCAGTAGTTTGGCAATTAATAGCTAGTAATGCCACGTGACCTGATCTAATAAAATGTAATCACGACCAATCAGCTATAGTAAGACTAGGGTTTTATTACAGTTGTAATAAAGCAGACAAAGCAATCAATTAATAGGAATTTTTCTCAGAGATGTAGCCTGCTTCCAGTATAACTGGACACTGTAGAAAACTTGCTTCCTTTTGGCTGACTCTGGATCCTGCATCTGGCTCAACAATTTCCTATTCTTTCAACTTGAACCAATGGCCTTCCATATTGCCTGCCAATACTGAGAGTTGTTGTTGGTCTGCTGTCTAAGCTCTGACCTTGGATTCACTCACTTCTGCAGTCACAAGCCTGGTTTTCTGACTTTGAATTCATTCCCCATGGTACCCACTAGACTGTGGTCTTTCTGTTGAACTTGGGATCATCAGCCCCTGCAGCTACTTGAGTCATGAATTTGCAACCTTCTTGCACTTGAACTTGTCCATTTCTTCAATTATGTAAACCATTTTCTTGATATAAATCTCATTCTCTTGTGATCTATCATCTACCACCTATCATCTCTCTATCTATCTATCATCTCTTTATCTAGGCACTCACCAGTAGTTTTGCTTTTGTAGTGAACCCCGCCTAAGACAGATACTAAATCACTTTATAAAGCTAGAATTACCCTGATACCAAAACCAGGCAATGACATTCTATAAGAGAAAATTATAGGGCAATATTCCTCATGAATATAAATGCAAAAAATTCTAATCAAAATCCTAGTCAATGAAATACAACTATTATAAAAACTGCATCTTCTTTTCCTTTGTTACATATATACTTGTGTTACAGCACTCCATCATGACCAAGTGGAATTCATATCAGTATGCAAGTATGCTTGAACATTAGATAGTGGGGCTATCCAGTAGAAAACTGGATAAATCTCTGTGTTTCAGGCCAGATGTTCAAGCAGATGGTCATTTAACTGAACACTAGTGATATTGCTCAGAGAGGGTGCACAGAGTGGAAAAAAGACCCAGGGAGTAGTTAACGTTATGTTCCAAATACCACTGCTACATAATTAAGCGCTTTGAGACTTAAAGTAGCATTGCCTATTATTTTGCTCTTAGATCTACAATTTGCACAGAGCTCAGTGGGGATGATTTACATCTATCCCACAGAGCTTCAGATGGAGCAGCTTGAATGAAAGGAGACGAACCACATTTTAGCTAGAGCAAGAAAGTACAGATCAGTTCTATAGCTGGAAAGGTGATATTGGCTGTTACCTGGAATGTCAGGTGGGACCAGGGCTTCAGACCTCAATTCCTTTCACCTCAGCCTCTCCATGGATGCTTCGGTTTCCTCCCGGAATAGTGGCTGGGTCTTAAGAGTGAGTGTTCTAAGAGAACAAGAAGGAAACGGTATCACCTTCTAGGATCTAGTCTCAAAAGTCACAATCACTTCCTTTGCCGTCTTCATTCCAGCAGACCTGAGGGGAGGGAATACAGAGCATGTGGATAGATCTTATTAAGGCCATCTTTGGAAAATACTTCTGCCATGGCACATGCCTTTAAGGGAAGTCAGAAAGAAGATTAGACCAACTCTCTTAACTCCAAGTATCTGTGGTCTTTCTGTTATGGATGAACTACTCATAAGTTCTCCCGATGGAGCAACATTAGCGTCTGACTTCGCATCATCTGGGACTTGTTAGATATAAACAGTCCTAGGTCCAGGTACTACATGAGATTTTAGAATTATTCCTTCTGGCTGCCAATGCCCAGGACAACACCCTAGTTCTCAAGTGCCACATTGATTTTCCCTTCGTGCTCCTCCAAAAGTCCATGACACACCATGTGTTAGACGTGAACTCCATGGGGATGGCTCAGAGGCAGGTGCAAAGATTTATGAAGTGGTTGTGGACACGCATCCTCTCAACTTCTAATCACTGTCAGGGCTTTGGGTGAGAGCACATTTTGTAGGACATGGACAAACATCCTTTGACAACAAGCTGGTCCCAGCTGACTGCCAGATAGGCACTCAGAGAGAACTGTTCAGATCATTACCTTTCTGAGCAACAGCACACACTGTGCTTGAGGGAAAACTGAATTTACTGGAAGCACCTTTGGAAATCCCATTAACCCTCCGGGGCCAGAACACAAGCCCTTAGGCCATCTGCCCCTGGCAACAGCTTGAAACATAAATTCTGTTGTCAGGGTTAAGGATTTAAGCAAGGAAAATGATGATAGCTCTTTCTGGAAAATTAAAAGCACACAGCCCCTTTATGCTTGGATGTGAGGAACCTTCAAAAATATTGGAAGAAACGAATGAAAAGATAACAGAATTTTCCCCCAAAATGTTCAAAGTCCTCTAGTATAAGGGTCAGTAGTCAGGGATGGACACCAATCACCTACAGACTCATGAAACGCAAAATGGAAGAGCTTTCCTTTAATGCTCATTATTTTTCAAAGATGTTTAGCTCTTACGCCAGGAACTGGCTATGCCAGAACGCCCAGACCACCACCCCACTTGTGGCAGGCATAGATGAAACAGCAGAATACCGCTGGTTGGGTTGTAAAGTCAGTTCGATGGTGCTGAGACTCACAGCTGTTCCGAGTGTGAGTCCTTTAGCTGCACTGTGACTGCCTAAAGCTCCGGAGTGGTACTGCTGCCAAGAACAGAGCCAGTCACAGCTTGGAGTTAAATGTCTTTGCCTGTGGAACTCAGAGAGCCAGTCCTTTCTAGATAGATGATAGAGAGGTCAGCGCCTAAGAGACACACACTTCTCTCTTTGGCTAAAGACCAGACCTTCACTGCCACATACTGGCAATTCACATTTCTATAAGACATTAACCTTTTAAAATCCTGTACTGGAAAAAACACCCCAGAACTCAATAACCCTGAACATTAAGTAGTTTTTACAGACCAATGACTCAGCAAGCTCTAAGATTCCATCTAATCATCCTTGCTTCCAATTCTGGTTACCTGTCTGCACACTATAGCTAATACTGGAACTTCTGATTTCAATGGGCTCTGTCTCAGTGGAGAGCCAAAGATTCTGTATTTCTAATAAGCGCCCCATGAGGCTGATACTATTGGTCCCAGACAGCATCAGTATGGAGAAGGGGAGTCATAAATACTGCTTTGTAAATAAATAAAATAAACTGGCCATGTCCAGTTCCTTACCTCTCATCTATGACGACTTTTGGGCTACATTTCAACTAGCCTTTTTTTTTTTTTGCTTTTTTCTTGTATCTTCCAGGACATCATCAGTTTTTAACTTTTTAATCAAAGAAGATTAAGACCCATTTCCTTAGAGCTGTATTTGCAGGGATATGTTGGAATTTAGTGATTGCCAGTTCACATAGGAAAGAGGGCATCCTACTAAGTAGCTAGGAGATAAAACTGTCTGAAGTGGGAACATCCTTTTTGCTAGCAGTGGAGATAAATACTTGTTTGAACCTGGCAGTGATCTTAAGATGTCATCTGACCTCTTCTCTTTTCCCAAAGGAGCAAAGAGGGCTGTTGGAACAATGCTGCCTTTCTCCTGCTGTTATCTTCCAGGAAAAAGACTTGGACTTTTCCAGAGTCACAGCTTTTAGAATCCCAAAGGGTATTTCTCTGGTAATCTCATGGTCTCTTTGCCCCTTGTTTCAGGGTAGAGTTGCTGTGACAAAGTCATTCGACCTACAAAACGTGAAATATGTGCTAGCTGGCCCTTTACAGACACAGTTTGCAAATCCCTGCTCTAGAGTACAATCATGATACTCAATTAGCACTGCTCATGCAAATCACATTGTAATTTCCCCCAAACACGTATGCCTGGGCTCCACTCCTGGAGATTCTGATTTAAATAATCTGGGTGTGTTTGGGCATTGGCGTTTTTAAAGGCCCCTATGCAATTCTGCCAAAATATGCAGGCTGCCAGCTTCAAAGGGTAAAATGGAGTACGATTTGATGTCCCTGTCAAGTGATGTTCATTTATAGAATTGGAATTTGCACCAGATTTTTACAGTTGATTGCAGAACAGATTTTGAGAAGAAAGTTCGAATGCATACTGACTCATGTCTGCCACACCCCACAGGAAATTTAGATGCAAACAGATGAGGGCCTTGTTTTTGCTATTACTAAAATTTAATCAGAATCCAGAAGTCTTTTCATGTTGCCTAACTTTCTTGATTTTCCCTTTTGCTTTTCTGGGCCCATTTCAACTAAACTTTTCGTTACTGTTGTTCCTTTCCTCTTGTATCTTACAGGTCATGGCCAGATTTTTGCTTCTTAATCAAACTAGATTAAGACTAATTTTCTTAGAGCTGCATTTGCAGGGAGATGTTGGAATTTAGTGATTGCCAGTTCACATAGGAGAGACATCATCCTACTATGTAGCTGTGTGATAAAACTGTCTGAAATAGGAACACCTTTTTGCTAAACATGGAGTTAAATGTCTGAAACAGGCAGTGGTCTTCAGATGCCACCTGACCTCTTCCCTCTTCCCAAAGAGGAAGAGAGGGCTGTTGGGAAAATGCTACCTTTCTCCTTCCAATATCTTCCAGCAAAATGGCGTGGATTCTTCCAGAGTAACTTCTTTTAGAATCCCAAAAGGTACGTCTATTGTAATCTCATGATCCCTTTGCCCTTTGTTTCAGCCTTAGCTATAATCCTACACAGAAGAGGTTCCTTTTGGGCTACTTGTGACTAATAAACTTTCTGGGAAGAACAGATACAACCTTAGAAGGAAAACTTTATAGTCAACTGGATGGATCACTTTGTGCTCTTTGCAAAATTTTCTCTGGGGAGAAGAAAGACTTAAGGCAAAGTCTCCTAAGGACTTTTAAGATGCATGGTGATAGTCCTCATGAATGGCTACATTTTAATACTATCTGGAAAGTTTAAAAATTTAACTCACAGTCAGGCCTCAGTCTCCAATATTTTGATTTAGTTGATCCAATGTGTGGCCTGAGCATGATAACTTTTCCCAACAATTTTATCTTTAAATAATTAAGCATCTCCAAAAATTTGTTAAAATTGTGCACAGAATGTCTACATATTTTTTAGTCTTTGTTGTTGTTGGTGAGATTACATACCAATCCAACAATTTTTAATGTACAGTTTAGTGACATTGATTGCATTCTTGGAATTGTGCAACCCTTCTCAATTTCCCTTCCTGAATTTTTTTCTACCATTAATATAAACTCATTGCCTTCTAAGTATCCGCACTGATCTTTTGATTGGTGGTTATCAACTTGATCCAGTATAGATATCTATTGGCCCAACATAGTTCACAAAGACAATGTTCTACTTCATATTAGGGTGAGTAGACACTCAGTTAATTCATGGCTGGAGACTCTTCCTCTTTTTCACTAATCCTCTACTTTACTAAGTCTGCTGTCTTTTTTCCTGAGATAATCCTCCTGATAACAAATCCAAAGTATGTGAAAGACTCACCATCTTTGCTTCAAGGAACATTGTGACTGTACTTCTTTCAAGACAGATTTTTGTTTTCTTCTGGCAGTCTGTGGTAATTTCAATGTACTTTGCAAACACCTTAATTCCAATGCATCAATTCTTTCCATTCTTTTTTATCCATTGTCCAGCTTTCACATGCTTATGAGGCCGTTGAAAATACTAAGACTTCGGTCAAGTGCACCTTACTCTTCAATATGGCATCTATGCGCTTTCATACTTCAGAGTGGTTTTGCATAGCAGATTTGCCCAATGTAGCACTTGTTTCTTGAATACTCTCATGAACATTGATTGTGGGTCAAAGTAAAATGAAATTCTTGACAACTCGTATTTTTCCCCCACTTATCATTATGTTGTCTATTGGTTCAGTTGTGAGAATTTTTGCTTTCTTTACATTAAGTTGTAATCCATACTGAAGTCTTTGATCTTTATCGATAAGTGCCTTAAGTCCTCCTTATTTTTAGCAAGCAAGGTTGTGTCATATACTTATTACAAGTTGGCGATGCACTCTAGAGATAAGTTACAAGGATCTATGATTTAGCAGGCCCCTGGAAAATTGTGACTTACATTTGAAGACCACAGCACAGTGGTAAAAGGACAGTACGAAACAGGGAAGACTCTATGAGTGTGGGCTTGGCTTTGGATTAGTGTAGTGGTTCAGGCAGTAACCTCCTGTGTTCAAAGAATAGCCTTACATGTTACTAGTTGTGTGGTCTTGTGCAAATTAAGCATTCTCTTGGTATCACATTTTTCTCATTTATAAAGTGGGATATTAATGCCTAGTTCATGGTTATCAAGGTGGTATATATTTATTTATATATATATATATATAAAGTGATTTGAACAATGAGTAATGCTGCCTCCCAGCTATTTATATATTTTTTCTGTTCACATTTATTATGCTTTCTGTCCACCAAAAAAGATTGTTTTCTTTTATTTCCTGTTTGGTCTGGACCCGCCTAGAATTTCTGAGAATTTCTGTCTTGGCCATCGTAGGTAGCTATTGAGTCTTGGCTGAGCTGTAAAATATATATATTTGCTATCAGTTGAAATAAACCCCAAATCCAAGGACTTGCATTCCAGTTCAATTGAGAAATAATGCAGCCGCGGGAAGTAGTAGCAGAAAGTATTTGGTGATTAAATGCTCTATGCGCATGTCTTTGGACTCTGCAGATAAAAACTCTTGTGGAGCAGCTATAATGAGCCCTGCAGCTTGATGACAAGCTCTTATTTACAAGTACATGATTACTCAAGGAGCATGGTTACTGACGAGACCGTGATATTGACTTAGCGTTTACCTCTTTGCTCATGTGGATGAGATCAGAGGCCAAGTGAGGCAGAAAACAGTTCTGGAGCAGAATATTCAAACCTGATTTTTATTCAGATTATACCTCAGTACTGTTTGATTTTCTGTTTTGTTGGTTTACTATAGTGAGCCATTTTCGTTCCCTTCTCCTTTTGGTCTGTGCATACATTAGATTAGTTGTATATTTTCTGTTTGCTTTTTAGTGACTAACATGAATATAGGACTTAACAGTTTGTCTTAATAACATTATCAAGGATACCATACAGGAAGAATGTAAAAGGTTATTAAAATCACAAGAAAGAAAGAAAAGTCCAGAATGATGTCCAAAGAGATTCAGAATATTACTTTTGAGCACAAAATAGCTAAAATTAATGAGGGCAATAATGAAGTAAATGAGCTGAACAGAGATTCCAAGATGTGGCTTGAAAAAACAAAGTAAAATGTTTAAAGAAATAGCCAGACTTGCAGTTAGGAAATCAAAAGAGAAGAATATGATTAGCATTTCTAATGCTGAGAGAACTGACAAAAAATTAAAACCTGAGTTGTTTTAACAAGCAGGTGAAATGCTAGAAGTGTCCCCTTATCTATTTAAGTAATTGGGAAGACAGTGACCTGGCCAATTGACTGGAAGACATTCATATTTGTCTTCATTCCAAAGAAAGGCGAGGAAGCCAAATGTAGAAACTACTAAATAATATCAGTACTATCACATGATGCTTGTTGATTCACTAATTTCTGCCTGTCCACAGTTCCCTACTGCTTTCATCTGATCTCTGATTCAGTTTCTCTCAAAGCCAAGCACAAGAATGTTTTGTTATTTTTATAGGGAAGGGTGAAAATGATGGTTTGTTTAGTCCATGATCTTTTCAGAATCCTATCCATAGGAATTTTATTAGCTGACATTTGGAAGTATAAAGTTTTTCTTCCTGGTCATCCTTAGTTTGTAAACTCTGCTGAAACCTCCTTAGCATTATATCAACACACATTGCTCTACTAACAGATGGTAGCTGCGCATGAGTTATATTGGCCAGAAATTTGCGTACACTATGGGAATTCCATTTCTGAAATACCACTTGCTTCCTTATTTAATCAAATTACTTGCTGCCAAATGAAAAATGCCCAAATAAATTCAAGTTGCATTAGAGATGTTTATGTGAAATAACACATAAACGAATAACACATAAATGAATAAAAAAGAAAGAAAAAGAAAGGAAATTCAATATCTAGAAAATTTCACTCTTTCTAGGCAGTAAAAATTTTGAGTTCAAAAGTTGTAATTTTAAGAACTGAAAATTCAGACATACATCTTCCTTGGATTAGGTCTTCTGTTGATTTTCATCAGTTCCAGGACAAGAGCAGATGGGACTGTTAGGCCTAGTCTACATCTATGAATTTCTGTCAATGCATATCCTCTACCTAAGATGGATTGCTTGGATCATTAAAGACCCCTAAATGACAATGCTCTCTCTAAACTAGCATGACTATGTGGTCTTGAAAAATGTGACAAGTCTACTTCCTTCAAGGCAATGAGACTGATATTCGAACCAGATCAAAACCGAATCCCCTTTGCTCTGTGCTTCCATGTAACTTAATGGATCCACTAGGGTAGGGAGGGTGGAGGTCTCCCAGGAGATGTCTCTCTGGGCTCTTAGACAATGTCTCAAAGACTTTGTCCTCTTCTAGAACATGTCTGAGGAGGGCCACTTTCCTGGGTGTGCTAATGTCTGCATCTTGCAAATAAATATTTAAAAAAACAAAACCAGAGAAAACAGGGTGTTTGTTTGTCCACCTCACACAGTTATGGCTTGAAGGATGATTGTGTTTTGATTTCAAGTCAAAGCCATGCTGTATCATGATCAAATACACTTAATTGCCTAGTTCAACATATAGTCAATCTACATTTCCCAGGAGTTACAGGCGACTGAGTGTGGCCCATGATATGTGTGCTGAAGTGATGTGCAAACTGTGCTGGTCTGGGTGGACTAGAGAAACCAATCCATAGAGACTCATGCGTATAAGGGAGAGTTTTATATAATGGGTAATTGGACATTAAGAAAGCATCCCGACCCAGTCCAGTCCAAGCCCTTAAGTCCAATATTAGCCCTTATGTGTGATACCAATCTATAAATTCCTCTTCAGACTCAGGAAACACATGTAATGACGCCAAATGCAGGACAATCACAGGTCAGTGGGTAGAACATCTTTGGATCCTGTGATGTTGTAAGCATCTCAGCGCTGGCAGGGTCTCTACATGGCTTCTCCAGGTTCATGGTTATGGCTGCATCAGGGTAGGTCTATGGGGCTTCTCCCCCAGGATGTCTCACAGGGAGTCAGCCTTGTGTCTTGTCACTAGAGCATCTCCAAGGGAGTGGGCCGAGAGAAATGACTCCCGCCTCCAAGGAGGAAAGTACCTGAATTCCCAGAATCCTTATGGAAAGGCCATGCCCACATAGAAGTCTCATTGCCTATAACCCGATTAACAGAGTAGACTTCATCCCTTCACTCTTAATTCCCAAATTGACAAATGACTATGTAACTACCACACAAACTTTGCAGACTTGACTCAAAACAGTCTCCACTCTCTCTTTTTGCTCCATAATGAACAGAGGCTGAAGGTAACTGCATCACAGGACAGAAAAAAACAGGTTCTTCTGTCATTACCTAGAGGTACACTACCCATTTTGTGAGAGGCTGTGATGTAAGGGAAAGGTCAACCTCATTGTCTTCCATCAATGAGATGTAATTGTATTAAAGGCATTGTAGCCCAGCCAATCTTTTGAACAACAAAAAATAGACTACAGTAGTATCAAAACAAAATCCTTGCTTTAAGCATAATAAATGGATCTTTTTCTTTCACTCTCTCTTTCAACAACAAAGGCATTATTTCTGAACCCAAAGCAGCTTCTTACAATAATTTTACAAATAACTCTTCTATTGTCCTGATACGTGTCTTTTGGGGCAAGGTTTAGAATCTCCTGTTAACTTTCTTAACAGCCACAGTACAATTTATCCTATCCTCTATGATTTTCCTCCAAAAGAAAGAAAAAGACATTGCAATTTGTAATTGTCAGGTGGTCCCCAGTGTCATAAAACAGAATTTGCTAAGGGATTCCTGGGATAAAGCATTGAACAAAAAATGGTCATTTGTTTAGCAAATATTTAATGAGCTCAATACAGCTGTGGTGATAGGGATACTTCAGTGCATGACACACAAAAATCTCTGACCTTGTGGAACAAAGAAGTAATTTTTTACTTAGTGAGTTTATGAGAAAGTGATAAATGTCATAGAAGGAAAACTGGATCTGAGTTGTTTGCATCATTAGAAAAGTTGGTCGTGGTAAATTTGTTGAGGAATCGCGAGGAGTAGAAAAGGCCGGAGAAGCAGGGAAAGCTACAGAATCTGAGTGTACTGTGATCATGGGAGTGTGTTGCAGGAAACAAGGCCTGGGATTGCCTTCATAATTTTAGCCAAACCCAGAGATCAGATTGATTTCCAAAGCTCTAAGTTTATTCTGAAACATGAGAGAGAAGGAAACAGTGCTAACACTGACTCCACCAGGGTCAAACCCAAGGCTGGAAGTCCAGATTCTACAAACATAAAGTTTAACAGTTATATTAAGTAGGGTGTGTCTGTGTGACTGTGAAAATGCCACATCTTTGGGTCCCAAGGAAAGGGCCTAATTTCTAACATCTGTCAGATTAGCACAATCTCTGTCAGATTTCAAAAATCTGTCAAGATTAGCACAGTTACCAAGCCATAAAGTTATGTACACTGGGCCACAGAGGTCTGTCTGTGAGACAAACAGGTAACAGTAATTGTGGAGCTCTGCTTGTGTCCCAGGTCTCTCAAAAAAATATCTAGAGCAGGTCTAATGGCTGTGGATTTAATTAATCTTAAAATGGAGATAACTGGGGATGAGGAAAAAGCAGTGAGAAATTACCACATTTCTGGCTACTATAGATGTTCAAAGGTGCAAAACAATTAATTTATAAATTATAAAGGTTATAAACTTCTAAGGATTATAAATTTCAGGTTTTCCAAAACTGAGGGAGGTTGTAATGCAGAATGAATATACATGAGGACAGAATAAACTTCATTAATTTTCTTCCTATTAATCAATGATCAGAAAACATGAAGCAATACCAGTGAACCCTCATTTGACCTACTTATAACCATAAAGATAGATGATTTAATCAGTGAAAATCTTGTTGCACATTCCACATGAGAAAAAGACAGAGAGTTCGCACCCGTGTTAGCACTAAATTTCTAGGTTTCGGGTCTTAAGGAGGTAACCAGGTGAGGGTTGCCTCCACTCAGAGGTTGCCTCGGTGGCTCACTCGGGTTGGAATGACAAGCCCCTTCTAACTCCAACATATGGGATTCCCAAGGACAGGAATGTTCTTGGTGGCCATGACTTAGAGTCTTCTTTTCAAAAAAACTATCAATATCAGGTCCTACACCAGATCAATTTAAAATCAGGGAATGAATCATATGTACGAGTGTCTTTTTAAAAGGACTCAGGAATTCTAAATTACAGTCAAGTTGAAAACTTCTGCAATCAGAGGAATACTAAGTAGAATTATAAACTATTAAACCTCTAAGTCAGTAGCTCTCAAACTGTGGTCCCTGGATGAGCAGTGTCAGTACTCACATTAGTACTGCATGGGGACTTGTTAGGCATACAAGTCATTCACATGTTTTGGTGTCATCCCAGACTTATAGAATGTCTGGGCTGAGGACTTGTGATCATTCTTAACATACTCTTGTAGTGACTTAGAACTTTCCTGAAGTTTGAAAACTACTTCTCGGAGGTCTTGGTTTTCTTTAAACGACTCCCTGGAAATTGGACTCTTGGAAGGGCCAGTATCAGTGGTGGTGCATCATGATTAATAATCAGCCAGTCATAGCATTGGACTAGGGACGAGGAAGTAGGCCATTCCTCAGGCTCTCACATTCTTCTCAGAAAGCTTGTCTGTAAGCTCTGGGAAATAAGTTCTGCAAATGCGTTTGTAATGGGCCTCATGCCTAAACAGTTAGATGCACATCCAACTTCAAGCCTTTCCTTTCGCCGTCACGCCTCCTTATGTTCTACCAATACTTCAACTAAATTGCACCCTGACCTTCTTTGTTACTAAGCAGTCCCATTCTGGGTGATAGTTCAGCCAAATTCACTGATTACACGTGTAACTCTACTGCCTCCTGAAGATGTATTACCTCCAAAAACGTTCAGAGGGTGGGCCAAGCTTAACACGAGAATATATTTTTAACGATTGAATATTGGATACTTGACTCCTAGTTGGGAAACATAATCATACGTTTAACAATTTCATTGTCAAACAAGTCACATATCACGCATTTCAATGGTTCAATCATATTCAAAAGTATTGTGCAATCATCACCACAATCAATTTTAGGACATTTCTTCTTCCTTGTACTCATTGTTGTTAGCTTCCTATTTCCTGCCAACCTCTCTGCTACGCCCCTAGGGAACTATAAATCCAATTACTGCCTCTATAGATTTTTCCATTCTAGATTTCATATGCAGAAAAACAGACAAAATCAAAACAAATGAACAGTTCCCCAACAATATTGACAGAATGCAACAGAAGGATTTCATTCTAACAGAAAGCAGAAATATTATGAAATAGAATAGACATTGGATCAAGAGGAAGATTAAGTGATAAAGTGTCACGTCTTAACCTAACTACAATGTAGTAATCCATCCTACAATTCACTCTGTGTTATAACAAGGCCAGTCCCATTCCTGGTCCACAATCAGAAGAGAGAGACAGCAGAGACTTAATCCAATGGAGAACTCTGCAAATGAGATTTGGGCTTTCACTGTCATCCATAGCCTTGTGTAATTAAACTCTAATACTACTGCCTCCTTGGGATTTGGATTTTATTATTACGCACCTTTGATCACCCAGGCTGATGAGCTTATTCCGTGTGGACTTAATTGGTGTGGTGCCTCACTCAAGTGACTGCTTATTTTAGGACAAGCCGTATTGCCTAATAAGATGCTCTTATTTCTGATAGCTGGGTACCATCTGATTTCTTCATCACATTTTTTTATAGCACCCGTACCTTCAGTGATCTCTTCATGAGGGCAAGTATCGAGCAGGGCCATGTCATAAGAACCATTTCTTTTTAGATGAGGGCTAGCTTAGGGCTCGAAATCCATTTATAGGTCTATGGCTTATAGACATTCCTGCTTACTTCAGAGACATCATCATTATTTTACTGGTGAACATTGGAAATTATCCCCATGTGGCATGTGTGTTCTATTGGTATTATCTTTTGTTTTAATTGGGAGAAAGATGGAGCTTTCTACTCCTGTAAAGAGTGACAGTTTCAGAAGCTCACAGGTGCAGTTCTATCCCTTCCCATAGGGTCAGTATTAATCTGTATTGACTTCATGATAGTGAGTTTTGGTTCTTAATTTAGCCAATTATATAGAACTTTAAACACTGTTGGGGGAAAAATATTTTTAGATTAAAATACATGGATTGTTGATTTGTACAAATTAACCACTTAGTTGACTGGACATTATTTAAACAAACAATAAGGGTTGGAGAAAGGAAAAACTTTCAATAACACTCATTCACAAAGTCAGAACTATGCCTACTGAACTAAAACAGATCCTCAAAAGGCAAAGAATATAAAGATAGCAAATACAGGGGAGTCTTGAGCTGCCATACAGTGAGCATCCTCAAAGGAAAAATAATGAATCAAGGTCCAATGATTTTCACATGCATAGCCTTTGGATAGTAGTCATCTGCTTCTGTTCACATTAGTGTTTCATCTTAAGTCTAAGAGGGTATTTCAGCTCCTTTAATTTGATACAAGAGTGTGTAATGTTATGTACAATTCACTTAGTGGAAGTTTCAAATCAGATCCTTGTGGTATGATGAGTGAAGGATATTGTGCTGCTCAAAAGAACAGAGTTTAGAGCCCTAGTTGTCTATAGTACATGGCCTGGGTCACTAAGGGTTGAATCAAACCTAGATCCAAGTTCCAATGAGGAACATGGTACCAGACTTATTCTCCCCTGGTAGGTCTCTATACTTAGTGTGGAGTGTTTTTCCCCATGAAAGGCTGCTTCCCTTGCTTTAGCCACGAACAGAAATGTAGTTGCCTTCTCCAAGACGGACATGAGCCCCACCCTCCCCACTTCTTGTCACTAATCACTCTTGTTAGAATTGTCTGTTAATCCGGAGTGACTGCTGTAGTACAATGTTATCTGACAGAAACTGCTTGATCTTCTCCTTCTCCCCACGTTCGGGGAAACTGATCCAATTGAGGTGAAGCCTCCCTTGTCAAAATGATTGTTAAGATGTAGAAGACGACGATATATGCTTCATGAGCAATAGGCAGGCTTGGAAGACTGGATTACATTACATGACCTGAAAATGGACGCCTGTCTTTGTCTTGAAGGTTGTTTTAAAAGTAGTGGTCTCATAAAATATTTGTCCTTTTTGGTTGACTAATTTCACTCAGCATAACGGCTTCCAGGTCCATCCAAACTATGAAGTGCGTCATGGTTTCATCACATCTTAGGGTTTCATCACATTTTTAGGTAATAGTATGACCTTGCAAGTACGTACCACCAGTTCCTTATCCATTTTTCTACGGATATGTATTTGGACTGATTCCAGCTTCTTGCTTTTTTGAACTGTGCTGCAATGAACATAAGAGAGCATATGTCTGTTTTGTGTCTTTGATTTTTTTGAGATATATGTCCCTTAGAGTTATGACTAGGTCATATGGGATTTTTATTCCCAGTTGTTTTAGGTAGCCCTATAGGATTGCCACAATGATTGTACATGTTTACAAATCCACCAGTAGTATATAAGAATTCAAATCTCTCCACATCCTCTCAAGCATTTGTTGTTTTCTATTTTTTTGAATTGAGCTACCATTATGGGTGTAAGGTGATATCTCATTGTATTTTTTAATAATAACAACAGTAGCTACTCCTTATTGAATGGAATGCATACAATAAGTGTTCATGAATATCCATTTATAGATATTTTACTAGCATTTTACTTATATTACCTCTAATCCTCATTTAGCTACGTTACCTCTAATCTTCAAAATGTGATGTATATTATTCCCATTTTATAGGGGAGGAAATTGAAATTTGGAATTAGGTAGTTTAGCCAAGATCATGTAACTAGAGAGTAGCAAAAGTCACATTTTAAAGTCAGGAGTCTAAAGCTGCACTCTTCCCCACTGTTACACATGGTAAAATTATAACCCATGGCTCATTTTTATTGCAGTCTAAAGCACTCACTGCTATCTGGCAAAGCCAACTCATATCAACCCTACAGAACAAGGTAGAACTGGCCTTGTGGGTTTCAGACTGTAACTCTTTTTTATCCCCACAGTTTTTTTAATCGTTTTATTTGGGGTTCTTACAGCTCTTATAATATTCCATACATCAGTTGTATCAAGCATGTTTGTATATATGTTGCCATCATCATTTCCAAAATGTGTTATACTTGAGCCCTTGGTATAAGCTCCTGTTTTTTTCCCTCCCTTGCCCACATTCCCACCCTCACTAATCCTTGATCAATTATATATTGTTATTATTATTCCATATCTTACACTGTCCATTGACTCCCTTCACCCACGCTTTTTCCTCTTCGGTGGGGTGGGGGGGTATATATCCAACCTTGTGATGGGTTCCCCCTTTCTCCTCCTTCCCCCTCCCCGACCATTCCCCTACCCTCATGATACCGCTACTACCACTATTATTCCTGAAGGGTTTGTCTGTCCTGAATTCCATTTGTCAAGAGCTCTCATCTGTACCACTGTGTGTTCTCTGGTCTAGCCAGATTTGTAAGGTAGAATTGGGCCATGGTAGGTGGGGGTTGGGGGGAGGAAGCATTCAGGGACTAAAGGAATGATGTGTGTTTCGTTGGTGCTACACTGCTCTTTGATTGAACCATTCCTTCCTAATAACCCTTCTGTGGGCGGGATCTCCATTGTCTACAGAGAAGCTTTGGGTCTCCACTCCAACCCCCCTTGTTCACATCGATACAGTTGTTTGTTTGAGATCTTCTGATACCTGATACCTGATCCTGTTGACACCTCATGATTATACAGGTTAGTGTGCTTCTTCCTTTGGATGAGGTGTCAAGCCCTGTCCCCCAAGTCAGAAATCTACTTTCAGATTCCTTGGGAACTTGGTTACTTTGCTATCCTCGCTGCCCTGTTACACTCCCTTTGCGTTTCACCCTGCTGTGCATGGGGCAGACTGGACACACTTTCTGCACAGTGTCTCCCCACAGTTTTTTTGGAAAGCAATTTTCATATCCAAGAGTTCAATCATTCACTCATATAAAAAGGATTGTATGATCACCCCCATATCAATTTTTTTAGAACATTCCCCCTCCAGCAATCAAAACCCATTCCAGTGCTTCCTCCCCACTCTGGTCTCCACCATTTACTCCAGAGATTCCTTATCCTCCCCATCATCCACCCTCCCCCCGCACCCCATCCCTGTATTCCCTATAACCCCTTGTATCAGTTACTTATATTATGTATCCATTCCTCTGGTGATACATAGCTGGGAGACCCAACAGAAAACAATTAAAAGCAAAATCAAAGGACAAAAACATTAATAGTATACAGACAAAGATGCAAATAATGCATAAGGAGGGACAGACCTCCAACAACATTCAAAAAGCCAGGGAATCTCTTACTGTCATGGAACCAGTAAGAAATACTTGCACCCAGAACATGTTCAGATCCCATCTATACTTGGTCAACTAACCAAGCATGAAGGTGCAGCATGATCAAGATTATAATGGCCTCTTCCTGTTATTAAGGCTGATTGAGACTCTTGTCTGTGACGAGAGCAGATCTGCCTGTGGATCAGCCTTAGATACTGTGGTAGTTATATAATCATTTGTCAAGGTGAAGGTTAAGTGTGTAGGCGTGGAGTCTAGTCTGTCAATAAGATCATAGCCAATGAAGCCTCTGTGTGGGTAGGGTTTCTCCTGAGAATTCTGGGAAATCCTGTATTTCTTCCTAGGAGCCAGGAGACACTTCTCTCTCTCTGCTCACTCCCTGGGAGACATTGTAGCTGACAAGACACATGGAACTACTCTAGTTCACGGACCTTGAGAAGCCACATGGACCTACCCCGATGCAGCCAGAACCATGGACCTGGAGAAGCCACGTAGAGACTCCTGCCAGCACTGAGATGCTTACAATGCTACTGAATCCAAAGAGTTTCTACCCACTGACCTGTGATTGTCCTGCATTTAGTGTCATTGCATGTGTTTCATGAATCTGAAGAGGACTTTATAGATTGGTATCGCACATTTGGACTTATGGGCTTGATCTGGACAGGGCTGGGATGTGTTCTCAATATTCAACTGCCCTTGTATACAAACCTCTTTCTTATATACATATGTGTGTCTATGAATTTGTTTCTCTAGTCTACTCAGACTAACACAGATACTCTGCAGACAGGATTTGGGCTACCACCATCCACCATAGTCCTCCACAAATTGGGTGTTCAAAATATTTGCTCTGATGCTTTTCTCCTCACCATAATCAAATTTTGTAACTCTCATCACTGGATCACACAAGCTGGTGTGCTTCTTCTGTGTGGACTTAGTTGATTCCTCACTTAAATGGCTACTTGTTTGAATGCAAGCCTTTAAGAACCCAGACACTATTCCGATTGATAACTGGGAACCATCTGGTTTATTCACCACACTTGGCTGTAACACCCTTATCTTCAGTGATCATTTCATGAGATGAGTCTGTACTAGGGCGGTATTGTAAGAACTACGTTTTTTTTTAAGTTGGAGCTAGGATTTAGTACAAGCCCAATAGTTTGTGTAGTATTGGTGTCAGCTCTTCTCTGAATGTTCCGTAGAATTCTCCTGGAAAGCCATCTGGATCAGGACCTTTGGGATTTGGGAGTTTCTTGTTGGCTTTGTTTATTTCTTCTCTTGCTATGAGTCTTTTTGAGTTCTTAATGTCCACATGTGTTCATGTGGGGAGAGAGTGATTTTCCAAGTATTTGTCCATGTCCCGCAAACTGCTGAATATGTTGAAATACAGTCTTTCATAGTACTGACTAATCTTTTTATTTCATTAGGGTCTGTTGTTACTTCCCCTGTTCCATCCCTAACATTAGATAGTAATGTCTGATCCTTCATTTCCTTTGTTAAAGCTTCTAGCAGTTTGTCGACTTTGTTGATCCTTGCACAGATTCAACTTTGTGCTCTGTTCACTCATTCCATTATTCTGCTTTCCAGTTCATTTATCGCCACTCTAATTTTTTTTATCATTTTATTGGGGGCTTGTACAACTCTTATCACAATCCATACATCCATCGTGTCAAGCACATTTGTACATTTGTTGCCATCATCATTTTCAAAACATTTTCTTTCTACTTGAGCCCTTGGCATCAGTTCTCATTTTTTCCCCTCTATTTCCCACCCTCCCTCCCTTAGGAACCCTTGATAATTTATAAATTATTTTTTTTCATGTCTTACGCTGACTGATGTCTCCCTTCACCCACGTTTCTGTTGTCCATCCCCCTGGGAGGAGGTGATAGGTAGATCAGTGTAATCGGTTCCCTCTTTTTCCCCCACCTTACCCTTACCCTCCTGATATGGCCACTCTCAATATTGGTGCTGAGGGTTTATCTCTCCTGGATTCCCTGTTTCCAGTTCTTATCTGTACCAGTGTACATGCTCTGGTCTAGCTGAATTGTAAGGTAAAATTGGGGTCATGATAGTGGGGTCGGGGAGAGGATAGTATTAAAGAACTAGAGGAATGTTATATGTTTCATCGGTGCTATACTGCACCCTGATTGGCTCATCTCCTCCCCGCCACCCTTCTGTAAGGGGATGTCCAGTTGCCTACAGATGGGCTTTGAGTCTCCACTCCCCACTCCCCCTCATTCACAATGATATGATTTTTTGTACTGGGTCTTTAATGCCTGATACCTGATCCCATTGACACCTCATGATCACACAGACTGGTGTGCTTCTCCCATACGGGCTTTGTTGCTTCTCAGCTAGATGGCCGCTTGTTTATCTTCAAGCCTTTAAGACCGAAGATGCTATATCTTTTGATAGTTGGGCACCATCAGTTTTCTTCAGCGCATTTGCTTATGCACCTGCTTTGTCTTCAGTGATCGTGTTGGGAAGGTGAGCATCATGGAATGCCAGGTTAATAGAACAAAATGTTCTTGCATCGAGGGAGTAGTTGAGTAGAGACCCAATGTCCATCTGCTACCTTAATACTACACCTATAAATATATGTACATAGATCTATTTCCCCATCATCATATATAAATATATTTACATATGAACATGCTTGAATTTAGACTTCTATAATTTTTATGATTTTTTTCTTAGACTATTAGAAGAATTATGCTGTTGGCTCTGGTCTAACTGCTGGAGGTGTTAGGGAGCTGATCATACTGCTCTTTTGTCATGTGTGTGTTGACTGCAGTAAAATGACCTCTGATAACTGCCTTAGCTGTGTCCCATAGGTTTGGTATGTTGTGCTGTGTCCCACAGGTTTGGTATATTGTGCTGTGTCCCACAGGTTTGGTAT
>NW_022109491.1:43317532-43325620 GCF_000313985.2 Echinops telfairi
TTGTGCTGTGTCCCACAGGTTTGGTATGTTGTGCTGTGTCCCACAGGTTTGATATGTTGTGCTGTGTCCCATAGGTTTGATATGTTGTGCTGTGTCCCACAGGTTTGGTATGTTGTGCTGTGTCCCATAGGTTTGGTATGTTGTATTGTTTTTCTCATTAGTTTCTAGGAACTTATTAATTTCCTCTATAATTTGGACTAATAACCATCAGTTTTTTGAGAAGTGTGTTATTAAGTCTCCAAGTGTTTTTCTTTTTGTTGTGGTGGTTGCTTCTATTCTAAATGTCCAACTTTATGGCACTGTGGTTAAAGAAGGTGGTTTGAATGACCTCTACGTGTTTGAATGTTCTCAAGTTTGCCTTGTGGTCTGGCATATGGTTTATTTTTGAATATGAGCCGTGTGCACTAGAGAAGAATGTGGATTTTGCAGGCTGTTGGTTGGAGAGCTCTGAAAACGTCTTTTAGGATGAATTGTTTGTGTTGTTCAGCTGTGCACTTCTTTATTAAGTTTCTTACCTGTTGACCTATCTTTCTTTGAGAGTGGTGTATTAAAATCACCAACTATCTTTTCATTTCTTTGAGAATTTGGTTGATGAATTTTGATGATTTTCTACTGGGTGTACATATGTTTATTATGCCTATGGGGCTACTGATTCTTGGAGCATTACGTAATGCCCACGGGCAAAAGTCAGAAGGGGGTTCTCCACTATGAATACTAGGATATACTGGTTTTTTATTTCAAGCACTGGTTTCCCAAGACTGGCCTTCTTATCGCTTGATTATCTGATGTAAAAATGGGAGCACAGAGGGTGATTTGACCTCCTGGTAGATTTGATTTGCATCTCCCAGAAGGCTAGGGAGAATGAGCATGTTTATTAGCCACTTGAGTGTTCATTTTAGTGCACTGTCTCTTCCTGTATTTTGTTCACTTTTTAAATCATTTGTTATTTGCTACTTTTTGTGTTATTTTTTAAATCTGGTGTTGCAAAAGTGTACAGATTTTGATCATGAGACCCTTGTCTATTGTGTCATCATTTTATTATTTTGATAAAATCTTGTGATGAACATAAGTCTTTTGTTTTTCACAGACCTTATCCATCTTTATTATCTTTCACTGGGTGTGCATCTTTTATTATATTTTGTAGTCTATGTATACCCTACCGTAAGTGCTTTACGTTTGTTCCAATTTTCTCATTGATGGTCCTTAGTGCTCTGGGGTTAATATTTAGGTCTCTACTCCACTTTGTGTTCATTTTTGTGGGTAGGATGATATGTGATTTCGGTTTCATTCATTTGCAGCTGCAAATACAATTTTTCCAGCACCATTTATTGAAGAAGCTGTCCTTCTATTCTTTGTAAAAAATCAGTTGCCTACTAACAAAGCCCACATGGAAGAAGCACACCAGCCTGTGTGATCATGAGGTGTCCACAGAAAAAGGTATCAGAAGTTCAAAACCAAGCCAAGGAATTGATGTGGAGTCAGGGGCAGGGGGTGTAGGGTGTAGTGGAGACCCCAAACCCACATGAAAGTTAACTAGACAGTCCCTCACTGAAGAGAAGAGATGATAAATTCAGGGTAGAGTATAGCACTGATGAAGTACATAACTATCCTCTGGTTCTTTAATATTTCCACCCTTTATTATTATGCTTTTTATTAATTTTACCTCATCAATCATGTCAGACTTGCGTACATTCATTTGTATAATTAAGATAATTCAGTACATGAAAGCCAAGACAGATAACCCTTCAGAAACAGTAACAGGAGTAATGGTTCCCTGAGGGAATGGGAAGTGAATGGGGAATAAGTGGGGGGAGGGGGACCAGCTGATAGCATTGATGACTGTATAAACAACAACAGAATTGTACATAAATGGATACATTGGATGATGTGGGATACAAAAAATAAGTGTTCCTGGGGGGGTTGGGGAAGGATGGGGGAAGGATAGGATAGAACGGAGCTTATATCAAGGAGTTCAAGAGGAAAGAAAATGTTTTGAAACAGACTGTGTTAGCAATTGTACACCACTGCTTGCTGTAATTGAACTATAGGATGTTATGATATCTGTAAGAGCTCCTTATAAAATGATAGTAAGTAAAAAAATGTTTGTGGGGAAATGAGTTGTCCATAGGTGAATACGTGTACTTCTAGATTTTCTGTTCTGTTCCATAAGTCTATTTATCTATCATCGTACTTGTTACAGACAGGTTTGAAAACTGTGGCTAGGTAGTAGGTTTAAAGTCAGGTAGTACAGGCCTCCTACTTTATTTTCTTTTTAAAAAGTTCTTTGCTTATCCCATTTATATTTCCTCTCCATATGAAGTTAGTAATTAGTTTTCCCATTTCTTTAAAGAATGTTATTTGGTTTTGAATAGAAATTGTATTGTATTTATACATTGTCTTCCTTTCCTAACCTTTCTTTTTGGTAATAATGTTATAAATTTTATTTGTAAGGATCTTTTGTTTCTTTCGTTGGTTTTTTTCTTAAGTATTTCATCTTCTATGTTGCTATTATAAGTGGTATTTTTAAGCCTTTTTTTTTCTCTATTCATTGGTCTTTAAGAATCCAATTTATTTATGACTATTTATCTTTTATCCTGCTACTTCACAAATCCCTTGTTTACAACAATCTTTTTGTGGATGTCTTTGAGGTTCTATGGACATAAAACCATTTTATCTCCAAATAGTGAGTTTCACTTCTTTGCCCAATTATAGTCTTTTGATTTTTGTTGTTGTTGTTGTTTAATGGCTCTGGTTAAGACTTCCATCATGATATTGAATAAAAGTGGTGATCGGGGCATCCTATCTGGTTCCCATTTTGAGGGGAAATGTTTTAAATTTTTCCTCATAGCATATGATTTTGACCATTGGATTTTCATTTATGGTTCTCAATATGTTGCAGAATTTCTCTTCTCTTCCTATTTTATTGGGTGTTTTTTTCATCAGAACTGGGTGTTAGATATTGTCACATACCTTTTCTGCATCTATCGATATGATCAAGTGATTGTTGTTCTTTATCTTGCTTATGTCATGGATTACATTGATTATATTTTTAATACTGAGTAATTCCTGCATCCCTGATATGAATCTAACTTGATCATAATGAACTGTTTTTGACATGTTACTGGTTTCTATTGACCAGAAGTTTGTAGAGGATTTTTATACCTAAATCAATGGGGATATTTATTTGTATTTTCCTGTCTTTGTGGGATCTTTGCTTGGTTTGGGTACCAGGATTATGATAGAATGATTTTGTTTGTTTGTTTTCCTATATTCTGGAAAAGTCTGTGTAGCATTGGTGACATCTCTTCACTGAATTCTTGGTAGAATTCCACTACGAAGCCACCTAAGACATTTTTTGGTTGGAAGTTACTTGATGATATTTCTATTTCTTCTTCTTTTTTTAAATAAGTCTGTTCAAGTTTCCTACATATATCTGCATTAAGTTAAGTGGGTGGTGTATTTCTACATACTTGTCCAATTCTCCTAGATTAAAAATGTATTGGAATAAAGTTTTTCATAGTTCTCATGACCATTTTCAATTCTGATTCATAGAAACCCCACAGGAGAAGTCAGAATTGCCCCTGTCATTTTCTGAGATTGTAATTCTTTGCAGGAGTAGAAAGTCTGTCTTTCTGCCTAGAAGTTAGCTGGTGGTTTAGTATTGCTGATGCTGTGCTTAGTGGCCCAGTGTGCAACCATTCCACCACCAAGGCTCCTGTCTTTCATAGCAGTGTATTATTATACATTTTGTTTCATTAGATTTGCTGTAATGTTCCCCTTTTCATTTCTAATTCCAGATTTTTGCATCTTCTCTTTCTGTCCCTTTGCTAAGTTTGACAGGGATCTGATCTGTCAATTTTGCTAATATAGGCAAATAATCAAACTTCTTATCTTGTTGATTTTGTCTTTTGTTTTGTTTTCTATTTCATTTATATATACATTTATCTTTACGGTTTCTTTTCTTCTGTTGTTGGATAATGTTGTTACCCTTGATCTAGTTGTTGAAGATGTTGTGTTAAGGGGCTGATTTGGGGTTTCTCCTTGTTTTTCACATGTGCACTGATTTCTAGAAATTGACCTCTGATAACTGCTTTTGCTGTGCCCCAAAGGTTCTGGTTGTGTTATCATTCTCATTTGTTTCAAGTAATTTCTTAATATCATCCCTTATTTGATCTATTACCCACTTGTTTTTCACTAGTATGTTGTTCAATTCCCATGTGTTTGTCTTTATGTTCCTGTTCTTTTTATTGTTGATTTTATATTGCGATCTGAGAAAAATGATGGTAAGATCTCAATATTTTTGAATTTGTTAAGGTTTACTTTGTGGTCTAACTTGTGGTCAATTGTTGAGAATGTTTTGCAGAGATTAATGTCAATATTGCCACTCCTGCTTTTTAAAATTGCCATTTTCTTGATAGACATTTGCCCAGCCTTTGATTTTTCATGTATTTTTAACTTTGTGTCTGATGTATGCTTCCTGTAAGTAGTATATTGATGGGTCTTATTTTCTTATCCAGTACTCTACTCTCTGTCTCTTTACTGGTGCCTTTAATACATTCGTGTTTGGTGAAATCACTGATATGTGCTTTGTGTGTGGTGATATTCATTTATTTGTTCTCTCAATATTTCTATGATATTTTTTATACTGCTTTAACTGTTTTGTTTTTTGGAAGGAATTGTCTTTTACATGATCTCAGGTTTGTCTGCTGCTGTTGTTGATTTAGGGTTCATTTTTAGGTTCAAAATACTCCATTAATATCTTTTATAATGGTTGCCTTGTTTTTATAAATCCCTTTAATTTTTCTTTGTCTGCAATTACTTTTATTTATTCTTCATATTTGAGTGATAATTTTCTAGATACAAGACTCTTGATTGACAACTTTTTCCTTCAAGATGTTATATATGTCACTCCACTTACTTCTTACCTGCAATTTTCCTGCTGGAAAATCTGAGCTTATTCGTAGAGCTGTTCCTTTCTAAGTGACCTTCTTGTTTCTCTGGCTACTCTAGGAATTCTGACCTTATCTTTGATTTTGAAGTATTTGACTGCAAGATGATACGTTGTTTTCTTTTTAAGATCAATCTTAATTGGGGTTTTCTCAGCTTCCTAGATGTCTTCTTGTGTGTTTTTATTTTTGTTGTTGTTGTTGCAATTATGAATTTTTTCTTCCAGGAGTTCTTGGGCTATTCTCTCTGTGGATTTGCGTTGTGTTGTGTTGTGTTGTTTTGGCTTCTGGAAACCCTGTAAGTCACAAGTTGTTGCCCTTGAATGTGTCTTACATAGTTCTGGGGCTTGCTTCAGTCGCCTTTATGTTCTTTGTTGTTCTGTGCGTAGACTGATATAAAAATATATGTCTTCAAGCTCACTAATTTCTGTTGCCATCTCTTCATTCTATTTCTCTGTTCTTTTATGTTCCTGCTGTTGTTATTAGATGCTGTCCTGTAAGCTTCAACACATAGCAACCCTATGTACATCAGAACAAAACACTGCCCGGTCCTGTACCAAATTCACAATTGTTTTTACTTTTGATCCTATCAAAGTAGACACTGAATCAAAACATCTTGTCAAAGGCCTTCCTCCTTTTTGCTGCCCTGCTACTTTATCAAACATGATGTCTTTCTCTATGGACAGGTCTCTCCTGATAACATATCCAACGCATGTGAGATGAAGTCTGACCTTCTTTGCCTCTAAGGAGGATTCTGGCTTTATTCTTCCATGACATAACTGTTTTTTCTTTGTGCAGTCTATGGAATAAACAATGTCCAACTTTCATATACATATGAGGTGATTGAAAGTGCCATGGCTTAGGTCAGGTATACCTTAGTCCTCAAAGTAATATCCTTGATTTCCAATACGTTAAGAGGTGACCTACAGGACAGTCACCCTGTACGACCGAGGAGCACTGTCCCTGCGTTTCTGATACTGTAGCTCTTTACATTAGTAGATAGTCCGTTCTTTTCCTTTGAACAACTGGTGATTTTAAACTGCTGACCTTGTGGATCACTGCCCAATACATAACCAACACACAACCATAAATATTCTGTTAATTTAGTTTTTGACTTTTGGGTTTATGTTTGATGTTTTTTGTGTAAGCCTTCTAGTGATAGTTCTAGCTTTTCTAATCTTTCATTTTTGTATCTCAGACTTTTTATTCATTTTTGAGTATACATAATCATCATTCTTTTTATTTCTTTTTCTGGTAATTACATAACCTGTTTAACTTCAGCTATTTCCATTAGATCTGAGTGTTGTTCTCATGTTTGGGCCCCTTTATCTTGCTTTTAATGTGGCCCAATATTCTCTGGTGTTTGACAGCTTGGTGTACCTGTATGGGATAACAGGTAGATTGGAATGTGTGGGAGTATATACCTGTGTCACATGGTATAACACACTGCTCTACTTGTGGAATAATTGATACTTCATAACAGGTAATAACAGAAAAGGAATAGAAAAGGGGGGAGGGGAAAGAATTTAAAAAATGGAAGGGAAAGCAATAGGATCAAGTAGTGCTTATTTAAAAATTTCAAAGATAATTAAATAGGATTTTTTCCTTATCTGAAAAAAAATGAAAGAAATTACAGTATTAATTGAAAAGGAATTCTAGGTTGCCTGATCTGACCCCACCACACTGAGGCAAAACACTAAGGGGGTGTAACAGAACAGCAAGGGTAGCAGAGCAACGAAGTCCCCAGGGAATACCCAAAATAGACTTTGGGGCCAGGGCATGGCACCCCATCAGACTCAACCAGAAAACACTCCTAAAGCCTCACAAGCAGACCTTAAACTATTTACACATTTTTCTTTTCTTTTTCTTTGTCATTGTTGTTTTGTTTTATTGCTTTGTTTTGATTTGTCTTGTTTTGTGCATATTATTATCTCTAAATGTCTATCCAGATAGTCAGGATAAATAATCTGGAGGAGAAAACAACTGGACTGAAAGTTGACAGGGGAAAGAAAGTGGGTGTTAACAAACCCAGGAAGAACGGAACAACAAGTGATTTAAAATCGATGACAAGAAGTGTGTAGGAGGTCTGGTAGGGCTTGATCAAGGGCAATGTAACCGACAGGATAACTGAAACCCAAATGAAGGTTGAACATGATATTGGGACAAGAGGGAAGTAAAAGGAAATAGGGGAAAGAGCTAGGAGGTAAAGAGCATTTATAGAGGTCTAAATGTAGGCATGTACATATGTAAATATATTTTCATATGGTGATGGGGAAATGGATCTATGTACATATACATATAGGTTTAGTATTAAGGTAGCAGACGGACATTGGGCCTCTACTCAAGTGCTCCCTCAACACAAGAACACTTTGTTCTATTAACCTGGCATTCCATGATGCTTACCTTCCCAACATGATTGCTGAAGACAAAGCGGGTGCATAAGCTAATGTAGTGAAGAAAGCTGATGGTGCCCGACTATCAAAAGATATAGTGTCTGGAGTCTTAAAAGCTTGAAGATAAACAAGCAGCCATCTAGCTGAGCAGCAACAAAGCCCACATGGAAGAAACACACCAGCCTGTGTGACCATGAGGTGTTGATGGGATCAGGTATCAGGCATTAAAGAACAAAAACTCCTATCATTGTGAATGAGGTAGAGTGCAGAGTGGAGACTCAAAGCCAATCTGTAGTCAACTGGACATCCCCTTCCAGAAGGGTTATTGGGTGGAGATGAGCCAGTCAGGGTGCAGTATGGCAATGATAAAACATACAACTTTCCTCTAGTTCTTTAATGCTTCCTCCCCACCCCAGTATCATGACCCCCATTCTACCTTACAAATCTGGCTAGACCCGAGGCTGTACACTGGTACAAATAAGAACTGGAAATACAGGGAATCCAGGACATATACACTCCTCAGGACCAATAAAGGAAGTAGTGACACCAGAAGGGTAAGGGTAAGGTGAGGTAGAAAGGAGGAGCCAATCCCAAGGATCTACCTATAACCCTCTCCCTGGGGGATGGACAATAGAAAAAGTGGGTGAAGGGAGATGTCAAATAGTGTAAGACATGACAAAATAATAATAATTTATAAATTATCAAGAGTTCATGAGGGAGAGGGGCTGGGGAGGGAGGGGAAAAAATGA